>NC_069503.1:425395500-425995500 GCF_027579735.1 Bombina bombina
TAACACCTGTGATCACGGAATGGCAAACCCCATTGATGTCTATAGGGAAAATAATATTACGCTTAGACCTAACAACCTAACATAAACCCCTAGTCTAAACACCCCTAATCCGCTGCTCGCCCACATTGCAAAACACTAAATTAAACTATTAACCCCTAAACCTAACACCCCCTAACTTTAAATTAAAAGTTACAATATAACTATCTTAAAATAAATAAAAACTTACCTGTGAAATTAAAAAAAACTAAAAGTAAACTATAAATTAACCTAACATAACAATTCTAATAAAATAAAAAAAACTACCAATTAAAAAACCTAATTTACATGATTAAAAAAAACTAGCACAGGGGCAGGGATAACCGCTGAACTGGTGAGACGCAGCTTTCAGGAGCTCTGTGTAGCTTTATCATAAAAGTGTGCTTTTTTGTTGCAGATTAGGGTCACAACTAGGGTTGCACTGATACCATTTTTTTAAGACCGAGTACAAGTACCGATACTTTTTTCAAAATACTTGCCGATACCAATTACCGATATTTTTTAATATCATGTGACAGTGTCCCAAGCACAATACAGACTAATGATTTTAAGATAGCTTCTTTATAGTTATGAAGAACTGTAACTCAAAAGATACAATGAAAACAGTTTTATTTGCTTGTTGTCACAAAGTTGTAAAAACATGAAGAAATTTCACAGAACACGTTTATAAATAAAAATATTACATTAAAATACATTTATAACAACAACAATAAATAACAAATGTAATATCACAACCAACCAAAAGTGCAATGCAGTAAAAAATATACCAGTGCACTGTTTAAACATGGGGAACAACACTACGGGCTAGCTTACATTTGACTTGTAAGCTTTACCAATGCTTATTGCATGTCCAACACCATTAAAGTCTATTGAGTTGGAAATGTGAACAGAGCATTGGTAAAGCTTACATATCAAATGTAATCTAAATCTAGTCCTATTATTGTAAGATGTGTGTTCATAGGATTTAACTTAATTTTTTTCTATGAACACTCTTCCTGCAATTATATAAGCTAAGGATGTGCCTCAGAGTACAGTATGTTTTGAGCATAATTGTGCAAGAGAAGAACTAGCAGTATAACAGGCAATCTAGCAATTATAATAATTTTTCAAATGTTAGTAGCAAGTTCTTTTTAAGGAACAGAAGCATCTCTGTATGTTCAGCTATATGTCTGTTTCTGCTATCAGTAATGTTGTTTGATGCTAAGCTGAACAGTCTGACTTTCAGCAATACTGCATGGGGTAGAAAGATAATTTTGGGCCATTTTAGCCAGAGCTGGAAATCTCAGTTTATTAACTACCCAGTACTTCAGGGGTTTGTCTGAACGAGGTACAGTGATCTCTCTTACGATAATACAATACAACAGCAATTTGTATTGGCAGAACAAAAGTGAACCATTTTTAGTTGAGTCTCCACTACAGCTTAAAATGAAATGGGAACATGCAGTTTGAAAAACCTCCAAGATAGCATATGGGTAGGAAGTGTAGGTATCGGTTTAAGTATCGGTGCATTTGCATGAGTACAAGTACTCATGCAAATACTTGGTATCGGCACCGATACCGATACTAGTATCGGTATCGGTGCAACCCTAGTCACAACTGATCTAAAGTGATTGGGCAACACTCCTGGACATAGTCGGTATCCTATACAATACCCATCTATACCCTGATGCCAGCATCTACCCAGACTTGGGACCACACTAGTGAGAACCAGACTGTACTTGGCAGGCCTCCAGTCTGCCCCAACGCCACTCACCTTAGCCCTGCTATACTAACCTACGTTCCGGAGGGTCGGGGCTGGCTCCTGAATGACCACTGCTGCGGTTACATCAAAGATCAGCCACTAAGGACACCACCCAACAGCCGGACACGTACAAGCACTGAGGCCGTAGTACTCTCGACATCCGCTCCTGGTAAAGTACTTAGTACAGCTGACACACATATCCCACCTACCGCTTCAACGAGGTGTGAATAAACCTCTGGGTCACGATAGTCAGATCCATATTACTGGGGATTAGAGGAGCCACGCTTTATCAGTGACAACAACGGCCCACATTTCAGTTGCGCGAAAAACACGCCATTGTTAAAGTCATTAGAGGGTGTCATAAGGCTTAACCAGGCGGCATTACTAGTCTGGACACACTATTTGCCCGCATAAAGAGCCATAGAGAACATCTTCAGACAGTAGAATTCGGTACTATATTATCCTAAAAAAAAATCGCTCTTGATAAGGCCTTTCAGGACAAGCATAGGAGTGACACTCACAAGAGGCCTATAGCCCATGGATACACGTGGCCCAGATCCCTAGGTCCTGAATCGACCAGATTATACAGTAATACACACCATCTAAATAAAACCTTTGCCACTAACTATATACCAAAGCCCTCATCTATAATACTCTATTCAGACGCTAAGCAAAGGCTCCACAAGGGGTGCCCTGTGGTGATGCCCATCATCACACTTCTATGCTGACACTTTCTCTATAGCGTAACCACTAGCGATGATCGTGTGAGATAACCCAGACACCAGGGGGACTTTGTTCTACTTTTCCTTGTTTTTCGGATCAATCTGTACTTTTCTAGTAAAGAGCCTATTGTGTACCTTATTTGCTGGGTTGGTTTCAGACATCCCTACTGCTTATATATTATGTCTCAAGCTGCTAAACGTAAACCTAAGTTAATGCAACATCCTAAAAAAACAGTAGCAGACCACTTCAAAGGACAGCCCCTATCCAAGGACCAGTTAGCAAGGGTTCTCTAATACGACACTTGATTTGAGCTACTCAGAAAGCAGTATGGACTCCCATTCACCTTTTGGCTGACTCCTTGTCCACTAACATTGTGGAAGTTCTAGCCAGATGCATGAATATACTACAAGACACCCTAACTAAGGAAATCAAGGGCTTTACAGCAGAGTTACGCAGAGATATAGCAGCGCTGGGGGAACGCACTGAAACCCTCGAACGCAAACATGAGGACTTGGCTGTGGTCATGCAAACCTATTATCGTATTCACAAAATCTCTCTATCCAAATCTCAGACCTGGAACTAAAACTGGCAGACATGGAGGACAGATCCAGGTGAAATAACCTGAGGTTCAGAGGGATCCCAGAAGACATTGGAAATATGGAGCTGCAACCCTATGTAATTGAACTATGTACATGCCTCCTGCCTTCCTTAGACCCTCCTGGTCTCATCTTGGACAGGGTCCATCGAGTGGCAAGGCCACGAACAGTGTCTCAGGACAAACCCAGAGATGTATTAGCTAGAGTACACTTTTTTACCCATAAGGAGCATATACTCAGAGAACTGGCTAATAAACCTCAACTTTCATCTAAATTTCAACAAGTGGCGGTTTTTCCTGACATTTCAAGCTACACCCTTCAAAGAAGATGGTCATTCAGATCCATCACTCAGACCCTGAGAACTGAAAACATCCGATACCGTTGGGGCTATCCCACCAAATTAATTGTGTCAAGGAATGGGGAAACTCACACCATTATTGCTCCACAAGAAGGATTTCGTCTTCTCAAGGAATGGGGGATCTCCCACTCTACAGAACAGCCCACCAGGACACTCCCAGCCTCCGCACTCCATCCTGCCACTCCAGAATGGTGTCCCTTACCACAGATGACAGCTACCTGATGCTAAGACTTTGCCTAACCTACCATTTTGTAATATGTATGAATCAGTATTATTATTTAAATGCTATTAATCTTATTTTGCTAACTACCCTGCTCTATGGCCACATGTGTTTCTGACCTATGAACTGTTAAAATAAGATCAACCTAAATTGGACGACCCACCTATTGTGGCTACTCCACCATGACAGGCTTGTGTACAGAGATACATGGGGACTAATTTGTAGGAGGGATTCGGTTCTTACAGGACATTTAGTCTTGTGATGCTAGACCCTCACTGTTTATATAATGCTAAGTTCACTTAATCCCCAACTTTTATTCCACCTCACGCAGGGGAATCTATATGTAATCTGATACACCTCGCAATTAACCCATTCTCATGATCCGAAAGATATAACCGCATAGTTCATTTCCCCCACTAGAGTGTTGAAACTCTTACACAGTTACTCAGTTGTAACACCCCTCCTTCCCACATTAATACTATCTGTATTGTCCCTTGGTATAGAGACAGAAGAGACTAACTCTCTTGATAGGTAAACCTCTTCCATTGGTGGCGAACCAAGCCACCTATTTTGTTGTATCGTTTTTATAATTTTACTTTGACAACAGGTGATTTTCTGATTACACTACCTATATAAATACTATATTATACCAAGTTTTGAGTGTTATATTTCACTGCTATTGTGGTTGTATTACTCTAAGTGCCTCACGAATTGTTTTTTCCTCTTCTCAGTTCATCCTTTGTGTAGAGTGTAAGCTGTGACTCAAGTATAAACTACTGTCTATAGAGCATATCCGGGTGGGGTAAGTACCACACATCCCCCCCATACCCCAGTTCCTTCCCCTTCCTGTCCTCCCTCCACTTCCCGTATTTCCCCCATGCCCACTTCAGAGACTAAAAATGGACGTGACCCTCGATTTTATTACATTTGCTACCCTAAATGCTAAAGGCCACAATTCGCCTACTAAGCGAAGTCTACTAACTAATTCCATTAAGTCCTTAAAGGCCCAGGTCATATTGTTACAGGAGACTCACTGGCTTAAGTCATGCCAAGACCCATACAGATCTTCTGAATTTCCTACTGTACTTTTTTCATCCTTCACAGAGAAATCAAGAGCACTGGCAATTATTGTTCATAAATCTATAAACTTTGAATTTACAAGGAGACAAATGACCAGGATAGATATCTCATACTCATTTGTAAACTCAATGGTTCAATATATACCTTGGTTAATGTATATGTCCCCAACCAAGTCCAACCAAGATTTCTTAAAGATATCTTATATAAAGTGGAACCGATCAAAGCAGGTACTATGATTCTGGGAGGAGACTGTAATATGGTCTAGGATCCGACAGTTGACAAAAAAGGTTCACACAGGCAGAGAAATTAATGCTTATACTGTAAACACTGCTACCAAGTTTTGGCAACATATAACACAATATAACTTATATGATACAGTGTATATGGCGGGCTCTGCACCATAGCGAAAAAGACTATACTTATTTCTTCAAACTACACAACTCATACTCTCGACTGGATTACTTATTCACTGACTCCTGGACCCTTAATAAAATAGACACATCTCACATTAAGGTCTGTCCATGGTCGGACCATGATATCTTACTACAGGGAGTGCAGAATTATTAGGCAAGTTGTATTTTTGAGGATTAATTTTATTATTGAACAACAACCATGTTCTCAATGAACCCAAAAAACTCATTAATATCAAAGCTGAATAGTTTTGGAAGTAGTTTTTAGTTTGTTTTTAGTTATAGCTATTTTAGGGGGATATCTGTGTGTGCAGGTGACTATTACTGTGCATAATTATTAGGCAACTTAACAAAAAACAAATATATACCCATTTCAATTATTTATTTTTTTACCAGTGAAACCAATATAACATCTCAACATTCACAAATATACATTTCTGACATTCAAAAACAAAACAAAAACAAATCAGTGACCAATATAGCCACCTTTCTTTGCAAGGACACTCAAAAGCCTGCCATCCATGGATTCTGTCAGTGTTTTGATCTGTTCACCATCAACATTGAGTGCAGCAGCAACCACAGCCTCCCAGACACTGTTCAGAGAGGTGTACTGTTTTCCCTCCTTGTAAATCTCACATTTGATGATGGACCACAGGTTCTCAATGGGGTTCAGATCAGGTAAACAAGGAGGCCATGTCATTAGATTTTCTTCTTTTATACCCTTTCTTGCCAGCCACGCTGTGGAGTACTTGGACGCGTGTGATGGAGCATTGTCCTGCATGAAAATCATGTTTTTCTTGAAGGATGCAGACTTCTTCCTGAACCACTGCTTGAAGAAGGTGTCTTCCAGAAACTGGCAGTAGGACTGGGAGTTGAGCTTGACTCCATCCTCAACCCGAAAAGGCCCCACAATCTCATCTTTGATGATACCAGCCCAAACCAGTACTCCACCTCCACCTTGCTGGCGTCTGAGTCGGACTGGAGCTCTCTGCCCTTTACCAATCCAGCCACGGGCCCATCCATCTGGCCCATCAAGACTCACTCTCATTTCATCAGTCCATAAAACCTTAGAAAAATCAGTCTTGAGATATTTCTTGGCCCAGTCTTGACGTTTCAGCTTGTGTGTCTTGTTCAGTGGTGGTCGTCTTTCAGCCTTTCTTACCTTGGCCATGTCTCTGAGTTTTGCACACCTTGTGCTTTTGGGCACTCCAGTGATGTTGCAGCTCTGAAATATGGCCAAACTGGTGGCAAGTGGCATCTTGGCAGCTGCACGCTTGACTTTTCTCAGTTCATGGGCAGTTATTTTGCACCTTGGTTTTTCCACATGCTTCTTGCGACCCTGTTGACTATTTTGAATGAAACGCTTGATTGTTCGATGATCACGCTTCAGAAGCTTTGCAATTTCTAAGAGTGCTGCATCCCTCTGCAATATATCTCACTATTTTTTACTTTTCTGAGCCTGCCAAGTCCTTCTTTTGACCCATTTTGCCAAAGGAAAGGAAGTTGCCTAATAATTATGCACACCTGATATAGGGTGTTGATGTCATTAGACCACACCCCTTCTCATTACAGAGATGCACATCACCTAATATGCTTAATTGGTAGTAGGCTTTCGAGCCTATACAGCTTGGAGTAAGACAACATGCATAAAGAGGATGATGTGGTCAAAATACTTATTTGCCTAATAATTCTGCACTCCCTGTATTCACCCTTTCCACTGACCTGACCAAAACATACAGACCTAGCTGGAAATTTCCAAGGCAGCTACTACATAGTCAGGAGTTCAGGACTTCCCTCCAGGCCTCCATCTCAGAGTTCATCACTATTAATGAGACCCCCCAGATGCCAAACCAAACGGTCTGGGCTTCCCTTAAAGCTTACATCAGGGGTATATGTATCAGAACTCGAGCAGCTACTCAGACCCTGATGAATGCCCCATTAGGGTTGTTAACCGCTTCCTTGAGAGCTAAAGAGCTCATAAATAAAGCCTCATCTACTCCACAATTAGCTGATGAAATCAAAGCACCAAGGACTCAACTAGCAGATAGAGAACTGGAGAGGGTACGAGATGCCTACTCCCATTTCAAACAGATAATGTACTACCAAGGAAACAAAGCCTCAACCTTATTGGCCCGTAAACTACGTGGCAGAACAGCTGCAGCCAGAATCTTGACCATGACACAAGGTAAAAGAGTAGTCAATTCCCCTAAAGAAATAGGAGAAACATTTGCAGAATACTATTCCGAACTCTATAATCTCAAGCCCTCTATGGTAGAAACTGAATCCTATAACCTCTTTTCTCAACAAACTTAATCTTCCATCACTCCCCCCATTAGCTAAAGATGAACTTAATGCTCCGTTCACAGTAACTGAACTTACAACGGCCATCAGACTCAAGCAAAGCAATAAGCTCCGGGCCCTGATGGATTCCCGGCGGCTTTTTATGATATAAGTAACATTCTCTTGAAGGTCTTCACTGAAGCTCGAACAACAGGCTCCCTGAGAAAAGAGTTACTCCAAGCAATCATCTTACCTATCCCAAAACCTAACAAAGACCGTTCTCAGTGCAGCAACTACAGGCCAATTCCGCTAATTAATGCTGATGCCAAACTATATGCCAAACTCTGGGCAAATTGTCTTAGACTCCAACTCCCTAGCCTTATACAACCTGATCAGGTTGGCTTCATGTTCAGAAGGGAGGGACCTGACAATACCCGGAGAGTTCCTATGCTGGCCCTGTCACTAGACGCAGAAAAAGTGTTAGACAGGGTCAGGTGGGATTACTTATGGCAGGTTCTGACACAGTTTCGACTTCCCTATGAAGTAGTTAGGGCAATCCAGGAACTATATACTGGCCCCTCAGCAGTTGTTAGAGGACTTGGATTCTCATCCCCGGAGTTCCAGATTACAAATGGCACCAGATATTTGTCTTGGCCATTGAACCCCTAGCCCAGGCTAGCCGTAACTCTCAGCAAATCCAGGGAGTGACGCTTGGCAATAGTAGTGAGAAGATTGCTCTGTTCGCCGATGATGTTACTCTTTTTCTGACTAACCCCCTAGGTTCTTTGCCTGCACTATTTGACATCATTTAGGATTACAACTAGGCCCTAACCTCAAACTGATTGTTGATACAAATTATAATACTGTTCTCCAGGAGATATAAATGCTCATAAAGTCCTGGAGTTTTAAGGAGGTGTCACGGTTGGGACGCATTGCGTCACTGAAAATGACCATCCTTCCCAAAGTACTTTACTACTTCAGATGTCTTCCTCTCAATGTCCCAAAGATAATACTCAGTAAACTTCAGACTCTTTTCCAGACCTATGTCTGGGGCTCATCCAGACCCCGAATAGCGTAAAAAATACTACAAAAAAAGATTGGGTCAAGGCGGAGTTGCCATGCCCAGTTTACAAGGCTATTATGAAGCCTCTCGCTTGACAAACATTTTTGCTTGGGCGGACAAAGGCAAACTGCAGAGATGGAAGGATGCCGAAGTGTCCGGCCTTTCTGTGGTTTTCAGATTGGCGGATCTGCCTTGGATCCCAATATACCACGTAGATCAATTGAAGATCCACAATGCAATCATTAGGGACAATCTCAAAACCAATCTCTCAGACATCTCCCTGACATTTCACAACACCCTTCTTCACTACATTCTATTCCTAGCCTCCTAGCGACTCTACCAGATATGCACACTACACAATGGAAACATTGGGACCTACATCATGTCTCCCATCTCTACCCCTTAGATACACTAACCCCACCACAAAGAATTCACTCCATGATACGAGCACCACCATCTTGGATGCTCTTCGAATACTCAAATTCCTTTTATCTTAGGGCTTCCCTAAAACTGACCTCCGACCCCTAACCACCTGGGAAAAACTGTGGAAACTAAAGACAAAGATCCCCAAAACCTTATCCTGTCACTACACCATGATCCAAACATCCACCAACTCGGATAGAATCTGGCAACTCAGGGCCTGGGAATTTGACCTAACCATGACCATCACCGACAAGGACCTACACCGTGCTATAACACTGACAAAAAAAAACCTTCACTGTGCAAACTCTATTGAATCATATATGAAAATACTACTTCGTTGGTATTATACACCTGCTAGACTATCACAGATGCTCCAGACTCTATCTCCCGTATGCTGGTGCAATTGTGGTGAAAGAGGGTCTGATCTCCAAATTTGGTGGAACTGAGCTGTTGCTGGAATAAGGTCTTCCATCTATGCAAAGAGGTGGGATTGGCCTTACCACAGAGACCAGAGATAACCCTGCTCCACTTATTCCCAGCCAAATTACCTACACTACCATCTAAACTGGTCATCTTCATTTTTGCCGTCATGAAACTCGCTATAGCTAAAGCGTGGAAACAATCATTGCCCCCGACATTTCAGATGTCACAAAAATAATAAAAAATGTTGCCACTATGGAAAGAGGCTTCTACTCCAGCCTATACAAAGAGGATCTGTACTGGGCCATATGGGAGCCATGGTTTCATTACTATGAAGGTACCAGAACACACCCACTATACCCTTTCTCAATCCTAGTCTCCACAAGTTGATTAGCTGACCTAAGGCTTAATATACAACTATAGGGCCAACTAGCCCTAGCACTTCACTACCCCCTCACTATCCAGATCTGATCCCTTTCCCCTTCTCCCCCCCCCCCCCCACCTCCCCGACCATATCTTTCCCTGCCTGGATATGCTTTGTCCCGCTACTACCTGAGTATAATCATCACAGTATGGGTTCTTACGTAGCCCAGTACTGGATGTATTCATGGCATAGCCTGAGCACTTGATAGATTTATGTTTTATCTGTCAAAATACCACTATTATCAGTAGTTACCAAAGGGCTTATAAAACATATAAGAGGATCTGGTCAAGTGTTTTAAGTTGGTACACTAGACAAGGATAAAAAATCCCTTATCTACTCATATGTTTACTTGACTTTTAGCACGTTGCTGTTAAATTGCCCATGACTTGTATTGTAACTTTTCTTTGTTTTCTCTCAAGCTATTGTTAATCCGAGATATTTTCTTCAATAAAAATTACTTGGAAAAAAAAAAAAAAAAAAAAAAACTAGCACTACAAAAAAACCTAAATTACAAATTTAAAAAACCTAATACTACAAAAAAATTTAAAAAATCTAACATTACAAAAAAAAAAAAAAACACAAAAATTTCGAAAAATAAAAAACTCTAAAATTACAAAAAATAAACTGATTTGAACAGCCAATAGGATAGAAAATGTCAACCAATAGGAATGCAAGGTACCCCATATTTAAATGGGTACCTTACATAAAAGCTTCAGTGTACGGCGGTGACTGTATGAAGAGGATCCTCCACGCTGGATGTCTGTGCCACTGGCAAAGAAGCTCCACAGCTCTGCGACACTGGGATGAAGAAAGAAGATGGCCCCGCGATGGATGAAGATGTTGCCACCAGGATGAAGACTTCTCGCCGCCTGGATGATGAGGGATGTTTTTTTTTTAGATTAGGGATGGGCAGTGTAAAAGAGCTGAATGCCCTTTTAAGGGCAGTAAAAGAGCTGAATGCCCTTTTAAGGGCAATGTCCATACAAATGCCCCAGGGGTTGATTGGGTGGGGGGGGTTACTGTTGGGGGACTTGTAATTTTGTCAGTGAAATAGCTGTTTAACTTAGGGCAATGCCTTACAAAAGGCCCTTTTTAGGGCTATTGGTAGTTTATTGTAGGTTAGGGGGTATTTTTTTTGGGGGGGGGCTTTTTTATCTTTTATAGGGCTATTAGATTAGGTGTAATTGTTTTTATTTTTGATAATTTCGTTGATGATTTTTTTGTAATTTTAGAGGTTTTATATTTTTCGTAATTTTAGTGTTTATTACTTTTTGTAATGTTAGACCTTTTAATTTTTTTCCTAGTATTAGGTTTTTTAAATTTGTAATTTATTTTTTTATTTTTTTCGTAGTGTTAGGTTTTTTTAATCATGTAAATTAGGTTTTTTAATTGATATTTTTTATTTTTATTTTATTGCAATAGTTATGTTCAGTTAATTTATAGTTTAATCTTAGTTTTTTTTATTTCACAGGTAACCTTTTACTTATTTTAAGATAATTATATTGTAACTTTTAATTTAAAGTTAGGGGGGTGTTAGGTTTAGGGGCTAATCGTTTAATTTAGTGTTTTGCGATGTGGGGGGCAGCTGTTTAGGTGTTAATAAGTTTAGTTTATTAGTTGTGATGTGGGGGGCTGGTGGTTTAGGGGTTAATTGCTTTATTTAGTGTCGGCTATGTGGGGGCTGGCGGTTCAGGGGTTAATAGGTTTATTTTAGTGTCAGCGATGTGGGTGGGTGGCAGATTAGGGGTTATTAGGTTTAATATAGTGTTTGCGATGCGGGAGGGTGGAGGTTTAGGGGTTAATAGGTAGTTTATGGGTGTTAGTGTACTTTGTAACATTTTAGTTATGAGTTTTGTGAAACATTTTTGTTTCACAAAATCCATAACTACTGGTCTCAGATAGCAGAATGGCTCGTGTCGGTATAGGCTGTAACGCAAGCATTTTAGCTGGACCGCACAACCTGTAATACGGCGCTATGGAAAATCCCGCCCTCAAACGTAATTTTTTTAAGTGCGGAATGGAGGGTTGCATTAAGGCTAAAATGCTTGCGTTACAGGCTATACCGCTGCGACTCTTAATATGCTTTACCAGCCATTCCACATGCAATGGCCAATTTTTCAGCAGTATAGCCGTAACACACCGTAACGCAAAACTAGTAATCTAGGTAATTGTGATGTAAAATCCCTCTCTACCTTAATATGTTCCCGTAATCCATTTTACCTGCTGGAGTTTATTTAAAAGCTCTTTCTGTAAGCTCAGCCCATTTTAAGGCTAGATTAAAAATGGAACGTGAAAGTGTTACCTAACTGCTCTCAAGCAATCAAATTAGCCAAAATTAAAAAAGTAAGATTGGTAATTCGACCCCATAGTGTGAGATATTTAATTATTTTCTATTTTTGTCAACGAAGCAGGCAGGATATACAATCATAATAATGTAATATAAATTAAGCCACAACTGTCATTTTCTCATATTGCAAAATGTATAGTATTACATAATTATCATACAAAAAACATTTTACAATACAAACACAGGAATAGCCTGCCTTTTTAGTCATAAGTAGTCATAAGTAAATTCTAAAATTCGTCTGGATTTTTATTTATGTTAAAAGCTTTTTTTTTTAATTAATTTCTTTGTTATCATTATTTTTGATGCCTTTAATATAGTAATAAATAGTTCATCACAATATCTCAATAAATTATACAATAAAACTATACTGTGATACACCATTACTTTATTATGATAATATTATTACAATATTAAAATATACTTTATTATCACAATGAAGCCTTTTACCACAGAGTAAAATATCACAACATTCTTTTAAAAATAATTAAATTAAACTATCATTAAGAACACTAACAGCATATATATGTTGTAAAATATCTCAAAAAATTAAATAGCGTATTGCATGTCTTAAAAGAGCCAAGAAAACACACAAAAAAAAATAAAGGAAAAAATCTCGCTGGTACTGTTAGAGAAATATGTATGGTTTTGTGGAAACTAAGGGGAGCCATATTTGGGAGACAACTGCTGGTCAGTAGTGCCATATTTCAGACCATGAAAGCTTAAGATTCAGAACAGGATAGACTAAGGACTGTGAAATGACTTTGGGTGATCACATTTCAAGGGGCCGATTTATCATGGCCTGAATTTGTATATACAGTATATATATATATTTTTTAAAATATATATCTATACCTATATAGCTATATGAATATACACAGGTATAGAGTTATAGATATCTATTTAGAAATATAAAGAACACTTTGAAGTGAAGTGAAGAACATCGAAATGTAAAATATTGACATTAAAAACACAGTGAAGCCTATTATATTTTTTTAATGTTGATTACAAATATTTTTTTCGTGTTCAAATGTATTTCAGTGTAAAGGGCTCCAAAGTGTATATATATGTGTATATATGTATATACATGTGTGTATATATATATATATGTTTTTATGTGTATATTTGTATGTATATACTTATAGTATATATACACATATACACACCTACACATTTTTAGACATATATATTTATATTATAGCCCTTTCCAGTCAAATACCTTGTCACATAACATATACATTTGAACCCTTTTTTTAATAATATTTAAATAAAATATTTTTTATCAGAAAGTGTATATATGAGTGTAATAGTTTATTTTAATGTTTGGTGAACATTTTTTTTAACCCTTACACTTTACACTAGATCTTCAGGCGCACTAATCCGTAGGGCAAAAATTCTGTTTGTGCTTGAGCGCAACCATTTAATTTTAACTTGTAATATGCTCGCTAGTTAGCAAGATCACAATATTGATTATAGCAACCTGCGCTAACTTTAGTGCGCCACTTGTAAGCTAGCCCGTTATTATTTAGCATACAAAGAGAGAATCGCTCTACCAGGAACAAATAGCTCATCAGCTAGTTCTATGGCGATTTACCAGCCAGGAGCAGCCTCTTTTAGACCAGTGTGCTTTTCACAGAGGAAAACTTTCCTGAAGTATATCAGTCTGATCCCGCCAAGTAAGGTCAGTCCAGCCCCGAAATACCAGGCAATTCTCCTCTGAACAAGGAACATGACAACCCCAGATGATCGGTTCGGGCTCCTATGGGCCTCGTCAGTGAGGTGCAGCCACATTCCTCTAAGCACACTGGGCAAGGAGTCCACGTCTGGTTTCCCCCACCGCGTTATTATTTACTTTACATCATCTTGTCAATGATATAAAAACACATCCAAATATAAAAATAGCAGATACATGTTAATCTAACCAAAGCTAGAGGGGTTACAACTCATTTTAGCAATGTATTTAAAGTCCTGTCTTTAAACTTACTTAAAGGTACAGTCTACACCGGAATTTTTATTGTTTTAAAAGATAGATAATCCTTTTATTAGCCATTTCCTAGTTTTGCACAACCAACACAGTTATATTAATACACTTTTTACCTCTGTGATTACCTTGTATCTAAGCCTCTATATACTGCCCCCTTATTTCAGTTCTTTTGACAAACTTGCATTTTAGCCAATCAGTGCTTACTCCTAGGTAACTCCACGTGCGTGAGCACAGTGTTATCTATATGGCACATGTGAACTAACACCCTCTAGTGGTGAAAACTGTCAAAATGCACTCAGCTTAGAGGCAGCCTTCAAGGTCTAAGAAATTAGCATATGAACCTCCTAGGTTTAACTTTTAACTAAGAATACTAAGAGCACAAAGCAAACTTGGTGATAAAAGTAAATTGGAAAGTTGTTTAAAATGACATGCCCTATTTGAATCATGAAAGTTTATTTTGGACTTGACTGTTCCTTTAAGGTAGTAAAAAAAAAAACAAAAAAAAAATATGGCACAGGTTTTTACTCTTACCCAGTTTTCGCTTTATTTGAGTACTTGCTTTCTTTTTGTTAGCTCAAAGGAACAATCATTTATGAGCTCTCATATCAACAGCACAATAAATAAGGCAAGCGGTTCTTGTTGCCAGGTGATTGTTATTAATATTATTGTTAGTTGACATCTTTAAGGGCATGGTCCCCTTATTTGAATGTAAATAATAATAAATGTCTACATTGATGAGGTATTCATCTAACTGCTCATCTGAATAGAGAGGACTACAGTTTTCAAATTTGTCTCATGTCTATGCATTGTGGACGGCAGCAGAGAAAATCCTACAAATTATTTGGTTCCATAAGAATAGGGCTCTCCTATGTGATCACTTGATAGCCACTTGGGCATGCTACTACCTTGTTTAAAAAAGGTGCCCTGCCCTCTTTCAAACTGGGGTCACTGCTTCCATTTTAGTACTTATATGGGAGTACTTTTTAGAGCGCAGTACCCTAAAACTCACGTGGTATCAGGCCTGCCGATGGATCCCACCTATAACTCCCAGCATCAGGTGAAGTGACAGGTAGGAAATGCCACAGCTAAGGAAGGCACAGGGACCCAGATAAGGAGATAGCAAATAGTCTATACAAGGCCAAGGAAATATAGGCAGGCAGGATACAAACAAAGGATTAAGTAATTACAAACTCACGGTCAGGTTCAATGCCAGAGTCATCAACAGGTATACAGAAGTTTCACCGTACCAAGGAATAAAACAGATCAAGGTGAAAATCCAGGATGGGTCAGTAACTATATCAGAAGACAAAGATACCAAAGAAGAGTCAGAGAACAAGAGACTAAACATGCCAAAGGTAAACAACAAATAATCCAAAACTACAGTATAGAGCGCCCAGGTAGAACAAAGCAGAACCTATGCCAGAACAAAAGGAAACAGGAGGCACCATATAAAGGTAAAAAGCGCTAAACTGCATTGCACAGGAAAAGCATAGCACGCCTGCGTTAAGGTGAATATAGTACTAAAGCATTAAAATCCCCGAGCTACAAGTTAAATAACATACCCGTGCTAAATAACATGCCTGGTTAATATATTGCTCACACTAAGCAGAAGAATTAGCAGCGCACCTAGCACAACTACGCGCCTGAACTATACTGAGCTCAGAATCCCCATTATGAACCCGAGAATAACAGTGTGCCTGCTTCTCATAGCACATCTGACTCTCAATAGCATGACTCTACAAAAGACACAAGCCATAGTAGTGCGCCACATAAATACTACATTGTAACTAACAGGTGGTAGACAGATAATTGTGATTCCTATAGTAATCAAGGGCTACCTAGAGGAGCATGAAAACATTAATTTGAAGATAGGTAATTCCTCTTTTTTTTTCTTCATATACATAATCCAGAATTATTCATAAATCCAATTTGTTTTATTAATATTTTTTTAATTTTTAAAAATTACCATTTTCCCCCACTGGTAAGTCACAATCTTCTTTGCCTGTGTCTTCGGTTTGACTTTTGTGTTCTAAAATGGAAATGCTAGTCTATATTTACTTAAAACAACAAATATTGCCTTTCTGATTACAGTAATACACTCTCTTTCTGATGGTTGTATGTATACAAAAGTATAAAAACTATATAAAACTACCTTAATATTGCATGTATTAGCTGTATTATAAATAATACATTTTCCCTAAATTACATCATATATTGCTGTTTACACTTGGTACCATCCCCTCTCCAATTTACAGTTACAAATATACAAATATTATTATTATTATTTCTTCCCTTCCTTCCTGTTATTTCTTCCCTTTCCTCCCATCCCATAACCTTAGGTTCTGAAAGCCTAGTTACTTAAAGAGATAGGCAAGTAAAAATTAAATGTGCATGATTCAGACAGAGCATGTAACTTTAAAACACTTTTAAATTCACTTCTATTTTCAAATGTGCTTTATTCTCTTGGTATCCTTTGTTGAAAAATGATATGCACATATTCTACATTAGTGGGAGCTACCGCTAATTGGTGCCTGTACACATTTGTCTCTTGTGCTGTTCTTTCAGCAAAGGATAACAAGATTATTAATCAAATTTGATAATATAAGTAAATTGGAAGCTTTTTCAAAATTGTATTCTCTATCCAAATCATGAAAGAAAATGTTGGGGTTTCCTGTCCCTTTAAAGTACAATAAATCAGACCACCTTCAAAGAACTGGACACTCATTTTCAGATTGCCTAAAATTCTTCTTGAAAAAAAAAAAAAAAATTAATAAAAAATAATAATAATTTCTTCTATACGAAGAACATAGAAATGTGAAGTATTCTTAATGTACCTTTGGCTTTAGCACAGTTGATCTACAGCAGCTTTGGGTTAGCAAGCCAGTGATAAATACGAAAACATTTTGGCTCGCCCCTTAGAAGTTTATGGGGGAAGAAGTTAGCGCAGTCGCAATATCCTATGTTCTGAAGTTAGCTCAGCTTGTTATACACGTGCTAATCCGGCTGCGCTAAGTATTCCTAATGCGCAGTTTCAGGTTAGCAAGTGAGTGATACATAAAAAAGCTTTTAAAACTTTATGGAGAGAAGGAGTTAGCACGGTTGCGATATACTAAATCCTAAAGTTAGCATATCTGAGTGTTTTTCTAGCGTGCTACTGTTTACTTTCCACTTGTAATACCCACGCTAATCCGGCCCTACTCATTTTTTTACTTGAGCGCTGTTAGCGTGCCACTTGAAATCTGGGCCAATAACAATTTAGTTGAATAGAAATTTAAAAATAGGGAACAAATCCCATTTTTAAGCTACAATGCTTGAATGTAGTGGTGATGCTTTTTATTGGCTTAACAATACATTTAAAAAAAAAACACTCTTTCAAGAGTTAACTCTCTGCCTCTCTTCTGAAGCAATACTGAGGAAGAGAAGAAACTCAAAAGGTTTTTTTGTTCATCCAATAAAAATGTCCACTTCTTACTGCAATATTCCTCTTTTGGCATCTGAACACACTTGACTAACATGGCTACTCCAATTAACTGGATAGCTGGGAAAAAATGTATTATTATGAGAGAAAAAAACTGAGCTACCGTTTTCCTAGACAATCAAAAAATTGCAGTGTGTTATAGAAGAGTGTGTTTACTCTGCAATTAATCTGAGAGGAGCCTTGAGGAAGAAATGATCTCAACAGCTCTTTGAAATGTATAATAACATTTTACATCATTTTTAGGTATTGAATGATGAAGTGGTTATACTCTGTTGTTTTCTTATTTTCTTTCAGTAGCAGATTTGTCTGTTACAGATCCTTTAAATTTAAAGCATGCTTGCACATTTTCGAGTTGTTAAGCACACAGTGTTATCAAGTTGTTAAGCAGTAAGCACACAGTGTAAAAAATTATAGAATTAAGCAGGTGTCAAAGATACAAGAAAGACACAGCGATGCACTTGGAAACTGTTCACAATTTAAAATAATAAAACATTTTTTCATAACTTTAAATGTGATGATTTGATTGTATCAAAAACCCCAAAACTGGGTAAATTAATACAGAATTTATTAAAAAAAACACAACATATTCCCTTTTAAAGATATTTTTTTTAGATGATGAGTCTCACTGGAGACTTTCAGTTACTGTATGGATATATCATTTTGCCATTGTTATACTAGTGTTGCTAACTTCCATACCAAAAATGCATATCTTATTAAGTGTTACTTCCCATTTTAATAATGGAACTACAGGTACAGATCAGGAATTCCAAAATCCAAAATTATTCAGAAATCAAAATTTTGTATTCATATTTTTTTAATTATTCAAAATTACCATTTTCACCCACCGGTAAATCACAACCATCATTGCCTGTGTCTTCGGTTAGGTTTTAAATAATAGTCTATATTTATTTAAAACAACAACGATTACCTTTTTGATTACGGTACTATCTTTCTGATGGTTCTATATACTACATAATTGTTAAAAGTATATAAAACTACCTTAATGTTGCATGTATTAGCTGTATTCTAAAATGTAATTTTTGCCTAAATTGCATAAAATCTTGTTGTTTACTCGTCTCCAATTTACAAATGCAAATATTCTGAAACCCAAACCTTTTCTGATCCCAAGCAGTTTGGATAAAGTTTATTTTTTTAATTAAATATCCAAAAACAGATGTTTGCATAGGCGCTAATGGAATCCTTAAAGGGACACTGAACCCAATTTTTTTTCTTTCATGATTCAGATAGAGCATGCAAATGTAAGCAACTTTCTAATTTACTCCTATTATCAAATTTTCTTTGTTCACTTGCTATCTTTATTTAAAAAAATAACAATGTGATGCATAAGAGCCAGCTCATTTTTGGTTGAGAACCTGGGTTATGCTTGATTATTGGTGGCTAAATGTCAGCCACTAATTAAGCAAGTGCTATCCATGGTGCTGAACCACAAATGGGCTGGCTGCTAAGATTTACATTCCTACTTTTTAAATAAAGATAGCAAGAGAACGTAGAAAAAATGATATTAGGAGTAAATTAGTAAATTAGAAAGTTGCTTAAAATTCCATTCTCTATCTGAACCATGAAAGAAAAACTGTGGGTTTAGTGTCCCTTTAAAGAGTTGATTGGAATATTGTCTAAATATATTGCTGATTGTTTCCAATAAATGTGATCAATATTTTTTTGGATTTGAATAATGTTAAGATTTAAAAATCTCCTCTGACAAGGTACCTACACAGATGTTCCCATACTGCTGAGCGGCACTGGAGACAATCTCGGAGTTCAGCTGACTTTTTTCACTAGAAGTTCATCTTGAACTCCTACTACTCTGCCCTTAATCTTTATAAGCAGCACTACTTCTCTATTCTTATCTCCACTCTTTCTTCTAACCCAAAACATCTGTTCTACACCCACCCCCACCTCCTAATACAACTTCTCTGTCAGCTCAAGATTTTACCAGCCACTTCAATAACAAAATCGATTCCATCAGAAACAAAATCAGCTCTCAACATTCTTTCAACCTCTCACCCCCTCAAAAGCTTACAATTAACCAAAACCCACCTAGCCATATATTTAGCTCTTTCGCCCCTGTTACTGAGGAAGACGCTTCTGCACTTATACTGTGCTCTCACCTCACTACCTGTCCCCATGACCCAATCCCCTCACAGCTACTCCCCTCCCTCTTTTCTACCCTTATCCCTATACTCACACACATTTTCAACCTCTCGCTCAGCACTGGTATATTTCCCTCATCTCAAAACATGCACTGGTCACACCTATCTTCAAAAAACGACACTTGAAGACATAGCTCCGAAATTGGCTGGGGTGAAGTTCTTCTCTACACTGGATGCTTCCAGCGGCTTCTGGCAGATACCTCTAGATCCAAAGTGCCGCAAACTGACTACTTTCATTACACCGGTAGGTCGGTTTTGCTTCTGCAGACTCCCCTTCAAGATATCCTCTGAAATCTTTCAAAGAGAGATGAGTTCTCTCCTAAGGGACCATGAGGGCATGGCAGTCGTCATGGACGACATTTTGGTGTATGGGTCTACATTGGAAGAACATGATCAGCGATTGAGCTGTGTGCTGCAGACCATTAGAGAGTCCGGCTGAAATTAAATAAGGAGAAATACCATTTTAGGAAGGCTGAGTTATGTTACTTTAGGCATATTATCAATGGGGATGGCATCAAGCCGGACCCTGATAAAACCCTTGCTATTGAACAGATGAAAAGTTCTTCTGATGTACATGAGCTGAGACAAATATTGGGCCTTGTGAATTATGTAGGCAGGTTCCTTTCAGATTTATCCACAATACTACACCCTATCACAGAGTTGTTAAATAAAGATCTTGCCTGGGTCTGGGGACCTTCACAGGAAGAATCGTTTGTGCAGGTCAAGTCCCTGCTGGGGTCTGCCCCAGTGTTGGGGTTCTACGACCCTTCTAAAAAGACTGTGGTTAGTGCTGATGCAAGCAGTTATGGGTTAGGGGCCACCCTCCTGCAGTTGAATGAGGACAAACTACAGCCCATCGCCTACTGTTCCCGTACACTGATGGCTGCTGAGTCAAAATACGCCCAAATTGAGAAAGAGTGCCAGGCTGCAGTTTGGGCCTGTGAGCACTTCCAGCGTTACCTAGTGGGTTTAGAGAAATTTAGTCTGGAGACTGACCATAAACCGCTAGTCCCTCTAATCAACTCCTATAATATTGACAAAACACCCCTAAGATGCCAGAGACTTCTGATGAGGCTGCTCAGGTTCAACGTTCAGGCAGTGCATGTGCCGGGGAAACAACTGGTAGTGGCAGAAAAACTTTCCAGGCTCCCACTGGCTGCTGCTGAAGGATCTTCAACGGAATCAGAAGTGAAAGTGTATGTAGATTCAGTTCTGGCATCCAAATCCATTTTGTCAGGGAAGCTAGAGCAAATAAGAAAGGAGACATATTTAGATACTGACCTTCAAGAAGTTATTAAGTACATAAAAGAAGGTTGGCCCGAGAGCCGGGCAGCCTGGATGTCTTTAAGTTCTTACCAGTCAGAAAGGTCGCAGTTCATGGAATTGGATGGGTTGGTGCTGTTCCAGGACCGCATTGTTATTCCTGTTAGCATGCGGCAGGAGATATTAAGCAGGATTCATGATGGCCACTTGGGCATTACAAAGTGCAGAGAAAGGGCAGCTACAGCAGTATGGTGGCCTGGGATCAGTTCCAACATCAAAAGCCATGTGTCAAAATGTGCCTTTTGCCGGGAACGCCGGCCTACTCAGTGAAGGGAGCCCTTGATTTCTACTCCACTGCCTGCAGGCCCGTGGCAGAAAATATCTGCTGATTTGTGCGAATTGCATGGGAAAAAGTACCTTGTCGTGATTGACTACTATTTCAGGTATTTGGAGATTGCACCCTTGAATGAGATCACAAGTCAAGCCGTTATCACTCGTCTCAAGGGCTTGCTTGCCCGGTGGGGCATACCAATGGAGTTAGTGAGTGATAACGGAATGCAGTTTGCTTCCACGGAGTTCAGTTCATTCAGCAATGAATATGATTTTGTTTATTCTATGACAAATCCATATTACCCGCAGGCCAATGGAATGGCTGAAAGGGCAGTTCAAACAACAAAGTTCATTTTGAAGCAATCTGAGCCGTACCTAGCCCTCTTGTCCTATAGGGTGACTCCCATTCAAGCCACGGGTTTTAGCCCGGCACAGCTGATGCTAGGACGTCAGATTCACATCACTTTACCCTCTGTTGGTGTCTTCCAGCCAACTAGCTCTGTTCCTCGGGACGAGGTCCTTAGGAGGGATGAAGAGGCTAAAAGGGGCTATCGATTCTTCTACGACAGTAAACACTCTGTGAGGCCCTTGCAGGAGCTGAATGTGGGGCAAAGTGTCAGAGTTAAACTGGATGATGAGAAGAAATGGAAGACGCCTGCTACGGTAATTGGACGCTCTCCAAAACCAAAGTCTTATGTAGTCCTTACTGATGGAGGGACAGTCACACGTCAAAATTGAAAACATCTTCAGCCAGTACCTGAGAGTTTGGGACTGGATGCCTCAGTACCAATGCCGGTGGGATCCCCTGTTTTAAGAGGGATGCCTTCCCCTCAGCAACTTCACAGCGAGGATACTTCTTTGCTTCCAGCAGACTCTCAATCACCTTTTTCTGTATCAGAGGACAGTTCATGTAAAATGACATCAAGTGGAAGGGTGGTGAAACTTCCAGCCCGATATCGGGATTGGCACTAGTTAGAGCAGTGATCAGAAGAATGGGCAGAGTAATCCCATGGTCACTGTGGACTAGGGTAGTCTACCCCGATGTTCAAGTCAGGATTGTATTTCATGTTGTTTATGTATATCCTCTTTAACTTGTTATTTGATGTATTCAAAAAGAAAAAAAAATGTATGCTTTGTCCTTTGAAAAGGGGGAAGATGTGATGAGAGTGGGAAGTGACGTCACCAGATGGGGACATGGTTTAGAGGATTGATTGTCTATGTGGCAGTTACCAAGTTAGATGTGTTATACAAGCTGCATACTTCTATGCTGTGTCCTGCATCTCATGACAACACTAAATATAAAATAATTATGAATGATATATTGTAAATGGACATCTATTTGTCTCTCATATTCCCATGAACAATATATCCCTAAGGAAAGCAATATCCAATAAACCTATGAATTGCAATTCTGCAACCTTCTAATAATCCCCATTCATGATGTTAGCCTCCTATTGCTTTAAAGAAGCAAAAAAAAAAAAAAAAAAAGGAATTAAATTACCAATGAGCCCCACACCCTTATGAAAATAACTTGGGATACATATAAACCAGAGAACACCAATACAATGATTAACTAACTCATCCAGACCTAAACTTCATGCATTCATTGCCAATCTGATTTGAAAAGTATGAGGGTTAAGTTAGCCAAAACAAATCCTAAATCAGTCAAAGAGGACAAAAACACCATAATAATGAATACACAAAAAAATATTCCCATCCTCAAAAAAAAGATAGCACATACCTTCAATAAGAAGTAACAAAAATACACATCTACTATGCTGATCAGTGTTAAAGCCTGGTTAAAGAGTAAATATAATCCCCTAAATCATCACCAAACTGCAAACTATCTATTTAATATCTACTAAGTAAACCAGTTCCAAAAACCTACAAACAACAGAAAACAGAGCCTTACTCACAAGGTTATAGGTAGGTTAAATTATTCCAGGAAAATGACATTCTAGATCAAAAATTTAGCATTTCTAATTTTTATTGGGACATTCAGATAAACATCTTTTATTTATAAACATAGTTCATGGATTAAAAGTGTGATCTGAGCAATATTTTAAACTTTTTATTAAATGCAGTATTCTTATCCCCATCCTTCAAATACCATTAACGCACCATAGTTGATTGAGATTTTGCTGCGAGAACTAATCAGTGCCTCACTCATAGTATGGTATGAAAATCTTCATGGTAGTGATACCTAAAGATTGGACTTGAGAAACCCTATCCAAACTAGATAAATAAAAGCACCAATATACTGTATGTTTATGCTTTAAGTGTAATCTATGAAAGTGGAAAAGAAGGCAAGAGAATATTTCTTTTCTTTAATGTTCAAAACTTTTATTGAATTATACGATGCAAAAAATAAAGCAAAGATTAACAACATATCATGCTGATGTTGGGCATCGTGATATTCCAAAAAAAGGCAGCCCAGTTGGTGTAGGTAGCCATGAGTAAGCTCATCAGGTTTGTAGCCAGCAGTTAAAGTTCTGAGCTGTCCAGTAGCACTTTTATCAATGTTACAATATATTAAACTTTACTAGATATTGTTAACTCTCAATTATTGATAAAATAAGAAGAGGGCAAACATAAAGAAACAAAAGGAAAGAAAATATATGCACAGCATTATCATAATGATACAAATGGTAGCAGAAGCAACCAAATAAAGGGACATTATACACTAGATTTTTCTTTGCATAACTGTTTTGTAGATTATCCATTTATATAGCCTATACAGGGTTTTTTTTTTTTTTTTTTAAATGCATAGTTTTGCTTATTTTTAAATAACATTGTGCTGATTTTCAGAATCATAACCAAGCCCCGAAGTTTTAGAAGTAAACTGTTGTCTAGCTACTCCAGCTTGCTCCTGTTTGTGTAAAGGGTCTATTCATATGCAGAGGAAGGGGAGGGGGGAGTGTCTGCTCTTTTTGCTGTCCATCCCCTTTTTACTGGGTGCCCCAGACTAACCTTTTAAACAGTGCTAAACTGGGAGTTCCAAGAAAGTTTTTAAAAGGTTTGATACTGGATTTTTATATCAGTATCTGTGCATATTATTCTTTATAGTAGTGTCTATTATATGCAGTTATATGAAAATTGGTGTATACTGTTCCTTTAAGGTTGGCTCCTATTTGCATGGTGTATAGTGACAAAGATAGACCTCTTAATCTTAACTCTAGCTCATGATTAAGGTGTCAAGACAATGGGGCCCATTTAACAAGCTCCGTATGGAGCTTGTGGGCCCGTGTTTCTGGCGAGTCTTCAGACTCGCCAGAAACACCAGTTATGAAGCAGCGGTCTTAAGACCGCTGCTCCATAACCTGTCCATCTGCTCTGAGCAGGTGGACAGACATCTCCGGAAATCAACCCGATCGAGTATGATCGGGTTGATTGACACCTCCCTGCTGGCGGCCGCGAGTCAGCAGGGGCGGCATATCATTGAATATATGGGTTATTAAAGGGACAGTCTAGTCAAAATTAAACTTTCATGATTCAGATAGGGCATAAAAATTTAAACAACTTTCCAGTTGACTTTTATCACTAAATTTGCTTTGTTCCCTTGGTGTTATTTTTCAAAAGCTAAACCTAGGTAGGTTCAAACTGATTTCTAAACTGTTGAAAACCGCCTCTTAGCTCAGAGCATTTTGAAAGTTTTCACAGTTAGACAGTACTAGTTCATGTGTGTCATATAGCTAACAATATGCTCACTCCCATGTTGGCTAAATTGCATGCCTGTCAAAAGCACTGAGATAAGGGGGCAGTCTGCAGGGGCTTAGATACAAGGTAATCACAGAGGTAAAACATATATTAATATAAATGTGTTGGTTATGCAAATCTGGGGAATAGGTAATAAAGGGGTTATCCATCTTTATAAACAATAACAATTCTGGTGTAGACTGTCCCTTTAAATATTTTTTTTGCTTTGCCCACTTCTTGCATATCACCAACAACAATTGAACATAATTATTTTGCTGTACAACATGTATGTTGCATTCATTTTGGGCGACTACCAGTTATGTGAATATGAATAATTGAGGTGTACAAATGATATGGACTTGCAGGGTTTGGCAGCCTTGAACCACCCATCCCCACAACCTTTTAGTCACACAAGTGATTGTACCTTTTGGGGGGAATTAAATGGTACAGACATGGACCTTTTGACAGTTGGAAACATATTTCTACCTTATTTACCGCTAAATGGTACATATTAGTTCCCTAAGGTGTAATTATGATCCATTGGGGGTACAACCATAGCAGTTGCACCCTAAGTGTTCACAAATGGACCCCAACCGTACACTTTTTTCTGACAGTGCATATATGGTATACTGTACCTTTATTATTGCAGCCTCTTCAACAAAGGTCAGCTCTGCCAGGGAATATGTGTTTGAGGCGCTGTACGTGGTTTCAAAATACCAATGATACAAAACTTTACAGTTTGTCTTAAGATTTCCAGCAGGAATGGAAAATGTAGCTGTTATATGAATCACTTGGGTCCATTCTTTATATACCATTGGTTTAGGAAATTCTTTGTCCTAGGATTTTGTGTAAGTTGGAAGCCAGTGAGCTGTTGGCATATTAGGTTAGAATGAGCGTGTGATGGGTGGCGTAGTGTAGCAAAGCCACTCAAAAAGGGTCAAGGATTTAGTATAGAAACTTCATTTTTTTCCCCAAATGTATGAATTGGTTGAGTTGGTGATACTTGATCATCCCCTAGAGCAGTGTTTCCCAACCGCGGTCCTCAAGTACCCCCAACAGGCCTGGTTTTTATTATAGCTGAACCAGTGCACAGGTGAAGTAATCAGCTGATCAGTAAACAACCTGCTCTCATCCATCAGCTGATTATTTCACCTGTGCTCTAGTTCAGCTATAATGAAAACCAGGACTGTCGGGGGTACTTGAGGGCTGCGGTTGGGAAATAAAAGTTTGATTTAGACTTTATTTTGTTATTCTCTATTATGACATGTGCAGTAATTAAAGCATATCAGGAATGTAGTGAAGTCCAACAGTGAAATCTGGGTTATTCAGAATTGGTTTTAAAGTTGAAGAGACTGTGGAAATTCATGGATATTTTCTTAGTGTTCCTGTGCAGATGGCAATAGAATATTTCTGTGTTGATGCTGGTTAAGCTTCCTATCCAGGAAAGAGATCAATGTACATAACTCTACAAGTGAGTAATAACCCACAAGGCTTGAAATTGTTAATAAAAAAATTATTTTAATATTTTCATTTACATAAATCTTACAGTTAGGAGAGACTGATTTCTAGTTGTTTCAGAATTCATCAGCAGAATTCTTTATAGACTTTAAAGGGAGAAAAAGACACTTTAAAATTGTAAAATAAAATGTTTGATTATGTGTAGCTAAAAAAACAAAAACACTTTGCAATATCTTTTCTCCACCTCAAATGTGGTGGATTAAAATCACTCTGGACTAATCAGACCCGGACGATTGACAACCTTTGCTCTTCAGTGATTGGTTGTACTAGAGTAAATGGCAAGAAGAAATTGACTGGCAATGCTGCATTTCTGTTGGCAATTGAGGGCAAACAGGTTCCCTCTCTGGGAACTTGCCACCCATACCATCATAAATCTACCTGTTCGTTATCCTAAATTTCATAATATTTTCTTTCTGTCTCATTTCCCTTTCTGGGGCAATTGAGCTGAAATCGCCCACAGTTCCTTTAAAGAGACAGTAAAGTAAAAATCAACTTGTATGATTCCTATGGACCATTTTAAACAAATTTCCAATTTTCATCTATTATCAAATTTACTTCATGCTTCTCGTATAATTTGTTCAGTTGCAAAGCATCAAAGCACTGCTGGGAGCTACCTGAGAACATCGGATGATAAAAGGCATATATGTGCAGCCACCATATCATCAGCAATTTCCCAGTAATGCATTGCTGCTCCTGAGCCTACCTAGATTTGCTTTTCAACAAATGATACCAAGAGAATGAAGTACATTTGATAATAGCAGTAAATTGGAAAGTTGTTTAAAATTGCATGCTCTATCTGAGTCATGAAACTTTATTTATTTATTTTTACTTTACTATCCCTTTAAAATTTCTATATTTCACATAGCCATTGTTTGTCTAAAGCATTTCAGTTATAAATAACAATGATAGCATTTCAGTGCTTTAGAAATTAACATACATATTGTGAAAAGGCAAAACAACTACTTAGTGACTTGAGTTAAAGGGATACTAAACCCAATTTTTTTCTTTCATGATTAAGATAAAGCATGCAATTTTAAGCAACTTTCTACTTTACTCCTATTATCAATTTGTCTTCAATCTCTTGCTATCTTTATTTTAAAAGCAGTAATGTAAAGCTTAGGAGCCGGCCCATTTTAGGTTCAGCACCTGGATAGTGCTTGTTTATTGGTGGCTACATTTGGCTAACCAATAAACAAGAGTAACCCAGGTTCTGAACCAAAAATGGGCTGGCTCCTAAGCTTTACATTCCTGCTTTTTCAATAATGATAGCAAAAGAACGAAAAAAATTGATAATAGGAGTAAATTAGAAAGTTGCTTAAAATTGTATTCTCTATCTGAATCATGAAAGAAAAAAATATGGGTTTAGTGTCCCTTTAAGACTATGAAAATACATTAGTACATCAGAATTTTTGTATTTCTTCAATTCATTATTTACTTATAGTCATCTAGAAAAAAAAAAGATGAAAAAAACATTTATTAACCCCTTAACGACCAAGGACGTACGCCACACGTCCTCAAAAAAAATACAGTTAATGACCGAGGACGTGTGGCGTACGTCCTTGGTCTGGAAATCAGCTGGAAGCGATCCTGCTCGCTTCCAGCTGCTTTCCGGTTATTGCAGTGATGCCTCGATATGGAGGCATCCTGCAATAACCCCCCTTGGCCATCCGATGCAGAGAGAGCCACTCGATGGCCGGTATCGTTGGTGGGTGGGAGCTTACGTGGGAGGCGGGTGGGCGGCCATCGATGCGCTGTATGGAGTGGAGGGGGGCGGGATCGGGGGCGGGACCCACGGGGGCGCACACGGGAGCACGCGCGTGCACGGGGGGTGGTGGGCGGGCGCGTGCACGGGGCGGGAGCGGGTGGGAACCGCTACACTACAGAAAAACAAAGTTAAAAGTAAATAAAACTAAGACAGTTAAAATATTAAAAATATAATCTAAGGGATCTGGAAGGGGTTGGGGGTTGGTCTTGGTGGGGGGGGGAAGCTACAATACAGAAAAGGGCTTTTTTTTTTTTAAAAAAGGCACATTTTTTGCAAAACTGGGTACTGGCAGACAGCTGCCAGTACCCAAGATGGCGTCCATTAAGGCAGAGGGCAAGGGTTAGAGAGCTGTTAGGTGGGGGATCAGTGAGGTTGGGGTCTAAGGGGGGATCATACACATCAGCATATGTAAATATGCTTTTTTTTAAAAAAGGGCCAAATACCTTTTATTTTAGTACTGGCAGAGTTTCTGCCAGTACTTAAGATGGCGGGGACAATTGTGGGGTGGGGGAGGGAAGAGAGCTGTTTGGGAGGGATTAGGGGGTCTGATGTTTCAGGTGGGAGGCTGAGCTCTACACTAAAGATAAAATTAACCCTGCAAGCTCCCTACAAGCTACATAATTAACCCCTTCACTGCCAGCCATAATACACGTGTGATGCGCAGCGGCATTTAGAGGCCTTCTAATTACCAAAAAACAATGCCAAAGCCATATATGTCTGCTATTTCTGAACAAAGGGGATCCCAGAGAAGCATTTACAACCATTTGTGCCATAATTGCAGAAGCTGTTTGTAAATAATTTCAGTGAGAAACCTAAAATTGAGAAAAATTTAACTTTTTTTTTAATTTGATCGCATTTGGCAGTGAAATGGTGGCATAAAATATACCAAAATTGGCCTAGATCAATACTTGGGGTTGTCTACTACACTACACTAAAGCTAAAACTATCCCAAAAAGCTCCCTACATGCTCCCTAATTAACCCCTTCACTGCTGGGCATAATACACGTGTGGTGCGCAGTGGCATTTAGCGGCCTTCTAATTACCAAAAAGCAACGCCAAAGTCATATATGTCTGCTATTTCTGAACAAAGGGGATCCCAGAGAAGAATTTACAACCATTTATGCCATAATTGCACAAGCTGTTTGTAAATAATTTAAGTTAGAAACCAAAAGTTTGTGAAAAAAATTGTGAAAAGTGAACGATTTTTTGTATTTGATTTCATTTGGCGGTGAAATGGTGGTATGAAATATACCAAAATGGGCCTAGATCAATACTTTGTCTACTAAAAAAAATATATATACATGTCAAGATATTGAGAGATTCCTGAAAGATATCAATGTTCTAATGTAACTAGCGCTAATTTTGAAAAGAAATGGTTTGGAAATAGCAAAGTGCTACTTGTATTTATGGCCCTATAGTTTACAAAAAAAGCAAAGAACATGTAAACATTGAGTATTTCTAAAATCAGGACAAAATTTAGAAACTATTTAGCATGGGTGTTTTTTTGTGGTTGTAGATGTGTAACAGATTTTGGGGGTCAAAGTTAGAAAAAGTGTGTTTTTTTCCATTTTTTCCTCATATTTTATAATTTTTTTAATAGTAAATTATAAGATATGATGAAAATAATGGTATCTTTAGAAAGCCCATTTAATGGCGAGAAAAACGGTATATAATATGTGTGGGTACAGTAAATGAGTAAGAGGAAAATTACAGCTAAACACAAACACCTCAAAAATCTAAAAATAGCCTTGGTCCCAAACGGACAGAAAATGGAAAAGTGCTGTGATCATTAAGGGGTTAAATAGATGTGCTAAATTTTTATACAATCATATTCTAATTTCCATCATATGCTAGTTATTTCCAAAATCATTTGTCCTTATTGCAGTGAAAGGAATCGGGTTTGCAACATTATAACAATGCATTGTGTTAAACATTACAACAAAACACACATAATCGCCTGGCATCAATGTTGGTTTATTGTTTTTTGCTGCAACACTATCTCACTGTTGCTCATTGTCTTGTCAAAAGCAATATTTTGAATGAGAACTACCTTCAATGACAAAAGAGAAACTAAAAGGTCTCTTATTGAATGTAGCTTTTTGTAATTTTATTTTGTACCAAAAGAATTACTGAATCAATCATATTGATTTGCCAGTTCTAGGTGAAATCTCACAATTGATTAGAAAGGAAATACAAGTTTCAAATAAAGTCAAAATGCTTGATGCATATTTAGTAACATTTCTGATTTTAGAAAATGAAATAAACACATACTTTTTAAGTTTAAAATACAGACATATATATTAGGTGTGGAGATGATATAAATTGATAAAATCTGAATATATTTTCCCTGCCCATTTATTCTTAATTTATGCAACACAAAGCCTAACAAAAAAAAAAAATTCTTTAGCCTTCTATACACAATGTTGATTTATGACTAGTTTTCTGTGCAAACCACTGTAATTTTGTGAAATGATAGCAATATTGATTCCAGAAATAGTTTCACTTTACAGATGATATCAAAGCAGAAGAACCAAATGGAGCCTTGAACTAAATATTATAGCTTCTCTTTGTATTCATATTCTGTGTAATATTATATAACTTCACTGTAGTAATCTGCTTATTCTTTCTCTCAAATTATCTTCTAAAGGAATAGTCTAGTCAAAATTAAACTTTCATGATTCAGAATGATAAAGCATGCAATTTTAAGCAACCTTTTAATATACTCCTATTATCAATTTTGCTTCATTCTCCTGGCATCTTTATTTGAAAAAGCAAGAAGCTCCTAATCTTACATTCAAATTAAGATAGCAAGAGAATGAAGAAAAATTGATAATAGGAGTAAATTAGTTGCTTAGAATTGCATGCTCTATCTGAATCATGAAAGTTTAATTTTGACTAGACTATCCCTTTAATTTCAATATGCTTGATTTACATTTTTTTAAAAAACAAAAATAGATAAAAATGCTGATAGGCTGCAGAAAACACAACATAAAGTTTGCACTTGAGTGTAAGCCGTAACTGCGCTATAATCCATAATACTAATAAAGAAGACACTCACTGGTCTGAGGAAGGGGAGTGTGTCCCCGAAAACATTACATCACAAGGAATTAAACCACAATTTGTTTGAAAGACCAATATTAGTATTATATTTAACTGCTGGCACCCTGGCACAAAGATTTTGAAGAAGAGAGTGCACTTTTGCATCATTCAAAATATATATACTTTTAGTCATTCCCATTCGATTACCTTTAAACATGCAATATAATTGTTATTCTTATTTATTGTGGTTTTATGTGTTTTGAATAGAAATACTTTAAATTCCTTGTGACTTAAAGGGACAGTCAACATTAAAATTGTTATTGTTTAAAAAGATAGATAATGCCTTTACTACACATTCCCTAGCTTTGCACAACCAACATTGTTATATTAATATACTTACATTCAAACCTCTACATTTCTGCCTGTTTCTAAGGGGTACATTTATTAAATGTCAGAAGGATATGATCCGCTGACATCGCTAAATGCTGACAGCATACGCTGTCGGCATTTAACATTGCACAAGCATTTCTAGTGAAATGCTTGTGCAATGCCGCTCCCTGCACATTCGCTGCCAATCGGCCACTAGCAGGGGGTGTCAATCATCCTGATTGTATCTGATCTGGGGATGATTGCTGTCCGCCACCTCAGAGGTGGCAGAAGAGTTAATGAGCAGTGGTCTTAGACCGCTGCTTCTTAACTTTTGTTTCCTGTGAGCCTAAAGACTCGTGCGGAAACAGCTGCATTTGCAGCTTCATAAATCACCCCCAAGCCTCTATAAACCGCCTCTTAATCACATGCTTTTTTATTTGCTTTTCACAACAGGAGTCTGCTAGTTCACGTCGGCCATATAGATAACATTGTGCTCACATCCGTGGGTTCTGCACAACACAGCTAAAATACAAGTCAATAGATAATAAATATAAAGTCATGTGATCAGGGGGCTGTCAAAAGAGGCTTAGATACAAGGTAATCACAGAGGTTAAACGTATATTAATATAACCATGTTGGCTGTGCAAAACTTGGAAATAGATAATAAAGGGATTATCTATCTTTTTAAACAATAACATTTTTTGAGTTGACTGTCCCTTTAAAGGGTTAACCAACCCTTCCATAGTCATAAAAAGGGTTAACAGACCCTTTCCACCTTAACCAGTGTGTCACAAACCAGTTGACCAGTTAGCCTCTCCAAGCAAGCCTGTGACTTAGTTCAGTAGGTGCAGCAAACACTCTTTAGTCTGTACTAGACCTAGAAAAATGTCATAACTCCCCTCTAATGCCATCCACAATAAACTATCTCTTCTGCCACCACTTCAAGATTATTATATGGGAAATCCTTAAAATAAACCCAGGCTAACACAGATTAAAAATCGCAAAACACAATTTTGCAAAAATGAATCTAAAAAGCACAGTACTATTATTATCACACTCTTCAGTAACGTGGTTCAAATATTAGACAAAGGCAAAAACTTAATAAAGGAACATTTATTGTGAACAAACAAGAGTCACAGTACATTTATATTTATAAAAAAGAGTTTAACACAATTCCACATAAAGGCAAACCAGTTTTTAAAATAAAATAGGAGTAAACAACAGAACCTAATACTGTACTAGCTTAGATATATGTGACAAGGGAGATTGGTAAAGAAAGATGGTCACTTATGCTGTCTCACGCAGCCTCCCATGAAAAATGACATTATTTTACTAAAATCAAAATAAAATATTTTTTTTCCTGTGGTCAGGTTTCTGACCTGACTCCTTCCAGAGTGGGCAAATAAGTTAACCACCTCTCTTTTGCGACCTGCTATAAACCAAAGTGCAAACCCTGGCTGGAGTTATAGGATGACTTTCTAGTTATGTATATATATATATATATATATATGTGTGTGTGTATATATATACAGAAATGGTAGGAACTGCACTCTGACTAACCAAAAATGACAACAACCATGGTGCTGGCAGGGTCGATAAATAGAATGTATACAATCCGCAATCACTGGGTTTCAGACAATTTTAGTATTTCTTTATTCTGGTGAAGTTTCGAGTATAATCTCCCCTTCCTCAGATCTTGGTCCGAGGAAGAGGAGATTATTTTTGAAATGTCACCAGAATAAAGAAATACTGAAGTTTGAAACCCAGCGAGTGCAGTCAGTATACTTTATATATATTTTAGATTTTTATACTATTACCTGTTGGCACTCTGGCGGTTGACTGAAAGGTGAGAGTGCGCTCTACTCTGAAACATATATACTATATATATATATATATATATATATATATATATAACACACAGAGAAAGTCCAGCACTCACTTACAAGCTCTCAGCTAAGATTTAAAAGCAAAAATGGAAAGGTTAGTTACCGCATCTGGCCAAATGGGACAAGCCCAGGTACCAAGTCAAGGTCCTTTCCAATACCTGGGACCCTAAAACAGCCACACAATGCAAGCTCTCAAATCCAAACAAACTGGGAACAAGGGAAGGGTGCACAGGCTTATGCAATCACCCTAGACATAAACAAAACACGGAAGGGGTCTGCACTCTCATACCGGACCAGGTACACATCCCATGACCCTGCAACATGCTCAGCCCTGGGTGCTCACGTGCACTCACAGAAAGCTGTGCTGTTCCCAGAATCACAGGCAGTTAACCCCAGACAGGTCTGGGTGCAAGAACCATAGGGAAAAATAGGGAAAATTACAAAACAAATTAATACAACACACAGAGAAAGTCCAGTACTCACTTACAAGCTCTCAGCAAAGATTTAAAAGCAAAAATGGAAAGGTTAGTTACCGCATCTGGCCAAATTGGACAAGCCCAGGTACCACATCAAGGTCCTTTCCAATACCTGGGACCCTAAAACAGCCACACAATGCAAGCTCTCAAATCCAAACAAGCTGGGAACAGTATATGTATATGTCTAGGGTGATTACATAAGCCTGTGCACCCTTCCCTTGTTCCCAGTTTGTTTGGATTGTTTCCATACACTTTAACAATGGATGGGGAGGGGGGAGGATCCACTAGATCCACTAAAGGCCCATTATACATTCAGATTGAACTTTGTGTACAGTGTATGTATATGACCAATGCCAACAATGGTTTATACAACTAATGCATTTATAATATTGTATCTTTAATACCTACTTTGGACATTGGGCTATCTTGTACCTATATGCCATTTTGTGCCATTTGACTGATTGCTATTAAGAGCCATAGACTATTCATGTGATCATTATTTCCTCAATAGTTTTGTACTGTCATGAACTTGATCTATAAGCTCATTTAGGCTTACATTAATTACATTATTAATTACATTACACTTTACTTATTTGTATTGTTATCACTGGCGCTGTAATTTATTAGACTGGGGACGGCCCAGTCCTTAGGTGTTTTTATATATTTTGGAGTATTGCCAATAGCAGTTTTGGAGTATTGCCAATAACTTTTGAACTTTTTGTATTTAATATAAACATAAATTATGCTTACCTGATCATTTTCTTTTCTTCCGATGGAAAGAGTCCACAGCTGCATTCATTACTTTTGGGAAATAAGAACCTGGCCACCAAGAGGAGGAGGCAAAGACACCCCAGTCAAATGCTTAAACACTCCTCCCACTTCCCTCATCCCCCAGTCAATTTGCCGAAGAACAAGGAACAGTAGGAGAAATATCTGGGGGAAAAGGTGCCAGAAGAATAAAAAACAAAGACGCCCTACATAAAAAAATACGGGTGGGGAGCTGTGGACTCTTTCCATCGGAAGAAAAGAAAATGATCAGGTAAGCATAATTTATGTTTTTCTTCCTAAATGGAAAGAGTCCACAGCTGCATTCAATATATTTGGGAAAACAATACCCAAGCTATAGAGGACACTGAATGCCAAAAATGGGAGGGTACAATAGGCAGCCCATTTTGAGGGCACCAGGCCTGAAAAACACTACCCAACAAAAAAAAACCCTGCTTTGTTCAAAGCCAAGAAATTAAAAAGGGAAAAGGCCCCAAGGACACTGACCAGCAGATAGCCCGGAAACCTAAGTAGAGACCACAACATCAGACACAACTGAGCCAACAGTTCTCCAGAAGACATCATCGCCCAATGGTTGGTCCCCCACTACACACCCTTTACTAGCGAAGGGAACTCCCGCCAGCACAGAAGAACCAAATGGGAACCAAAAGGTACCACAAACTCCATAAAATGAAAAACTCCCAATCAAACCAAGCTTGCAAGAACTAAAAGGGTCCTGACAATAAGGGGAGGCAACGCCCAATCCAAATAGAAACCACAAGGTTTTAGAACTGGAGCAGAACAGGGAAAAAGTTCTCACAACATCCTGCAAGGATTGGAACAGCTAGCTAGCACCCGGTCAAAATGCAAACAGCTGTAGCTGATTTCAAAGAGCAACCCTTCACTTGCCAGGCAAGTCAACCAGCGCCTAGGAACACCTGAAAATGGAGACCAAACATCATCTGAACTTAGAACCCTGAGGAGTTCTGGCAAAATTACATGTAGCTGACCCAGACGAGGTAGACCCCTGAGTCAAGAACACACAGCCATCCTCAGGATGACACAGAAGAAATGCTTGCTAGAAGCTGCTAAAATGTAGAGTGCTAAACCTCCATTATAGTAGGCACACTATAGGCAACAGAAACCACCAAATCTACGCATAGGTCTCAAAATAAAAGAAGAGCCCAGAAATTCAATGAGGACCAATGCGCCCCCAAGATCCGAGAGAACAACGGATCTCAGGACCTAATAAAATACAAAAACAAATGTGATGGTGCACAAAAAAGGATAAAAGTCCCAGGTAATCACGGTGGTAATGCTCAGCAGGTGAACCTCAGGGAAAAAAAGAGAAACACATATAGTGAAGTTATGTGGTTATGTGAAATTTGCAGCAGAACCTAGAAAAGGTACTCACATTGTCTAGAGCTTCAAAATCAAGCTCTAGATATATAGGCACAGGAAGCTTCTAATAGGAGGCAAGGCAAAGAAGGATATTCCAGCTCCAAAGGATGAATCAGAAGTGGTTAAAAAGTATAACAAATTTATCAAAAACAAGTTACAAGGCATACAATGAGACTGTCCCAATCAAACAGCCAAGTTGTGATTGGTGAAATGATTGTTGGAGTAGTGACGTCACAAAAGGGGCAGAGCCTTGTTCCTTACCGGACTAACAGAGCATTTGTTGGACATTGTGATACACACAGTTTTTTTGTAGTAGTAGTCTATGATGTGAGTAAGCTCTAGACAATGTGAGTACCTTTTTTAGGTTCTGCTGCAAATTTCACATAACCACAGAACTTCACCCTGGGGTTCACCTGCTTAGCATTATCACCGTGATTACCTGGGACTTTTATCCTTTTTTGTGCATCATCACATTTGTTTTTGTATTTTAATATTTTTTATATTGTGATTTAAGCAAGTTTATATATTGTTTTTTTGTTGTTTTGGATCTCAGGACCTACCTTTAGCCGGGCCAGCCCAAGCATTGGCAGGTCTAAAACCAGGAAACCAGAAAACTCCAGGCATAAACAATGAGCGGAAAAAAATGGCACAGCCATAACAATAGTGTTTGGGTGCCAACCCGAAATACCACATGGCCTTAGACCTATAGGTCTAGCTAATGGCCCAACATAGACTCAAGGTGGAGACAGCATTTCTCCAAATGTACAGAACAACCCAGAGAGCGTACCTCTCTCCGAAATAGGTTAACCCGTCTGTCCTAACCTCCTAAAGCCTGGAGAAGCCCTAACTTAGGGACCACACTTCAGAAAGAAGGATATAAGCCTCCCCCAAGACAAAGGGGAGCCGGCAAATGGGCCGGAAGGACAGAGCACCTGCCCTCAGGACACAGCCAGAGGCTGAACCGAGAGAACAAAACTCCAGTGCCCTGACCTGGAAGGAATCCCCTGAAGATCTAACTGGCTAGCACACAGACAAGGTGCCATAGCCGCAGTGGTTCCATAGTGAACCCCTTTGCTTGCAGTGCAGCAAAGTCAGCACACTATTTCATCAAGCCAACCAAGGGAAACCGACTATACGCAAAAGGCAAGCCCAGGGGGCATCGGCACCCAGAAAAACCCTACTGAACCAGATCAATTAGCCCAACCAAAGGACACCATCCAAGTTTCCTGGTACTGGGGAACCCCAGACCAGCTCTAGATCCTAACAGTCTGGTACAACCCACAACAGGATCCACAAAGGAAATGCTAAATGAAAAACTCATCCACCGGAAGAGCAAGAGCAAGGAGAGGTCTGAGCCCCCCAAATAAACAAGAACCCGGAAACTGAAATACCCCTTCTGATATAAAATCAGACCCCCGGGAGATACCATACAATGTCCAAAGTAAAATGGACAACGAGAAAAACTCTCAAGTCCCAACCAGAAGATGAGACCACCCCTTGCCAAAGTCCAACGTTCCAAGGAGCTAAGGAAGCAAAGACTGAAACATGGTCACTAGAGCCCTACCTGCAACAGCCACCTACAACCAAGAGCAAGGGGATACCTCGTGGACAAAGTCACCCGAACAAGAGCTAGCCTCCACATCACCCCCAAAATTAGAGGAGAAGAAGAAGGATGCAGAGCATCCCCCAGCTCTGGGTAAAAACCCTAAACAGAGCTTGAGGAGACCACACTGCCCATGTCCCTACAAAAGAACCACCCTAAGGAACCTGAGGAACGGACAAAGTCCGCAAGATTTCAAGAAGAGGACCACAGCAGGAACAAGTCCAAGGACAATTCCAGAGTCTGAGAAGGCCAAACCGCTCAAACAGCGGTAAGAAGCGCTAAGCCCCCAATCCTCCCCAGAGAGGAAAGATACTTTAGGCCCCGAGGAAATCGGAGCAAAGAGAGTGATGCAGCGGAACTCCACTGACCCGGTTACCAGATTAACTGCTGAATAAGGACTGACACAATCCTTCCAGCCATACGGATCCTTTTAGAGTGTTTAGCTGAACTTGTAAAGAAAAACAAGAAGACACAAATAATAATGTGAGCACTCAGCCAAGCAGAACAAGCGCCACGTTTCTGAACAAGCCACAGGACAGAAGATCTGAATCCCAGCAGGACCAGCCACAGCTGGGGTCATAACAGTCAAGCTGGCTAACTCCTCCCTCAGAGGGGAAGGTAAAACAGACAAACCTAGGACTAACGTGTCCCATAGCAAGCTTCCGAAGAAGAAACCAGAGTTAATCGATCCCAGAAGTTCCTGAAGGAAACACATAATCGAAATGAAAGGACATCCTAACTGTATAAAAGAAAATATAAGGCAACCCTTAGGTTAACGCCCAGGAAGAAAACAGGCATACCCACAGGACCAGCCAAACAGAACCCTGATCTTCCAACAAAAAACTGGGAAAGATCTCAATAAGCAGACAATTTGGAAATTACGTCATCCCCTCATGCCTAATGAGGTGAGCCATTCGAACTAGAATACTGCGGATTCCCATATCCATTAAGGTTAGGCTCCTCCAATAACTCAAAAACGTGTCTATTCTGTAACGAAAGGCACAACACTCAGGGACAGCTACACTCGCAGGGAACTGTATAGGCCCACCCAAGGTCGGTAGACCTGGGACGATCGGGCATGAGCCCAAACACAAATAAAGGTCTGGAGTTTGCAGACGCATAATCGCCAAAAATATGTGAAAGCGAAAACGAGCTGCAACCTCCGGGGGGAACAAGCCGCCCTGTAAGGAGGGATAAACATAATCTGGGTTACCCGCATGTGTAGTAGTAGGGAGCGGAAGGGAACTCGCCTTGGAGGACAAAACCCCCAGAGGTGGATGGCCCAGCAGACCCCTGATTCCCCGAGCCCGAGGAACAGGGCGCTCTATTACGGCATATCGAACATAACTGATTGACCTGTGTCAACAGGGCCAATTCACATTCTTCACAAGTTGAAGAATCTGAATCTGAAATTTGAACAGTCTCAGCATCCAAATCCTCCATAATAGAGAATATACTAATATGGACTAAAAAAAAACTTAAAAGGCACCTGACGGGGGGGGGGGGGCGGAGCCAACTGTTAGAGAGAGCGGACAAGTTTAATGGAAGCTCCTGCTTCACCATACCTTCTCTACTCTATTACCTAAGCTCACTAGAGAGATAATCACTGTTTGATGTCTCACTTTATAGTATTAGTCCCAGAACCTTGGTTTGAGACTGATCGTTGGAAGCTCCGACATAAAGCTCCTGCATGAAGCTGCCCTGAATACTTGAAACCTTGAGCCGCCATTATATGTGCACTTTTGCTGCAGACTGACTCGAGACACTTATGCACTACTCCTCATCGCTAGCTGCAAGCAAGTCAGGTAGCAAAGGCTCAGATCCAACACCTCTATACTGAAATTCCTACTTGGAAAATTTGGCTCAACAAACTAATATTACATTGCTTAATTCACGTTCAGGGCGGCCGAACCCCCCCCCCCTCTGATATCTGGGCCAAAGACCTCCCGCCATATTATACCAGAGACTGGGCCCTTTTACACACTCTGTTGGCAGTGTATATGTTTTCCTTATCTCAACCTCCCAAGAACATGGAGTCAGACGACTTACTATTTACACGCACGGATTAGCATTTTGCCGATCTGAAAAGGAGCTTGTTGGCAGTGTGGGAACTCGCCTTGCAGCTACCTCAGGAAGATCAAGCCACAGTGTATAGTAGCTGCGTGGAAACCCCCTTTGTTATGGATGGAGATCACGGCAGGAGAGATAGCAAAATACTTTTGGATCAAAACGCCACAGTGGCGACACATGACACTTCTCTATCCGGGACTCTTCCTCATAGCTGGTCTCGCAATCTTCATAGAGCCGTAACCGCTTCAGCGCTTTATTCTCCCTGCCCTCCCATCCGGTTAGTACCAAGTCGCATGGGAGAGAAAATGTCATTGTGGGACTTGACCCTGTATTGCCACAACACCCAGACCCCAGCGGTCCTTACACAAGTACAAAGGTGGGACTTATGCAATCTTCTGAAAAACTTGCTCATTCTCACCCCATTCTGCTCCAAATATGAACAATCTGGAGTGGGGTGAACACTCGGCATACTCACATATACCTGTAAATCCTACTTTGCACTCCAGTAGCCCTCCTAATTTCTCTTTTATGTCCCCCTTTCCCCCAAGTCTCATTGTAATTATTTGTTATCCTCTATGTTACTCCTGCCCCTCGAGCAGAAATTCAGCTAAGAACTGTGTGTAATTCTATGTTTTTCTGCTTGTTGCAGTATACAGTTTGAATTTGAGATGAGATAAGGTTTCACAGTTTACCGTATTTATCTTCTGTATGTACAGGGGGATGATGCATGATATATGTTACACGTTTGATCCACAGAGCTCCTTAAGTTTTAGTAGAATCACACACTTACATCAATCTCATATGAGACACTGAAGATTCTGGGAACCTTAACTTCTTTTTACAGATGGAAGCCTAACCACTGCACGATCGCTATTAAACTTAAAGAACCATCTAGCCTATATGTAACAAGGCATAACACCAAACCTCACTCTTTCACCTATATAACTTTTACATATACAGATGCTGCCGGCGGCCGAGGTAGCACCATCTACGAAGAGTGTAGGGAAATAGATTTGTTAAATAGGCACTTTATCCAACTTTAGAGACCCTTATAGTGCTTCCTTCATCCATGATTAGTTGGTCCTAGAGTTTTATCTGTTTTGTACAAAAATGTAGGTATATGTTTATAATTTTACTATGTTCAAATTTGTGCCATGACAGTGTACTAACTTATCCCATAGACTCACTTTACACTTCAGCAGTCATAGTCCTCCCCATACCCCTGGCTACAAGACAAACATTTGCTTTACTCCACATACAACACTCATAGTTATACAGTATTATATCCAGCCCGGTCATATACTTATTTGCCCCAGATATCAGATATTATAAATCAGAGTGGCTTTTGCCCGCTGTACTCCTCCTATACCCCCTCCACTATAAAAAAAAGAAAAAAATGAGGTTACCAAGATAAAGGCACACCAATAGTACAGACTATTACATATGGCACTTCAGTTATCTATAATGTCTGAAATGGTCCAAGTTGGCTAAAGACAGATGTAATTTTTTCTTGTATGTTTTATTTTTCCTTTTCTTTATCAGCTGTACGACAGTAATATGTCTGGTTCTTGTATGTATATCAAGCCTTTAGTTTATTGTTCATGTTGCAATCCTCAATAAAAAACTTATATAAAAAAAAAAAAAAAAAAAAAGAAACTAAAGTACTTTAGATAAACTATAAAAAAAAAAAAAAAAAAAAAAAAAAAAGGCACCTGACACCCACAATGGCTGGGGAACTCACCACCTCCTAGAACCAGACACAAGCAGACTCTAATTTTTCAGTCGCCACATGGACAGGAATGCGGAAATGGAAGACCAGAGCGTAAACACGTCCAGTCACAAGGTGAACCGTACAGTCCAAAAAAGTGCGCCAAACCATAAGGTCACGGCACTTCCAAAGGCCTTTATGTTCTAAGACAAGAGCCCAGTTAACACTACACATAATCTGATTGAATCACATAACAAACATGATTAAAAAAAACCCTGTTCAATAATCCCCCTCGGGAGATATTAACCCTTGATTCCAAGATACCAAAGGAGCCTCACTGAGGCCCTATAAATATACTCAATAAGTCCCGCAAGATAGTTCCTTATGGGAAACATTAATAAATTACAATACATTCTGATGAAGTATAATTAAACGATCTTACCGGAATCTACGCCATGGAACAGGAACACGGCCCTTCAAGTGTGACAAATAGTAGCAGCGCCTCTGCCATGGACTTGAGAGAAAAAAGCAAGCAGTGAAGCGAAGTTCGACAACGCTGATTGCTTGAGGAGCTGTTAATATGAGTCGGGATGGTTTCTCAGAAAGACTCTCCCTGCATCTCCAGACTCTAACTTTCATCCAAGCTCTCACTGAGAGACAAATAGGATTACTTAAAACTCCTGTCCCATGCCAGAGTACTACCCTCCATAAGAGACAAAACAAACTTCTGACACTTCTCTGCCAACCTCCTGGGACGAAAGGCAAAGAATGACTGGGGGAAGAGGGAAGTGGGTAGAGTATTTAAGCCTTTGGCTGAGGTGTCTTTGCCTCCTCCTGGCCTGGTTCTTATTTCCCAAAAGTAATGAATGCAGCTGTGAACTCTTTCCATTTAGTAAGAAAATTTGTATTTATATATATATAAAAAACAACATATTTTCTTCCATGTGGAGAACATTTGAATAAAAGGTATTCCTAATTCCTTCAGGTTTAGTGCAGTTGGTCTAGCGCAGTGTCAGATTAGCATGCAAGTGATAACTAATAGGTTTTTTTAGTGCACCTCATAGAAGTCTATAGAGAGAATACGGTAGCGCCATCCCAATATCCAAAGTCCTGAAGTTAGCTGATCTCTGTCTTTCGCTCTCATGCTAACTTTTTACTTACAACATTTAATATGTGTGCTAATGCTGCCACAATAATTTTTTTACTTTGAACTCTGAGCATGTGAGCGGGGGGTGGGGGGGGGGATAGTGCTAGTGCACCCCTTGTAATCTTAACAATGCTAAGATTTCTCTTTATTTAGAGTAATTTTATAATATATTTTTTTTTAATTCCAAACAGGTAATTGCAACCATAAATAAGCATAATAATGTCAGCATTTAAATGTATTAGTGTCAAAGTTATAACGATTTATACAATATTACCTTTTCATTAAACCAGGAAATCATCAATTTTATTAACATATAAACTGAGAATGTATATACAAACTTTAAATAGCAAAGCAATGCTGCTCTAAACATGGGTCTTCAAAGGTTTAAGGCAGTTAAATCAGGAAATGACAGGAGAAGTTGCTTGAAAACTGTTTTCTGATGGATTGGAATTGTGTCAATGCAATACACTGGGAGGAGGATGGAAAAGCACAGCCTATTTCTAAAGATTTTTTTAATAAATTAGAATAACTTCAGATCTGAAAACCTTGCAAAATGCCACACTAGATACATTTTGTGGCCCTTTTAATGGACTGGAATAGATCTGATAATCAGGGACTGTTAAGGAATGATCCAAAATTAAAGTAACATTGTTTTGTTATGAAAAAATTATAACATCAATTAATTATTCAGACTAAGATTGTTTATTTTTTTCACATTGAATAAATGTACTCACTTGTTTTAATTGTTACTCTGTGAGACTATTGTTAACCAGGGTTACCACGGTAACTGTGTTGGTTGTCAATTGCTCAAATCAGGTTTAAATGGTCTAGGAGAACATGTATGTAACATCCTATAATTAAGTGCCGCATGGCACAAAACGCGTAAGGGTTAAATCTCCTTCCTCCAGATGCCTGTGCGTTTTTTAAGGACTTTTTAAATAAAGCTGTAATTTTATTTATAAGCCACTCTAGTGCTGCCGCTTTTCTTCTCTTTTGCATTTTCGGCTTGCTCAGTTGTGGGTGTACACCACTACCCATAGTTGCCTCATTCTTTGCTTACTCGTCACTATGCTTGCACAGCGGATGATCGGATTCAGGTCTTGAGCTGTGCTGTCTTTCTTCAAAGGTACAGAGGTTACTTTAAACAAAGAACGAGAGATCAATGATATGCCTTTACTAATGTCTTGTGTTTCTCATTTTCTAAATGTAAGTATATTAAATATTCCTGAGAATTATTGACTACTTGGATAATGAATAAAGGAACATTAAACACTAATTTAATGCTAGATATACCAATGTAAACAAAGCAAATAGTATCCTGAAAATAGTATGTAGATATATTTTTTAAATTATGGTCTTAAACACAATCTATCAACTGAGGTCTTTTCAGCTAATTTTCTGGCCAAAAAAGACACTTTTCGATTCAATGCGATCACAATAGCGCATTTCTTGTCTCTTTCCAGTACCCGAGGACATGTTTTCACATCTTCGCTAATAGCCCTATTTTTACTATGGGGCTGAAAAGTTCTCATTGATTACCTTCATGCTAAGTCCAAACATGGTCACGAAAATCTGTTTCAAAGTACGTGTGCCTATATTATTTAACAGATCCGGATCGCTTTTTCGTGACCAGGAATTCAATACTGTAGGCACAAACACTTTAAAACACATTGTCATGACCATGTTTGGACTTGGCATGATAGAAGGTATATCAGTTATAAAACTCGGTCATGAAAGCGTGATCTTGTTTGAAGGTCTCCTAGGGCAGATACAATGTTGAAATGGAGCAGTTCATGCTTTACAGTTTCAGTTATGTTAAAAAACAGAATATAAGTCCTTTTGATACAAACCCATAGTTGCCATCTTGTTTTTTGTCCATGCCAAAATGTAAATGATGCTTTAAGAAACAATAGAAATAAATATTGTAAAAAACAATATTTGTCAAAGCTTAAAAGTGACCATATAGCAATATATATATATATATATATATATATATATATATACACACACACTGTATATATATTATATATATATATATATATATATATATATATATATATATATATATATATATATATATATATGTACTCAGGGGAACATGATGCTGATGTGCAGACTCATTATTGAGCTTGTAGATTTTTAAAGGGTTCGATTGAGATTTCAATCTGATCTGGTTTTTGGGCATGTAATCTATTAAGGGTGTTGCACATGACTTACTTCTGATCTGGAGTTTTGAGGGGGAATGCAGAATTTAAAGGGGGCAATCTACTTGAAATTAATTTATTTTTTGCTTATATATTTATTTATTGTTTAAAAAGATAAACATAGAAACATAGAAACATAGATATTGACGGCAGATAAGAGCCATAGGCCCAGCAAGTCTGCCCGACCTTACCTAACAGTATAAACTTATCTAGTTCGTAGGATAGCCCTATGCTTGTCCCATGCATTTTTAAAGCCCCCCTTTATTATTCATTACCTAGTTTTGCATAACCAACACTGTTATATTGATATACTTTTTACCTCTGTGATTACCTTGTATCTAAGCCTCTGAAGACTGCCCCCTTATCTCAGTTCTTTTGACAGACATACTTTTTAGCCAATCAGTGCTGACTCCATAACTCCATAGGCATGAGCATAATGTTATCTATATGACACACATGAACTAGCAGTGTCTAACTGTGAAAAACTGTCAAAATGCACTGAGATAAAAGACGGCCTTCAAGGGCTTAGCAATTAGCATATAGATCTACCTAGATTTAACTTCCAACAAAGAATACCAAGACAACAAAGCAAATTTAATAATAAAAGTAAACATGTAAGTTGTTTAAAATTGCATGCCCTATCTGAATCATGAAAGTTTAATTTTGACTTGACTGTCCCTTTAATAAATGTTTTCAGTGCAACTCAAGCAACAAGTGTTTTAGTTTTTTTTTTTTACTTCTTTTTTTTAATTTGATTTTTTTTCTTTTTTCTTTTTCTTATTGGTTACTATATTTTATTGTGTACATTACCAGTTATAATATCATTGTTTCACGGTTGTATTATTATTGAAATCTTTCTATTATATGTAACACTTGTGTAAATGAAGGTAAAGAAGGAAGGAGGTAGGAGAAATAGGATTAAGATAAAGACACCGTCACAAAGATCTCCACCAACTGATATTAAGGGGCCGAATTACCAAGCTCCGAATGGAGCTTGATGCCCCTTGAGGCTCTAAAGACCGCTGCTCCATAACTTGACTGCCTGCTCTGAGGCCGCAGAATACGATCAGGTTGATTGACACCCCCTGCTAGCGGCCGATTGGTCGTGAATCTGCAGGGGGCGGCATTGCACCAGCAGTTCACAAGAACTGCTAGTGCAATGATAAATGCCGACAGCTTATGCTCTCGGCATTTATTGATATGCGGCAGATATGATATGCTACATTGTGTCATGTCCGCTTGCACATTAATAAATAGGCCCCTAAGTGTTTGATAAAAAATATACAAGATATTGTATTAAGTAGAAGGTCAAATTGTCATTGTTAATTTTAAAAATGTGTTAACATTTGTTATATTGAATTTTTAAAAATTTGAATAACAAATATTTAAACATAATAACTATGTTTAGGTACATACTACTGATGTGAAAGCATGGAGTATTAAAAAAGGTATTTCATATAACATATTAAGGATGGGTTTGTGGTGACTTTAAACGGGTTTCTGGTGACTTTCATTTGTTCTGAACCATTCCTCTCTCTGATATGAGGTCTTTTTGGGTGTATGTTGTACTTCACAGGGTAACGTTATTTTATGCCATTGAACTAATTAAGAAGAGAAGGCCAAGCATGCAAAAAAAGTTGATCATATTTTGTACAAACAGTACTTTCTCAAGTACCCTAACAATCAGGCTGATATAGTATCCACTGCTAATCTCATTAATTAGTTGAAATGTTTAACCTGATCATGCCAGAAATCAATAGGATAAAAACTACAATATACCCATATACAATGCGCTATACGATATGTGACAATATAGAATTGTATCTTACAAATAAAAGAAACCATATTAAACACAAAATCCATATAAATACTTTAATGAACTGTACTCACAGACTGGCCTCAGCGCACATTCCTGCTTCTGGTACTCTCAGAATACATTTTTGTGCATTTTCTCTAATCTGGGACATTTAGAATAAGACAAGTACATCTCTTCTTATCAGGACAGCACTCAGACTAAACTGTGCACTCACCTTCGGGTACAGACAGCAAAGCTCAGAGCAGACTGGGTGTAAAATCCAACAACAAACAAAACAAAAAAGCAAACAAAATGCAACAGACATTAGCTGGCACTCATTGGCATACAAAAAGCATCACATTATAACATCATAACATGGAGGTTTTGGTTAAATCTATTGATCAAAGGATGATTAGATCTGTGTTACCTGGGTACATTTGGTTTATGTTCTCTCTTGTAGTGCTTGAAATATATAAACATATTCTCCTGCAAGGCTGGAACTAGTCCAGTCATTCCTGAGAGTGCACAATGGGCAGCAGTGAAAAATACCACTTCAACTTGGGGCATGCATGTCCTGCAGCCTTTGCTCAAAATAAAGCCATGTGCACAGTAGAAGTTAAAACAACAAGAAGGAATGAGTTTGGGCAATTTGTGACCAAAACATTTAAAGGGATATGAAACCCTTTATAGGGTGATTTTAAACAAATTTCCAATTTATTTCTATTATCTAATGTGCTTAGTTCTCTTGGTATCCTTATATGAAAATGATACATAGATAGGCTAATGAGCAGCAATGTACTACTGGGAGCTAGCTGCTAATTGGTGGTTGCAGATAAGTGTCATTGGTACTTCATATGTGTTCAGTTAGCTCCAAGTAGTGCATTGTTGCCACTTCAAGAAAAGGATACCAAGTGAATGAAGCACATTTGATCATAGAAGTGCATTGAAAAGTTGTTTACAATCACATGCTCTATCTAAATAATGGTAGAAAAAAAATCAGGTTTCATGTCCCTTTAACAGTTAAAAACCTACCCTGCATGATTATTATTTGAATATGTCTATGCAGAATAAATACCAAAATGTCAGTTTCCATAGAAAGCTAGGTTTATTAAATGCATCAAGAGTTAATAACTTGCCTAGTTATTAGTGCTTAATTACTTAGTGATACAACAATCCACAGTTTTGTATCCACATGTTCCCAGCCAATCTGGAGCTGATACAGCCATAATTAAATGGAGTACTCCAGGGTATTCAAACACTCAAAAGTAGATGTGTGTCAGGTAAATGCTTACCTTTTTTATAATTTGTACTGAAAGATTTCATGTCCCTTTAACAGAATCTTTACTCATATTACACATTTAATTTAGCAAAGTATTCAAACAGTCTTCTTTATTGAACGGTGTATCGTATCCTGGTAACCAGGAACAAGGAGGCAGGGACAGTTAGATGTTGGTTTAGGACTGGACAGCCCACAAAGGGGCTTTTAAGGGCATGAATTGGGAAGTTCCAGTATTCTCTCAGAGGGCCGATTCTCAAAAACTCACCAGCATGGAGAGAAATCACCTTCTTGTTTTACTGAGCATTATATTGTCAAGTAAAGGACCAGTACATACAGTAGATTTGCATTATCAACACATATATGATAAAAAGACAATGTACTAGCATTTAGGGGCCGATTTAACAAAGTGCGAGCGGACATGATCCGTTGTAGCGGATCATGTCAGCCACATATAGATAAATGGCGACAGCATACACTGTCATCATTTATCATTGCACAAGCAGTTCTGTTGAACTGCTTGTGCAATGCCGCCCCCTGCAGATTTGCGGCCAATCTAGCAGGGGGTGTCAATCAACCCGATCGTATGCGGGGTGGATTGATGTCCGCCACCTCAGAGGAGGCGTACGAGATAAGGAGCAGCGGTCTTAAGACCACTGCTTCTTAACTCCTGTTTCCGGCGACGCTGAAGCCTTGTGCAGAAACAGTTACATTCAGGGCCATTCCGCTCTTGTTAAATCGGCCCCTTTAGTCTGAACTTCAAATGAGTAGTAGATTTTTTTTTCTGACAAATTTTAAAGTTAAATCTATTTCTTCTCTTGTACCACGTGACAGTCATCAGCCAATCACAAATGCATATACGTATATACTGTGAATTCTTCCACATGCTTAGTGACTCAAAAAGTGTAAATATAAAAAGACTGTGCACATTTGTTAATGGAATTAAATTGTAAAGTTGTTTAAAATTGCACGCTCTATCTGAATCATTAAAGTTTAATTTTGACTTGAATTTATCTTTATTAAGGTACAAAGCTTGCAAGGTAAAAATTGCCTTTAAAAAATCAATGAGGGGTCTCATAATACTGACGAAGCATCTTAGAGAATCCTGCCAGATCATCAGATGAGAGAGCTTTAGAGAATTGGGCCCAAGAGAAACTGGAACATAAAGAGCAGATGGGTCAGAGGTCAGAGCTTTCAGTTCAGGTTTATCCTGCACACTACACAATGACTTGGAGTCATGATTTCATTTAATATAAAAACTGGCAGCAAATACCAACCATTTTGGAAAAAATAATTTTCCAGCAGAAAATAATTTATCTGAAGAAATTCCCAATGGATTTATAAAAAAAATTTGCAAAACAAATTGTGGTCTGTTTTCCAAATGGAACATAATCTACACTATTATAATATATTCCTACTAAATTCTTACATTACTTTTCCACAAATGGTACCAGTCACTGTAAGGAAGATCTATGGCCCCATTTATGTTGCAGGCTCGTGCGAGCAGGCCTGAAACCATAGTAAAGTAGTTGTAGTCTTAAAACTGCTTCTACTTAGCCTCTCTGCCACCTCAAGCCCTGCTCTCACAGGATTGGTTGCAGGAAAGCAGGATAAATGGCTAGACAGGCAATTGCTTGTGCAATAATAACTGCAGGAATAAAGTTCTCCACATGAACCTTGTCCTTCCGGACTTTGATACATTGGGTACCCAGTGCATTATGTTATGTCTTCAAAAGAAAAACCATAACCTGCCATTGAATAATTGTAAATCTATTATTTGCACATATATGTGAAAAGCATGGCACGCATAGCATACACTGCATGATTTAAAGCGAAAATTTGTTTTTAAAAATTTGTTTAAAAAGAAAGATAATATCTTTATTACCCATTCCCCAGTTTTGCATAACCAACACCGTTATATTAATATACTTTTTACCTCTGTGATTACCTTGTATCTAAGTCTCTGCAGGCTGCCCCTTACTTCAGTGGAGTTTTTTTTTTAGCTTTTTACAATCTTACATTTTAGCCAATTAGTACCAGCTCTTGTGAACTTATTATCATTCTCCATGGGAGTGAGGACAATGATATCTATATGGCACACATGAACTAGCACTGTCTGGCTATAGTACAAGATTGTGAAAAGCTAAAAAACAAAAGAAAGATAAAGGGTGACCTGCAGGGACTTAGGAACAAGCAATCTTAAAGTTTATAAAGTACATTAAAAGAAAATAAAATCCAAACATTGTGTTTCATGATTCAGATAGAGCACTATTTCCTGTCATATAGTGCTCCAGATGTGTGCGCACTACCTATCTAGATATCTCTTCAACAAAGAATAACACAAGAACAAAGTTAATCTGAAAATAGAAGTAAATTGGAACCATTTTTTAAATTGTATGTTCTGTCTAAATCATGAAATAAAAACATTTGTTTTCATGTCCCTTTAATATAACATTGTTGGTTCTACAAAGCTGGGTAATTGTGTTATCTAAACAATAAAAAAACATCAAGTAGACTGTCCCTATAACATTTTACGGAAGATTATTTTGTAGTTAGCTGCTAAGATATTATATAATATAGGGTAATGCTGTGAAGATATGGTCCATGATATGAGGCCACATACATCCCATCAGCCTCCGAGGGGGGGGGGGGAGGGAGAGAAACAAGGTTCAACATTTCTGAATATTCCTAATAATAGAATATATTTTGAAAGTAAAGACAATCAATTTGTCACAGAGAAAATAATATATAAATAGTGTGTTCTACTGATCATTTTACTGATTATATATATTAAATAGTAAGACGCTGGCAGCTGCTCATATTCCGTTTTGTCTGTCTGAGCAGTAGCTATTTCCTTTGGTCTAAATGGAATTGTTTACTGTAAAATCAGTCAATAGTTCTTGCTGATACCCAATGTTTAATATCATAATGCATCTAGGAAAGCTATACTGCTCACCTTGCACAGATTTAACGTTATCTGATCTGTAAACTATTATAGCTTTTTCTGAAACCATTATTTTACCAAGTCAGTAGAGAAAGATGATCTGCATGGAGTCCCATTTGGGTTATGCCTGGCTGCACTAAACATATCCTGTGGTCACCCTTCCTGACATCAACAGGAGCTGTGTAGTTATTTGTATCTAGAGCACGTCTAAACAAACATACATAGGCTTCTTTACCAGTAACATTTGCAATGCATTTTTGTTGGGATTATTGAGATATGGAAGACATACGACAAAAGTAGCGGGACTAAACTATTCTGTAGATTTGGAGCCTGCGCACAAATGCTGTATTATCTTAAAGGGACACTGAAACCACATTTTTTTCTTTCATGATTCAGACAGAGCATAACATTTTAAGCAACTTTCTAATTTACTCCTATTATCAATTTTTTTTGTTCTTTTGCTATCTTTATTTTAAAAGCAGGAATTAAATCTTAGCAGCCTGCCCATTTAAGGTTCAGCACCATGGATAGCACTTTCTTATTGGAGGCTTACATATACCCACCAATAAGCAAGCATAACCCAGGTTCTCAACCAAAAATGGGCCGGCTTCTATCCATCACATTCCTGCTTTTTAAATAAAGATAGCAAGAGAACGAAGAAAAATTGATAATAGGAGTAACATAGAAAGTTGCTTAAAATTGCATGCTCTATCTGAATCATGAAAGAAAAAATGTGGGTTTAGTGTCCCTTTAAAGGGACTTGTAAAGTCAAAATTAAACTTCATAATTCAGACACAGCAAAAAAAAAGTAAAAATTTACATCTATTATTCAAACATGTTTGTTCTCTTGGTATTCTTTGTTGAAGTGTAGCTGCTTTCCATTAGAGCATATGTAGATATACTCACGTTATGTCTTAAGCACTATATGGCAACAGTGCTTAAGACACTTATCCTTTCTTTACTCTTTCCTGTCAAATGTATTCTCTTCCTACACACTCAGTAGAATTAAAGAATCAACAATTAAATATAACAAATACATACTGAGAAAATATACATAAAATACCAATGTATTCGATTCCTATAGATGTATAAACAGTTAATGATGCAGTCATATTGTGATTTAGGGCAAGCAGAAAGTATTAAAGGGAAGTGTGCCAGGATTAGGTATGCAGAACACACAAAAGGATTAGACCAACAGTTTATTTAAAGGGATATGAAACCCACATTTTTTCTTTCATGATTCCGATAGAGCATGCAATTTTAAACAACTTTCTATTTTTCTTCTATTATCAATTTGCTATTGTTTTCTTGGTATCTTTAGTTGAAAAGCAGGGATATATGCTTATGAGCACTAGAAGGCAGCAGGTTTACAAGAATGTTATTCATTTGCAAGAGCCCTAGATGGCAGCACTACTCCCTGCCATGTAGTGCAACAGATGCCTACCTAGGTATCTTTTCAACAAAGGATATCATGTGGAGCAAATTTGATAATAGAAGTGAATTGGAAACTTTTTTAAATTTATGCTGATGCTCTGTCAGAAAAAAAGAACATTTTGGGGTTTAATATCCCTTTAATCAACCAATTAAACAAAGACACAATAATGCACAGTGTACTATTGGACAGAGAAAGCAATGTTTAAATTCTCCATTATTAATTTGGTTTGTCTTTATTGTCTAGCTATTTTTGGCTATTGCCCTGATCAAGGTCTGCTTTGACTATGAGAGTGTGAGAGCTTTATGTGGGTGCCTTTAACCAAGGAATCTGATTGGTTCTCACCTCAGTGTATCAGTTACATGGGTAAGCGTACACATATTTTAAAGGCAAATGAGTGGTATTTTCTTATGGTTCATACAACATTACAAAAATGTTGGTTTTACTTAAACATGTCAAAGGGTTAGAGGAAAATGTTTACAACCAGGTTGGATAATAATCAATGATTAAAAAAATATATTTTAAATTTAATAAAGATTTTGTTTTTTAAATGAAATTAGGTTTTATTTTTTATGTCAAATGGATTTTGTTTGAATAAAATGCTTTATGAGGACAAATCTATCTAAAGATAGACATATCTAAGATACAATAAAGTTAAAGGTTATTCATTCTGAAACAACCGTTCATTTCTATTGTATGGGGCCGTATATTAAAGCGATATGACACCAACATTTGTATTTTGTTATTCTTTTGTTGAAGAGATATCTAGATAGGAAGTGTGCACATGTCTAGAGCAGTACATGCCAAGAAACACTGCTGCCACCTTCTTGCAAATGTATAACATAGTTATAAAACTACTGCTATATATTGCTCCAGTCACGTGCATGCTCCTTTACCTTCCTACCTGCTTTTAGGTTTTTTGTCCCTTTAATTGCTGCAATGTTTACATTTTTTGGTTTAGGAATTCCATTAATCCATTCACAGATGTATCTGTGAGGTTATTTTGGGCATTTTTTTTCTATCTAGAGGATATTATCACAGATTCTTGGTTTTGCAGTTCTGAAAACTGTGAATTAGTATCTGCAGAGATATCATTGCTTCTTCTTCACATTGCTAATATTATAAGATAAACATACAGAATTGAGAAAAAGACCTTCATTATTATTATTATCGGTTATTTGTAGAGCACCAACAGATTCCCCAGTGCTAATACTGTTGTTCCTCTGCAAATATATGTACACAGAATCAACCCTTTACCTCTTAAGTGCTAAGTTTCAAGAAGCTCAATAATAAGATAATTGATTGGAGTGAAATGGATCTGCACAAGGAGCTAAGTGTGAGGGGCAAGCATTACAAATTAAAGTGAAGTATATAATGTTATTGTTTTAGTTCAATTTAAATTGGTGTAATTATTAAGGTAATGATTACTTTTCTCTACCAATAAAGTATAGCAGAAAAGTTGTCCAAAAATAAAAGGATAGTTCACCTTCGAATTATTTCATAATTATCAATCTATGTATTTCTAAGGATATATAATCAAATCAATAATTTTCTGATATAGCTGTAAAACTAATCTGAAAAGTTATCATTCTAATAATGAAACCTTCATTTGATTCCAAATATTAAGATTGCAAAACAACCAGGAAAAAATAGTCTTTATGTAGAAAACCAAAATTTACTGATTAGTGAATATTAATCATAATTTAAATTGATTTGATTTAAATCAAATCCACCCTGTTTACAATAGTAACCAATACCTTACCAGAAAAGATGATGAAAACCATAAATTAAATGTTGAAAAATTATGCCACATTTGTTTACCGTAGCGCCACACAACAGGAAGGTGGTAGAAAAATGAAATATGCCACATATGTCCGTGTTATAGATCCTTAAAGGGCCATGCTAATCATTTTTGATGAGAGGGTTAATGAATACTTTATGAGGGGCATACCATTTTTTTACCCATTAAATGTAGACAGTTGGGAAAAATATATTTTTCTTACAAAGTTATATACATTCCACTGCCCATGAAAATAGACGATTCAGGTTCTAATGATTATCCGAGTCGTGTGACCGAGATGGGAGTTGGAGCCTGCGCATTAGTGACAGCATCTAGCTACGCACAGCTTCTGGAAAAAAGCGTCGACTGCTAGCTGTCCATCAAAACCTGATAGATTTGCCCTGCAGTGGTTGCTATAGCAACATTTAAACCATCCTGCACAGCTGCTCTTAAAATTATTACTAGAGTAATCAACTAACTGTAATACGATAAATATAAACCACGTTTGAAATATGGTTAATTATTTATTGAATGTAAGGAAGCATGGGGATCAGTAATGAGTTCATAGTTTTTAGATATATTATTGCCTATAGTATGTGTATTTTCTAGTCCAACAGTTAGATTTCTTATTTTACTGTTCATCCTGCTCCATAACATTGTCAAAACTGACACGCTAACAGGGCTGGTACACCTCTGCTAGCATGTCAGTCGGCGGTCCGGACTTCTGCTGTCATTGCGCTATAGTGTGAGCGCTCCCATGGAAGCCTATGCTAATTGGACATAAGTAGGAGAAAAATGCCCATTTCAGGGGCGTTTTGAAATACCTCGTTGTGGGACTATTTTTGTAACTTTGTAAGTAAAGGCTGTGACACACCGTAAGCGATGCGGCGCGAGGCAAAGCAGCTGCTTCACACCGCGTCGCATCGCTTCTGAAGTTCAAATATTTCATCTCTGAGTGTTCAGCTACGCGACCTGAAGCAGCAGAGTGCTCAGAGATGAAAAGGCAGGACACACTGAGCGCACACAGCCGCATCTACACGCTGCGTTCCGCTCCGCTTGCAGTGTGTCACACCCTTTAGAATTTTTATACAAAGAATAATCGTTTTTAAAATATATAAATACTGTACAGTTTTAATTTAAAAACAGTATATTTAAATAATATAACAAAATTTAGATAGTTTATTATGGACCTTTAATATACAATGTGAGTTAACTTTTCACAACAAAACTTGAATTTTAAATCCATATTTACTGTTCAGCTGCATGTATTTATGTAGTCTAAACTGTTTAATGCCAAACTGTTTGCAGCTGTTTAAGTTAAAAAGCTCTGAGACAGGAAACAGCATTGCTAACTGATTCAAAATATCTGATATTTATGTACATTTATGTGGAACGAGCTGCATTCAAGTATCAGTCTTATCATTCTGGTTAATATCTAGACCATCTTTGAAAAGGTAATTGGCTTATAAAGAATTTGAAATTTAAAGGAACATGAAACCCCAATTTTTTCTTTCATGATTAAGATGGAACATTCAATTTTAAACAAACTCTCCATACTTCTGTTATCGAATTTGCTTCATTCTTTTGGTATCCTTTGCTGAAGAAGCAGCAAAGCACTACTTGGAGCTTGTTAACTCATTGGGTGCACCAATAACAAGAGGCATATATGTCCATCCACCAATCAGCAGCTCCTAAATCTACCTAGATATCCTTTTCAACAAAGGATACCAAGATAACAAAACAAATTAGATAATAGAAATAAAATGGAAAGTTGTTTAACCCCTTAGTGCCCAGACCATTTTTTAATTTTCTTACCGTTAAGGACTAGGGCTGTTTTTACATTTCTGCGGTGTTTGTGTTTAACTGTAATTTAAAGGGACGTTTTTTGGAGGACTTACCTAGTACGTCCTCGGTCGTTAAGGGGTTAAAATTGTATTCTCTATCTGAATCATGAAGGAAAACATTTAGCTTTCATGTCCCTTTAATTATACTTAGTTGCAATCAACTCTTACTAATAAATAATCAGTTACAGAAGGCAACATTGTGGTAATTTTGTTTCCTTTGTTTTATCTAAGAAGAAGACATTTCAAGATGAATTTAAAGGGACATTCTGGTAAAAAATTGAAATGCACATAGTTGAATTACATCTTTGAATAGAAACATATCTGGATTATACATGTATTTGCAAAAATACTTCTAGTAAACGTTATCATGGTTTTAGTGTTAGCATTTTGCTCTGCACGTGCATGTGAAGCATAGCTGGATATTCTCAGTGCATCAGCATTTAAAATACTGCAGCTGCTCAGAGCACCAGTGGGGCTTGTATCATGTCAGCAATTAACAAATTGACTCATCAGATGGTACGAGCACCTTAGGCTCTCTGAGCAAGTGCCGTGTTTAAAATGCTGGTGCACGGTGCATATTTAAATACACTTTTGAAACAGCTATAGCTTTTATTAGGAGCATTTTTGCTAATACATATACAGTATATTACAAAAATGCTTCTTATCAAAACTGAAATGCATCCATGTGGATTCCAGTTTTGGCTGGAATGTCCCTTTAAGTTTTGATTCCTTTTTTTAAATTTGTGGGGTAGTCCTCAATAAACCAAAGTTTGTCACATTTACATAGAAGCGTCCCTCTCCCCCAGAAAAGCAGACACAGGGCACCATTTATCTTAAAGGGACAGTATACACCAGAATATTTATTGTTTTAAAAGATAGATAATCCCTTTATTACCCAACCCCCAATTTTGCATAACAACACCATTATATTAATTTACTTTTTACCTCTGTGGTTATCTTGTATCTTAGCCTCTGCAAACTGTCCCTTATTTCAGTTCTTTTGACAAACTTGCATTTTAGCCAATCAGTGTTGGCTCCTAGGAACTCCACGTGCGTGAGTACAGTGTTATCTATATAAAAGACATGAACTAGCACCCTCTAGTGGTGAAAAACTGTTTAAATGCTCTGAGATGAGAGGCGGCCTTCAAGGACTTAGAAATTAGCATATGAACCTCCTAGGTTTAGCTTCCATCTAAGAATACCAAGAGAACAAAGCAAAATTGGTGATAGATGTAAATTTGAAAATTGTTTAAAATTGCATGCCCTGTCTGAATAATGAAAGTTTGTTTTAAACTAGACTGTCACTTTAAGCTGGGCAGACATGATTCTATACCACAAATCATGTTCGACAGACCTCACTGCAATCAGACAGCACTCGCTGTCCACATTTAACATTACACAAGTATTGCACAAGCAATGCTTGTGCAATGCTACCCCCTGCTCGCTGGCAGCCAATTGGCCACTAGCAGGGGCTGTCAATCATCCCGATGATTTATTAAGACCACTGTTAATTAACTATAGTTTCAGGTGATCCTGAAACACCAGGCCCAGAAGTTGCTTTCACAGCATGATATATGAGGCCCACAGTTAGATTACTAGTAAAGTGTGAATTTGAGCTCCCGCAAGTGCTTTATCTGCGCTTAACTTTAGTTTCCATCACAAGTGCACGTATTACAGGTTGCAAGTAAAACTTTTTTGAAAAAAAAGACTTTGCAAAGTTGCAAACGGAGGATCGTATACTCCCATGACTTTAATGGAGCCTCTCTTTGTCTAACACCTGACATATCTTTAAACCATTCTAACTTTTTTTTTACATTTTTTCTATTTTTATTGATAGTGTTAATATGAGTGTAACTGTACTTTTAAATGTATTTTGGTGTGTTTTGTGACAGAGCTCTGAAGTCGCTGTAATCATGCTAGCATAAATCGGTATTGCGCTTACATGTTCGCATTTACTTTCAACTTGTAAAATGGGCGGAATTTAACTTGCACGCAAACGGCCACAAAACGATAAAACACCACTTGTAATCTAGCCCAGTAATGTTTAGGCTGAACATCATTAAAAGGTCTTTAAGAAATTAGTGATTGTGAAACTCCACTATTGAGAGCTATTCTGCATTAGGTTAGTAAATTGAAGCCTAATCTTGGGAACATTAAAAAGACCAAATTATTTGTTAAAGGGAGATGAAACGTAAAAGTTTTCTTTTATGATTCAGATAGAGCACACTATTTAAAACAACTTTCCAATTTGCTTCTATTATCTAATTTGCTTAATTCTTTTGTTAGCCTTTGTTAAAATGCATACCTAGGTAGGCTCAAGTGCAGCAATGCACTACTGGGAGCTGCTGATTGGTGGCTGCACATATATACCTCTTGTCATTGGCACCTGATGTGTTCTGCTAGTTCTCAGTAATGCATTTGTATTTTGTTATTCCATCACATGGTTTGGAATCTAGACATCTGAGGTTTATACAAGCTGTCTAATTGGTGTGTATAGTTGTCAGAATTATTTTATTATCAAATTTGCTTCGTTGCCATGGTATTCTTTGTTGAAGAGATCCCTAGGTAGGTGTCTCCAGCAGGACATGCAGGAAATAGTGCTGTCCTCTAGGGGGTCGATCCGATATAAAGCGTCGCCCGCAAAAGCCGGCGACGCCAATATTTGCGCGGATTTGGTATCACATATACGGCGTAACCTAGAAGTTACGCCCGTATATTTCTGCCGTCGCCCGCAGTTTTTTGGGCCATAGGCAGGTATACCAAACCCGCGCAGTTTGGTATCCAATATGCAGCGTAAGGACTTACGTGGCGAAAATGGAGAAAACTTACTCCATTTTCACCTCGCCACAAAAAGCAGCGTAAGAAGCCTTACGCTGACTATTGGAGCCCCGTAACTCCCTAAACTAACTTGAAAATAAACCTAACACCTAACGCATGCGCAATGTCTATCTCCCTGTCAACCGCGATCCCCCCCCCCCCCGAAATCCCTAATAAAGTTATTACCCCCTAAACCGCCGCTCCCGGACCCCGCCGCCATCTACATAAACTAACCCCCTACTGTGAGCCTCTAAAACCGCCGCCATCTACCTTATCTATCCCCTAATCTGACCCCTTACACCGCCGCCACCTATATAAAAATTATTAACCCCTAATGTAAGCCCCTTACACCGCCGCCATCTCTATTAAAATGATTAACCCCTAATTTAATCTACCTACCCCGCCGCCAGCTATATTATCTATATTAACCCTAAGTATATTATAGTTAATATAGGTATTACATTATATATATTAACTATATTAACCCTAATTATATTAGGGTTAATATAGTTAATATAGCTACTATAGTATTTATATTAACTATATTAACTCTATCTAACCCTAACTAAATTTATATTAAATTAATCTAATTCATTTATAAACTAAAATATTCCTATTTAAATCTAAATACTTACCTATAAAATAAACCCTAAGATAGCTACAATATAATTAATAATTACATTGTAGCTATGTTAGGGTTAATATTTATTTTACAGGTAAATTGTTAATTATTTTAACTAGGTATAATAGATATTAAATAGTTATTAACTATTTAATATCTACCTAGTTAAAATAATTACCCAATTACCTGTAAAATAAATCCTAACCTAAGTTACAAATACACCTACACTATCAATAAATTTAACCCCTTAACGACCGAGGACGTGCAGGGTACGTCCTCAAAAAAAAGGCAGTTAATGCCTGAGGACGTACCCTGCACGTCCTCGGTGTGGAAAGCAGCTGGAAGCGATCCTGTTTGCTTCCAGCTGCTTTCCGGTTATTGCAGTGATGCCTCGATATGGAGGCATCCTGCAATAACCTTTTGAAGCCATCCGATGCAGAGAGAGCCACTCTGTGGCCCTCTCTGCACCGGAGATCGGTGGCTTCCTTCGTTGGTGGGTGGGAGCATTACCGGGAGGCGGGTGGCGGCCATCGATGGCCCTGGAGATGTGGAGGGGGGCGGGATCGTGGGCGGGGATGCCCGGGGGCGCGCACGGACGCGCGCGCGTGCACAGGAGGGCGGGGGCGGGCGCGTGCACGGGGAGGGAGCGGGTGGGAACCGCTACACTACAGAAAAAGTTGCAATCATTTTAATATTACTTTAAAAAAAAACGATCAATGAGGTGGTTGGGGTTTTTTTGGGGGGGGGGGGGGTTTGGGGCTTGCTACACTACAGAAAAAAATAAATAAGAAAAAAAAGCACTTTTTTGTGTAAGCTGGGTACTGGCAGACAGCTGCCAGTACCCAAGATGGCCCCAATAAGGCAGATAGGGAAGGTTACAAAGCTGTTTTGGGGGGGATCAGGGAGGTTGGAGGCTAAGGGGGGTCCTATACAGCAGAATAATTATTATTTTTTTTTAAAAAAAAACCTAAACCCCCCAAAAAGCTTTTATTTTAGTACTGGCAGACTTTCTGCCAGTACTTAAGATGGCGGGGACAATTGTGGGGTGGGGGAGGGAAGGGAGCTGTTTGGGAGGGATCAGGGGGTCTGATGTGTCAGGTGGGAGGCTGATCTCTACACTAAAGCTAAAATTAACCCTGCAAGCTCCCTACAAACTTCCTAATTAACCCCTTCACTGCTAGCCATAATACACGTGTGATGCGCAGCAGCATTTTGCGGCCTTCTAATTACCAGAAAGCAACGCCAAAGTCATATATATCTGCTATTTCTGAACAAAGGGGATCCCAGAGAAGCATTTACAACCATTTGTGCCATAATTGCACAAGCTGTTTGTAAATGATTTCAGTGAGAAACCTAAAATTGTGAAAAATTTAACGTTTTTTTTTTATTTGATCGCATTTGGCGGTGAAATGGTGGCATGAAATATACCAAAATGGGCCTAGATCATTACTTTGGGTTGTCTACTACACTACACTAAAGCTAAAATTAACCATATAAGCTCCCTACAAGCTCCCTAATTAACCCCTGCACTGCTGGGCATAATACACGTGTGGTGCGCAGCGGCATTTAGCGGCCTTCTAATTACCAAAAAGCAATGCCAAAGCCATATATGTCTGCTATTTCTGAACAAAGGGGATCCCAGAGAAGCATTTACAACCATTTGTGCCATAATTGCACAAGCTGTTTGTAAATAATTTCAGTGAGAAACCGAAAGTTTGTGAAAAAATTTGTGAAAAAGTGAACGATATTTTGTATTTGATCGCATTTGGCGGTGAAATGGTGGCATGAAATATACCAAAATTGGCCTAGATTAATACTTTGGGATGTCTTCTAAAAAAAAATATATACATGTCAATTGATATTCAGGGATTCCTGAAAGATATTAGTGTTCCAATGTAACTAGCGCTAATTTTGAAAAAAAGTAGTTTGGAAATAGCAAAATGCTACTTGTATTTATGGCCCTATAGCTTTCAAAAAAAGCAAAGAACATGTAAATATTAGGTATTTCTAAACTCAGGACAAAATTTAGAAACTATTTAGCATGTTTTTTTTTTTGGTGGTTGTAGATGTGTAACAGATTTTGGGGGTCAAAGTTAAAAAAAGTGTGTTTTTTTCCATTTTTTCCTCATATTTTATAATTTTTTTTATAGTAAATTATAAGATATGATGAAAATAATGGTATTTTTAGAAAGTTAATTTAATGGCGAGAAAAACGGTATATAATACAGTACAGTAAATGAGTAAGAGGAAAATTACAGCTAAACACAAACACCGCAAAAATGTAAAAATAGCCTTGGTCCCAAACGGACAGAAAATGGAAAAGTGCTGTGGTCATTAAGGGGTTAATAAACTACTAACATCTATCTAAAAATACAATTAAATTAACTAAACTAAATTACAAAAAAAAAAAAAACACTAAATTACAAAAAATAAAAAAAAGATTACAAGATATTTAAGCTAATTACACCTATTCTAAGCCCCCTAATAAAATAATAAACCCCCAAAATAAAAAAAATTCCCTGCCCTATTCTAAATTCAACAAATTTCAAAGCTCTTTACCTTACCAGCCCTTAAAAGGGCCTTTTGTGGGGCATGCCCCAAAGAATTCAGCTCTTTTGCATACAACAAATACAATACCCCCCCCCATTACAACCCACCACCCACATACCCCTATTCTAAACCCACCCAAACCCCCCTTAAAAAAGCCTAACACTACCCCCCTGAAGATCTCCCTACCTTGTCTTCACCACACCGGGCCGAACTCCTGATCCGATCCGGGCGATGTCTTCCTCCAAGTGCAAAGAAGAATTCTTCCTCCGGCGATGTCTTCCTCCAAGCGGCAAAGAAGAATTCTTCCTCCGGCGACGTCTTCCTCCAAGCGGCAGCAAAGTCTTCATTCTTCCGGCGGCATCTTCAATCTTCTTTCTTCGCTCCGCCGCCGCGGAGCATCCATCCCGGCCGACTGCTGAACTTGGAATGAGGTACCTTTAAATGACGTCATCCAAGATGGCGTCCGCCGAATTCCGATTGGCTGATAGGATTCTATCAGCCAATCGGAATTAAGTTAAAAAAATCTGATTGGCTGATTGAATCAGCCAATCAGATTCAAGTTCAATCCGATTGGCTGATCCAATCAGCCAATCAGATTGAGCTCGCATTCTATTGGCTGATCGGAACAGCCAATAGAATGCGAGCTCAATCTGATTGGCTGATTGGATCAGCCAATCGGATTGAACTTGAATCTGATTGGCTGATTCAATCAGCCAATCAGATTTTTTTAACTTAATTCCGATTGGCTGATAGAATCCTATCAGCCAATCGGAATTCGGCGGACGCCATCTTGGATGACGTCATTTAAAGGTACCTCATTCCAAGTTCAGCAGTCGGCCGGGATGGATGCTCCGCGGCGGCGGAGCGAAGAAAGAAGATTGAAGATGCCGCCGGAAGAATGAAGACTTTGCTGCCGCTTGGAGGAAGACGTCGCCGGAGGAAGAATTCTTCTTTGCCGCTTGGAGGAAGACATCGCCGGAGGAAGAATTCTTCTTTGCCGCTTGGAGGAAGACATCGCCCGGATCGGATCAGGAGTTCGGCCCGGTGTGGTGAAGACAAGGTAGGGAGATCTTCAGGGGGGTAGAGTTAGGCTTTTTTAAGGGGGGTTTGGGTGGGTTTAGAATAGGGGTATGTGGGTGGTGGGTTGTAATGGGGGGGGTGGGTATTGTATTTGTTGTATGCAAAAGAGCTGAATTCTTTGGGGCATGCCCCACAAAAGGCCCTTTTAAGGGCTGGTAAGGTAAAGAGCTTTGAAATTTGTTGAATTTAGAATAGGGCAGGGAATTTTTTTTATTTTGGGGGTTTATTATTTTATTAGGGGGCTTAGAATAGGTGTAATTAGCTTAAATATCTTGTAATCTTTTTTTTATTTTTTGTAATTTAGTGTTTGTTTGTTTTTTGTAATTTAGTTTAGTTAATTTAATTGTATTTTTAGATAGATGTTAGTAGTTTATTAAATTTATTGATAGTGTAGGTGTATTTGTAACTTAGGTTAGGATTTATTTTACAGGTAATTGGGTAATTATTTTAACTAGGTAGATATTAAATAGTTAATAACTATTTAATATCTATTATACCTAGTTAAAATAATTAACAATTTACCTGTAAAATAAATATTAACCCTAACATAGCTACAATGTAATTATTAATTATATTGTAGCTATCTTAGGGTTTATTTTATAGGTAAGTATTTAGATTTAAATAGGAATATTTTAGTTTATAAATGAATTAGATTAATTTAATATAAATTTAGTTAGGGTTAGATAGAGTTAATATAGTTAATATAAATACTATAGTAACTATATTAACTATATTAACCCTAATATAATTAGGGTTAATATAGTTAATATATATAATGTAATACCTATATTAACTATAATATACTTAGGGTTAATATAGATAATATAGCTGGCGGCGGGGTAGGTAGATTAAATTAGGGGTTAATCATTTTAATAGAGATGGCGGCGGTGTAAGGGGCTTACATTAGGGGTTAATAATTTTAATATAGATGGCGGCGGTGTTAGGGGCTCACTTTAGGGGGTTATAGATATAATATAGCTGGCGGCGGGGTACGGGAGCGGCGGTTTAGGGGTTAATAACTTTATTAGGTTGCGGCGGGGTACGGGAGCGGCGGTTTAGGGGTTAATAGCTTTTTTATTGTTAGGCTAGTGAGGGGGGATAGCGGATAGAGGGTTAGACAGTGCGGGCTATGTTAGGGAGGCGTGTTAGACAGTGCGGGCTATGTTAGGGAGGCGTGTTAGACAGTGCGGGTGTTTTAAACTTTAGTCAGGTTTTATAGGCGCCGGCAGTTTCTAACGTGGCGCAAGTCACTGGCGACGCCAGAAATTTGTACTTACGCAGATTTCTGGACATCGCTGGTTTGTGAGACTTACGGCACGTTAGCATCTGACGGCGACCTATATGGGATGGCTCGAGTTGCGAGCTGAAACTGCGGGCGACGCCGGTTCCCTCGCTTGCGCCGCAAACTGCGATCGATATCGGATCGCGCCCCCGGGCTCTTCCAAATGGATACAATTCTTTCAAAACTGCTGCTATATAGTGCTCCAGACATATGCCAGCTCTTGAGCTTATGGGGTATATTTAATAGGCAGCAGATGCTGCTATTTACACGTGTAGTTTCTAGCTAGCCAGAAACAGAAGCTAAGGAGCAGCGGTCGTAAAACCATTTGTCCTTAACTTCTCCGCCACCTTTTAGGCAGTGTTAATTTAGTTGACTAAAACTAGACTAAAATGACAATAAAACTAAAGAAATTTTGATGACTAAAATATGACTTAAACTAAATCAAAATTTTCTGACAAAATTCACACTTTATGCACAACGTTATAATCAATCCATATCTAATTACTGCTCTTTTGTCCAGGAGTATATAATGAGTTTGGAAGTTCTAGAGCAGTGTTAATTTTGCTGCCGAAAATGTTTTGAATCTGTGAACAATCAATTGATTCTTCCTATAGAAATAAGCATGACCCACAAGTATGGGTTTAAGTTATGCTGTGCCTGTGCTAGCTGCAGAAACTTTTTGTTGTATTGAGTTACTTGATACTTGTTTTAATTATTAACAGACAACTGTTAAAGTTTTTATATTGGGTAATATGTGCAGCCAATTAGATGTTTACTCCTGGAGTATATAATCAGTTTGCAAATGATAGAGAAATGCTTAAATAATGCAACTTTAACTAAACCCCTTAGATTTTAGTCGACTAAAATCTACTGGAGATTCAGTCGACTAAAACTAGACTATAACGAAAACAATTCAGATGACTAAAATACGACTAAAACTAAAATGGCATTTTAGTCAAAAGACTAAAACTAAGACTAAATCGAAATTTGCTGTCAAAATTAACACTGCTTTTAGGCTACAGCGAATTATGTCCGCCCGGCATTTAATAAATTGAAACCAGCTTCTCTGCTTTTCAATTAAGAATATTAAGAGAATAAACCAATTGATAAGTAAGAAGTAAATTGCAAAATTGTATGCTCTATCTAAATCATAAAAGAAAAACATTGGGTTTAATATCCCATTAAATAATAAACAACATAACAATTTTCTTGTTCTTAGCTTGAACCATTGACTTTTATATATACAGGGCCAATTGTTTTGACAAACCTGTTCATGTCAGCTTGCAGAGAAAATCACTGGTGCTATATATAGTGTTTTAGTTTTATTTCTCAAGAACAGAACCTGAGAAGAAGGTTCTACATAAATATGTATAGAACTAGCACTAAGCATGTGCAATTACAATGAACACAGTTGCACTTTGTGAAACATTTATAACTGATCACAATGTCTTAGTTTTGGTAAATTAAAAAAGCCTTTAAAAGGGGCACAAAATCCTATCGGCTAGATTACGAGTCTTGAGTTAGGCTTAAAAATCAGCGTTGTCCGGTCCCAACGCTGCTTTTTAACGCCCGCTGGTATTACGAGTCTTGCAGGTACAGGTGTACCGCTCACTTTTTTGGCCAGACTTGGAAATACCGCAAATCCACTTATGTAAATTGCGTATCCTATTTTTTCAATGGGACTTGCATAGCACCGGTACGAGTCTGCCAAAAATTGAGCGGTAGACCCTCTCCTGTCAACACTGGTACCGCATTTTAAAGTCAGTAGTTAAGAGTTTTACACTACAACGCCGTAGCATAAAACTCTTAACTAAAGTGCTAAAAAGTACACTAACACCCATAAACTACCTACTAACCCCTAAACCAAGGCCCCCCCCACATCGCAAACACTAAAATAACATTTTTAATCCCTAATCTGCCAAACGGGACATCGCAGCCTCTATAATATATATATATTAACCAGTAAACCCGCCTCGCAAACATTAGTTAAATATTATTAACCCCTAATCTGCCATCCCTAACATCATCAATGCCACCTACCTACATTTATTAACCCCTAATCTGCCGCCCCCTACATCGCCGCCACTATATTAAAGTTATTAACCCCTAAACCTAAATCTAACCCTAACCCTTACACCCCCTAACTTAAATATAATTAAAATAAATATAAATAAAATTACTATAATTAACTAAATTATTCCAATTTAAAACTAAATACTTACCTATAAAATAAACCATAAGATAGCTACAATATAACTAATAGTTACATTGTAGCTATCTTAGGTTTTATTTTTATTTTACAGGCAAGTTTGTATTTATTTTAACTAGGTACAATAGTTATTAAATAGTTATTAACTATTTAATAACTACCTAGTTAAAATCAATACAAAAGTACCTGTAAAATAAAACCTAAGTTACAATTACGCCTAACACTACACTACAATTTAATTATTTCCCTAAATTCTATCAGCCATTCGGAATTAAGGTAGAAAAAATCCTATTGGCTGATGCAATCAGCCAATAGGATTGAGCTTGCATTCTATTGGCTGATTGGAACAGTCAATAGAATGCGAGCTCAATCCTATTGGCTGATTGGATCAGCCAATAGGATTGAAGTTCAATCCTATTGCCATGACGTCACTTAAAGGTACCTTCATTCTGTGTTAGTCGTTGATTGAAGAGGATGCTCCGCGTCGGATGTCTTGAAGATGGACCCGCTCCGCGCCTTATTATTATTTATTATTATTATCAGGTATTTGTAGAGCGCCAACAGGTTCCGCAACGCTGATGGATGAAGATAGAAGATGCCGTCTGAATGAAGACTTCTGCCCGTCTGGAGGACCACTTCGCCCAGCTTGGATGAAGACTTCTCCCGGCTACGTTGAGGACTTCGGCCCGGTTGGATGAAGACTTCTCCCGGTAAGGTGATCTTCAAGGGGTTAGTGTTAGTTTTTTTTAAGGGGGTATTGGGTGGGTTTTAGAGTAGGGTTGGTTGTGTGGGTGGTGGGTTTTAATGTTGGGGGGATTTGTACTTTTTTTTTTACAGGTAAAAGAGCTGATTACTTTGGGGCAATGCCCCGCAAAAGGCCCTTTTAAGGGCTATTTGTAATTTAGTGTAGGGTAGGGCTTTTTTTTATTTTGGGGGGGCTTTTTTATTTTGTTAGGGGGATTAGATTAGGTGTAATTAGTTTAAAAATCTTGTAATTTGTTTATTATTTTCTGTAAATTTAGTGGGGGGGTTTTGTACTTTAGATAATTTTATTTAATTGTATTTAATTGTATTTAATTTAGGGAATTAATTTAATTATAGTGTAGTGTTAGGTGTTATTGTAACTTAGGTTAGGTTTTATTTTACAGGTAACTTTATATTTATTTTAGTTAGGTAGTTATTAAATAGTTAATAACTATTTAATAACTATTCTACCTAGTTAAAATAAATACAAACTTGCCTGTAAAATAAAAATAAACCCTAAGCTAGCTACAATGTAACTATTAGTTATATTGTAGCTAGTTTAGGGTTTATTTTACAGGTAAGTATTTAGTTTTAAATAGGAATAATTTAGTTAATGATAGTAATTTTATTTAGATTTCTTTTAATTATATTTAAGTTTGGGGGTGTTAGGGTTAGACTTAGGTTTAGGGGTTAATAACTTTAATATAGTGGCGGCGACGTTGGGGGCGGCAGATTAGAGGTTAATAAATGTAGGTAGGTGGCGTCGATGTTAGGGTCGGCAGATTAGGGGTTAATAATATTTAACTAATGTTTGCGAGGAGGGAGTGTGGCGGTTTAGGGGTTAATATGTTTATTATAGTGACTGAGACGTTGGGGGCAGCAGATTAGGGGTTAATAAATGTAGGTAGGTGGCGGCGACATTGGGGGTGGCAGATTAGGGGTTAATAAATATAATGTAGGTGGCAGCGATGTTGGGGGCAGCAGATTAGGGGTTCATAAGTATAATGTAGGTAGTGGCGGTGTCCGGAGCGGAAGATTAGGGGTTAATAATATAATGTAGGTGTCGGCGATGTCGGGGGCGGCAGATTAGGGGTTAATAAGTGTAAGATTAGGGGTGTTTAGACTCGGGGTTCATGTAGACATAAACTGTATTTCCCATTAGGAATCAATTGGTCTGCGTTAAGGAGCTTTATGATGCTTTTTGGCAGGTGTTAGACTTTTTTTCAGCCGGCTCTCCCCGTTGATTCCTATGGTGAAATCGTGCACGAGCACGTTACACCAGCTCACCGCTAACGTAAGCAGCGCTGATATTGGAGTGCGGTAAGGAGCAAAATTTTGCTCAATGCTCATTTCTTGTCTGGGTTGTAAAAACTCGTAATACCAGCACTGTCTGTAAGTGAACGGTGAGCATAAACTGCTCGTTAGCACCGCATAGCCTCTAACGCAGTGTTTTTCAACCAGTGTGCCGTGGCACACTAGTGTGCCGTGAGAGATCCTCAGGTGTGCCACGGCAGACTGACAACAGTGTGACATATTTTTTAAACTTTGCTTGTTTTTTACTCCCAGTGCAGGGGTAGTTTGTAGGAGGCATAGCATAACAGCACAATACGTACAGTATGTGTGTGTTTGTGTGTATGTATATATATATATGCTGTATTAGGCTACAATGTGTGATTTTTTTAAAATTTTGGGATGGTGGTGTGCCACAGGATTTTTTAATGTAAAAAAGTGTGCCACGGCAAAAAAAAGGTTAAAAATCACTGCTCTAACGCAAAACTCGTAATCTAGGTGTATATGATTGTAATATGAAATGTGTATCTATGCATAGTAAAACATTCTTGCAACATTTTATTTTATTTTGCCCTCTTTTTCTGTAACTTATAGGGACATAAAATGCTTCAATATTTAATATAACATGTTTAAAGGGGACATGAAATCTGAAAATTTTCTCTCATAATTCAGACAGACCATACACTTTTAAAGAATATTCCAATTTGCTTTTATGATCAAATTTGCATCATTCTCTTGGTATCTGAAGGAACAGCAATGCATTATATGAACACAACAGGTTAACCAATGACAATAGGCATATTTGGGAGTCACCAATCAGCATCTAGCTCCTGGTGGTGCATTGCTGCTGCTAAGCCTAACTAGGTGTGCTTTTCAACAAAAGAAACAAGTAAAATGAAGTAAATTGGAAAATTGTTTAAAATTCAAATGTTTCTAACCTTGGTGCCTAAATAATCTAGATTTGATTAAAGACAGGAGGCGAATATTTTGCATTAATCTTTACTGACTTCCAAACAGCAAATAAACCAATAACAATAGTAACAAAAAAAAAAAAAACATCCAATCAGCAGAGAGCAGATATTATAACCACACAATCACAGGAAATAACTTCCTCTTTTCGCTGCCGTAACAGAAGAAGGAAAGTGTATCATCTAGAAAACTCCAACAGGATGAATATAGAGGTTCCATTGAAAAAAGGGAGAATGCAGATGTCCCAGTTCCAAGCGACTAAAGCTCCATTAAGCTGAAATAAACAAGGGGAGAGGTAATACGGCTACCATAGCAGTAAACAACAAGTAAAATCTAGATTATTTATGCATCAAGGTTAGAATAATCTGAATTTTATGGCAAGAGGCTTCATATTTTGCATATTTTAAAGCCCCTAAGGACAGAGAGGTACGCAAGCTTGATAGCAGGATGAATGGGTACATTTTGTTGATGTAACTGAAGTGCTATAAGGCATAACTGTTGTATGGACTTTACTGCTACATCAGGCTAAATGCAAACTAAACTAAAGGTACTGTCTTTGGTTTGGGCAGCATGCTAGACTCATAAAGACTGCAAACTGGGCTTGTACAGGATTTAGCTTTTAGCTGTAGTGTGAAGTGGTTCAGTCTCTATTTAGAATGATTAAGATTAGAATGATAAAGCATATAGCTATATACTGAACAGGCGCAACATTTTTTTTGGCAGACTGACTCAATTTGTTGCTTTAGGACAGACTGGTACAGGGCGTATTTAGTAGCTTTGTGAACCTCTTATTTTACTTTTTTTTCAATCTATAAAAACTAATTTAATAATATATTACAGTTTTTTTGTTTGCTTTTTAAAAGTGGACGTTTCTGTACTGTACTTTTTACTGCCCTATGGAGACTAATAGGGAATAATAATGTGGAAGCTGTCTTATCATCCAGTGAACATTGCATACCTAGGTATGCAACATGTTTTTCCTTTCAGCTTCAATTTAAAACTTAACAGCTTAACAGTCTATTTTGATGCAAAATATTGTGACAAAACTGATTTTATTACAAGCACAGACTCCTGTTTTGCTTTCCTTCTCTTTTACTACTTATACAGTTTTTCACAAACATAATGATAAATTAAAAACAGGTCACAACAACCAATGAAAAACAGTTATTCAAATGAACAGATGAAATTAACCAATGGCAAGTGTCATAATGTCCATATACTGTCCAAATAGTCCCTAATCCTCCTCTTTCTCTTTTGTTGCTCACAAGATAAGTATCATTTACATTCTGTGATTTTTTTGCTTTATTAAAGAGTTTTTATTATTGTCATTTTGTCATTGCAGTTATATATACATAATTTATTTTCACTCCGGTTTTTGTTTGTTTATATTTATAAACTTTTAAAAAACGCTTTTATGTTTTTATGTTTATGTTTTTTCCTCCTTATTTTAATTTCTTTTCCCTTTTCCATTAAAAGGATTTTATCCAACCTCTTTGTAATTTGTATTGCCCTTCCCTTACCTTCTGTTTAGTTTTCTTCCCTGTCTTTCTTTGTTTTCTTTATCCAACTTAAAGGGCCACTGTAAGTAAATATTTTCTATGCCTGTTACTAACTAACTACCCCAAATACGCTTTTTATAAATAGCATTTCATTAACATATCTCTACCATATATCAGAAATCTTGTCTGCAAATTTAATTGTTTTCCAAATCCACTCCATGGGTATCCTTTGCTCTGTACCCATCCGTTTACAATACCTAGGTTTCAAAATGGCGCTTTAAACACAAAGTTATTGGTTTAAGTATTTTGAACACACAGTGCTGAAAATAGTGGGCAGGATAACGTGACATCATCGGCGAATAAAAGATATAACTTTTAGAACGTTATGAAACTTCGTTTTGGAGAAAATATAGGTCAGTAGATTTTAATTAATGTTTATTAACTTTAATATGTTAGTTGTTTAGCTTAAAAATTATAACAGAAAGTAATCCTTTAACGTCCGTTTAGCCACGCCCCCTTCCTTCGTCGTAGTAGTTTCCCGCCCTCTGTTTTACCTCAGAGGCTACATAGTTCAATCTTCAGCTCAAGTCACAACATTGCTCATTTAAGTTTCCTGTTTTTTTTCTGTTTTTTTCTTTAACTACCATTTACAATTTCTGGTCTCTAACTGTCTCTCTCTCCCTGTTTTTTAGGTTTCCTCAGTTTTTTTGCTGCACTTTTCTTACAGGTCTTTACGATAACACTGCTATATTTTCAAACAAAATATATATCCTCGTTACACAAACATGTCTCAATCTGACAATCCTGCAGAGCATTCTGTAAATTCCCTAAATGATAAACTTTCATCTTTCATTTCAAAAATAGATGATAAAATTAATTAATTAATGGCTGTTATTAACTCTGAGCAGAATGCTCCTAAGAAATGCAAAGCTAGACATTTAATTCCTGTTTCCCCTCAGCTTAATAAAAGGCCTCACTCTGCCTTAATGCAAACTGCAAGCAGTACTTCTGCTAGCCAGCATATTTTTTCTGGCACCAGAACCCCTGATATTTCTAATAATCAAAATTCAGGGCGTATGTTTTCAGAAAATGGTAATAATAATAATAATAATAAACCCTCTCTTAGAAAGTCCACCTCAGATTTTTAAAAAGCACATAAAAGGCCATATAATAATATTTCCTCTTCAGATGAGGAATATTTTTCGGATGATTTTAATGATAATATAAAGTCTGAGGATTTTTCATTTGATTCAGATTTTGATGATTTTCTCAAATTTCTCAAAAAGAGACGTAAAAAATCTCATTCTTTAAAATCTCATGATGATAACATTTTCCTTGACTCTTTAGGAAAACCTTTTACCAAACCAGATGAATTACAACACCCCCATTCTTCTGAATGGTTCCCTTCAAGGGAAATAGCTGAGTTTATTGATCATTATTTAAGGAATTCCCTTAAAAAATCAGCCAGATCAAAACTGAGAGCTGAATGCCCATGTCCCTCCCTTCCCTGTAATTCTACCATTACCCCTAAAATAGATTCAGATATTTTAAATGTTTTAGGTTCCCAAGGAACTAATTTAAAAAAAGGGTTCAGATAGACTTCTCAGGGCTTGCCAAGACAAGCTCCTAGATACTACAGGCCCTATTGCAAAAACATTTGGTCTCTCTGAAGAAGCTATAACTTCCAACTCTTCCCTAGACCTCTTTATTAGAGTGGATTCTTAGATCCATTGCCTTTTTAGGCAACGCCAATGAAGCCATAGTTGCAGGAAGAAGGCATAATATTATTCGTAGACTTGACCCAAAATGATAAGGTTTTGCTTCTAACCAGAGATCTTCCAACCCTAATGGCCTGCTTTTTAGTGATTCCTACCTTTTTAGAATGAACAATTTATGCTAAAACCTTTAATACCCTATCCAAAGCAAAATCCACTATTAAGAAAACACTTTACACACAACCCAGTGTTTTTGACAGGGCCGGGAGTAGAAGGGGCCATTTTCCCAGCCGCTCCTCATACAACTCATTCAACACATGGTCCCAATATTACTATTCCAATCAGTAGCAAACACAAAACCCTACCTTCTATCCATCAAGAAGCCGGCCTTGGTCCTCAAGTCATTCCTTATAAGAGGACGCTCCAGAAACCCTCAAGGTAACTCTCTCTCAATTTCACCTTTTTTCCCCTCAAAAAATAGGTGGCAGACTTGCATGCTTCATAACAAATTGGAACCTAATCACCTCAGATCCCTGGATTCTCCAAACTCTCACAAACAGGCTATAGAACTCGGTATTCTGGACGGGGACAGTTACTTAAGCAACGTTTTCTTACTAGAAAAGAAAAATGGGCAATTTTGTCCCGTTATAAATCTCAGAACTCTGAATGCCTTCATTCTTTATCAACATTTCAAGATGGAGGGCAGTCATCTTCTCAGAGATTGTCTTCTAGACCGAGACTGGTTGGTTCGACTCGATCTTACAGATACTTACTTAACTGTTTCCATCCATCTCACAGAAAATGTCTCCGTATTTTATTGGAACAACATCCTATGGCAGTTCACTTGTCTTCCTTCCGGACTGTCTTCTGCTCCTTGGATTTTCACCAAAATCTGGAAACCTGTCATTGCCTGGCTCAGATTCAGGGGTGTTCGTCTAATAAATTATCTGGACGACATTCTGATAATGAATCAGGATCGACTTACTTCGTCCTCTCACCTTAATTTTACTATTTCCCTTTTGGAGAATCTTGGATTTCTTGTAAACAAAGAGAAATCCATCCTTACTCCTACTCAGAACCTAATTTTCCTGGGTTTTCAAATAAACACCCTCTCTTCTACCCTCAGTCTTCCCCTAGAGAAAATCTCTGCAATAAAAAACATAATTTATGCTTACCTGATAAATTCCTTTCTCCTGTAGTGTAGTCAGTCCACGGGTCATCATTACTTCTGGGATATTAACTCCTCCCCAACAGGAAGTGCAAGAGGATCACCCAAGCAGAGCTGCTATATAGCTCCTCCCCTCTACGTCACACCCAGTCATTCGACCGAGAACCGAACGAGAAAGGAGAAACTATAGGGTGCAGTGGTGACTGGAGTATAATTTAAAAATTTAGACCTGCCATAAAAAACAGGGTGGGCTGTGGACTGACTACACTACAGGAGAAAGGAATTTATCAGGTAAGCATAAATTATGTTTTCTCCTGTTAAGTGTAGTCAGTCCACGGGTCATCATTACTTCTGGGATACCAATACCAAAGCTAAAGTACACGGATGACGGGAGGGACAGGCAGGATCTTTATACGGAAGGGACCACTGCCTGAAGAACCTTTCTCCCAAAAACAGCCTCCGAAGAAGCAAAAGTGTCAAATTTGTAAAATTTGGAAAAAGTATGAAGAGAAGACCAAGTTGCAGCCTTGCAAATCTGTTCAACAGATGCCTCATTCTTAAAGGCCCAAGTGGAAGCCACAGCTCTAGTAGAATGAGCTGTAATTCTTTCAGGAGGCTGCTGTCCAGCAGTCTCATAGGCTAAACGTATTATGCTACGAAGCCAAAAAGAGAGAGAGGTAGCAGAAGCTTTTTGACCTCTCCTCTGTCCAGAATAAACGACAAACAGGGAAGAAGTTTGGCGAAAATCTTTAGTTGCCTGTAAATAAAATTTCAGGGCACGAACTACATCCAGATTGTGTAGAAGTCGTTCCTTCTTTGAAGAAGGGTTAGGACACAATGATGGGACAACAATCTCCTGATTGATATTCCTATTAGAGACTACCTTAGGTAAGAACCCAGGTTTAGTACGCAGAACTACCTTGTCTGAATGAAAAATCAGATAAGGAGAATCACAATGTAAGGCCGATAACTCAGAGACTCTTCGAGCCGAGGAAATAGCCATTAAAAACAGAACTTTCCAAGATAACAATTTAATATCAATGGAATGAAGGGGTTCAAACGGAACACCCTGTAAAACGTTAAGAACTAAATTTAAGCTCCATGGTGGAGCAACAGTTTTAAACACAGGCTTAATCCTGGCCAAAGCCTGGCAAAAAGCCTGAACGTCTGGAACTTCTGACAGACGTTTGTGTAAAAGAATGGACAGAGCTGAGATCTGTCCCTTTAAGGAACTAGCAGATAAACCCTTTTCTAAACCCTCTTGTAGAAAAGACAATATCCTAGGAATCCTAACCTTACTCCATGAGTAACTCTTGGATTCGCACCAATGTAAGTATTTACGCCATATTTTATGGTAAATCTTTCTGGTAACAGGTTTCCTAGCCTGTATTAAGGTATCAATTACTGACTCCGAAAATCCACGCTTTGATAAAATCAAGCGTTCAATTTCCAAGCAGTCAGCTTCAGAGAAATTAGATTTTGATGTTTGAAAGGACCCTGAATTAGAAGGTCCTGTCTCAGAGGCAGAGACCAAGGTGGACAGGATGACATGTCCACTAGATCTGCATACCAGGTCCTGCGTGGCCACGCAGGCGCTATTAGAATCACCGATGCTCTCTCCTGTTTGATCCTGGCAATCAATCGAGGAAGCATCGGGAAGGGTGGAAACACATAGGCCATCCCGAAGGTCCAAGGTGCTGTCAAAGCATCTACCAGGACTGCTCCCGGGTCCCTGGACCTGGACCCGTAACAAGGAAGCTTGGCATTCTGGCGAGACGCCATGAGATCTATCTCTGGTTTGCCCCAAAGTCGAAGTATTTGGGCAAAGACCTCCGGATGAAGTTCCCACTCCCCCGGATGAAAAGTCTGACGACTTAGGAAATCCGCCTCCCAGTTCTCCACTCCAGGAATGTGGATCGCTGACAGGTGGCAAGAGTGAGACTCTGCCCAGTGAATTATCTTTGATACTTCCATCATCGCTAGGGAGCTTCTTGTCCCTCCTTGATGGTTGATGTAAGCTACAGTCGTGATGTTGTCCGACTGAAACCTGATGAACCCCCGAGTTGTTAACTGAGGCCAAGCCAGAAGGGCATTGAGAACTGCTCTCAATTCCAGAATGTTTATTGGAAGGAGACTCTCCTCCTGAGTCCATGATCCCTGAGCCTTCAGGGAATTCCAGACAGCGCCCCCACCTAGTAGGCTGGCGTCTGTTGTTACAATTGTCCAATCTGGTCTGCTGAATGGCATCCCCCTGGACAGATGTGGCCGAGAAAGCCACCATAGAAGAGAATTTCTGGTCTCTTGATCCAGATTCAGAGTAGGGGACAAATCTGAGTAATCCCCATTCCACTGACTTAGCATGCACAATTGCAGCGGTCTGAGATGTAGGCGTGCAAAGGGTACTATGTCCATTGCCGCTACCATTAAGCCAATTACCTCCATGCATTGAGCCACTGACGGGTGTTGAATGGAATGAAGGACACAGCAAGCATTTTGAAGCTTTGTTAACCTGTCTTCTGTCAGGTAGATCTTCATTTCTACAGAATATATAAGAGTCCCCAAGAAGGGAACTCTTGTGAGTGGAAAGAGAGAACTTTTCTCTTCGTTCACCTTCCACCCATGCGACCTTAGAAATGCCAGTACTAACTCTGTATGAGACTTGGCAGTTTGAAAGCTTGACGCTTGTATCAGAATGTCGTCTAGGTACGGAGCCACCGAAATTCCTTGCGGTCTTAGTACCGCCAGAAGAGCGCCCAGAACCTTTGTGAAGATTCTTGGAGCCGTAGCCAATCCGAATGGAAGAGCTACAAACTGGTAATGCCTGTCTAGGAAGGCAAACCTTAGATACTGGTAATGATCTTTGTGAATCGGTATGTGAAGGTAAGCATCCTTTAAATCCACTGTGGTCATGTACTGACCCTTTTGGATCATGGGTAAGATTGTCCGAATAGTTTCCATTTTGAACGATGGAACTCTTAGGAATTTGTTTAAGATCTTTATATCCAAGATTGGTCTGAAGGTTCCTTCTTTCTTGGGAACCACAAACAGATTTGAGTAAAACCCCTGTCCGTGCTCCGACCGCGGAACCGGGTGGATCACTCCCATTAGCAAAAGATCTTGTACACAGCGTAGAAACGCCTCTTTCTTTATTTGGTTTGTTGACAACCTTGAAAGATGAAATCTCCCTTTTGGGGGAGAGATTTTGAAGTCCAGAAGATATCCCTGAGATATGATCTCTAACGCCCAGGGATCCTGGACATCTCTTGCCCAAGCCTGGGCGAAGAGAGAAAGTCTGCCCCCCACTAGATCCGTTCCCGGATCGGGGGCCCTCAATTCATGCTGTCTTAGGGGCAGCAGCAGGTTTTCTGGCCTGCTTGCCCTTGTTCCAGGACTGGTTAGGTTTCCAGCCTTGTCTGTAGCGAGCAACAGCTCCTTCCTGTTTTGGTGCAGAGGAAGTTGATGCTGCTCCTGCCTTGAAGTTACGAAAGGCACGAAAATTAGACTGTCTAGCCCTAGGTTTGGCTCTGTCTTGAGGCAGGGCATGGCCTTTACCTCCTGTAATGTCAGCGATAATTTCTTTCAAACCGGGCCCGAATAAGGTCTGCCCTTTGAAAGGTATGTTAAGTAATTTAGATTTAGAAGTAACATCAGCTGACCAGGATTTTAGCCACAGTGCTCTACGTGCCTGAATGGCGAATCCGGAATTCTTAGCCGTAAGTTTAGTTAAATGTACTACGGCATCTGAAATAAATGAATTAGCTAGCTTAAGGGTTTTAAGCTTATTTGAAATCTCATCTATAGTTATTGAGTCAAGAGTCTCTTCCAGAGACTCGGACCAAAATGCGGCCGCAGCCGTGACAGACGCAATACATGCAAGGGGTTGCAATATAAAACCTTGTTGAACAAACATTTTCTTAAGGTAACCCTCTAACTTTTTATCCATTGGATCTGAAAAGGAGCTATCCTCCACCGGGATAGTGGTACGCTTAGCCAGAGTAGAAACCGCTCCCTCCACCTTAGGGACCATCTGCCATAAGTCCCGTGTGGTGGCGTCTATTGGAAACATTTTTCTAAATACAGGAGGGGGGGAAAAGGGTACACCGGGCCTATCCCACTCCTTAGTAATTATCTCTGTAAGCCTCTTAGGTATAGGAAATACGTCAGTACTCGCTGGTACTGCATAGTATCTATCCAGCCTACATAATTTCTCTGGGATTGCAACGGTGTTACAATCATTCAGAGCCGCTAATACCTCCCCTAGCAGTACACGGAGGTTTTCTAGTTTAAACTTAAAATTTGAAATGTCTGAATCCACTCTATTTGGATCAGATCCGTCACCTGCAGATTGAAGCTCTCCGTCCTCATGTTCTGCAAATTGTGACGCAGTATCTGACATGGCCCTATTATTATCAGCGCACTCTGTTCTCACCCCAGAGTGATCTCGCTTACCTCTAAGTTCTGGTAATTTAGACAAAACTTCAGTCATAACATTAGCCATGTCCTGTAGTGTGATTTGTAATGGCCGCCCTGAAGTACTCGGCGTTACAATATCACGCACCTCCCGAGCGGGAGATGCAGGTACTGACACGTGAGGCAAGTTAGTCGGCATAACTTCCCCCTCGTTGTTTGGTGAATGATGTTCAATTTGTACAGATTGATTTTTATTTAAAGTAGCATCAATGCAATTAGTACATAAATTTCTATTGGGCTCCACCTTGGCTTTTGCACATATAGCACAGAGATATTCCTCTGAGTCAGACATGTTTAACAAACTAGCAATTAAACTAGCAAGCTTGGAAATACTTTTCAACTCAATTTACAAGTAATATGAAAAACGCACTGTGCCTTTAAGAAGCACAGAAAAAAACTATGACAGTTGAATAACAATGAACCGGAGAAATTATAAAAACCAAATTTTTCCCGGTAAAGGCATAAATTTAGCAAAGGATTGCCCCCATTAGCAATGGATAACTAACCCTTAATAGCAGAAAAAAATGTACAAAATATAAACGTTTTTTATCACAGTCAAAGCACAATCTCACAGGTCTGCTGTGAGTGATTACCTCCCTCAAAATAATTTTTGAAGACCCTTGAGCTCTGTAGAGACATCCGGATCATGCAGGGAGAGAAACAGACTTGTGACTGAATTTCTGATGCGTAGCAAAAGCGCCAAAATAGGCCCCTCCCCCTCACACACAGCAGTGAGGGAAGTTCAGTAAACTGTCTTAAATTAAAATAAACGACAGCCAAGTGGAAAAACAGTGCCCAAAACAATTTTTCACCCAGTACCTCAGATAATTAAACGATTTAACATGCCAGCAAAACGTTTAAAATCAAATAATATGAAATGTCATTAAACAGCCTGCTGCTAGACGTTCCCACTGCAAGTTAGGCTAAAAGTTATATGCATATAGTATTATCCCAGTGAAGTGCCATTCCCCAGAATACTGAAGTGTAAACATATATACATAACAGCCTGATACCAGTTGCTACTACTGCATTTAAGGCTGAACTTACATTATATCGGTATTGGCAGTATTTTCTCAGTCAATTCCATTCCTCAGAAAATAATATACTGCAACATACCTCTTTGCAGGTGAACCTGCCCGCTGTCCCCTGATCTGAAGTTTACCTCACTCCTCAGAATGGCCGAGAACAGCAAAATGAATCTTAGCTATGCCGGCTAAAATCATCCAAAAACTCAGGTAGATTCTTCTTCAAATTCTACCTGAGAAGGAACAACACACTCCGGTGCTGTTTTAAAATAACAAACTTTTGATTGAAGATATAAAAACTAAGTATAATCACCACAGTCCTCTCACACATCCTATCTATTAGTTGGGTGCAAGAGAATGACTGGGTGTGACATAGAGGGGAGGAGCTATATAGCAGCTCTGCTTGGGTGATCCTCTTGCACTTCCTGTTGGGGAGGAGTTAATATCCCAGAAGTAATGATGACCCGTGGACTGACGACACTTAACAGGAGAAAAGGAGATCTCTTCTGTACTAAAAAAGTTTTCCTTTCCTCTGAAACTTCTTGCTTCCATTATTAGCCTCCTCTCCTCCTCCATCCAAGCTATTTTCCCAGCTCCCCTCCACTATCGGGCTCTTCAATGCCTCAAAATGTATTTTCTTTGCAAAGGTCTATCATATGCTCACCCCATTTCTCTCTCTCTCTGGAAGCTCGTCAAGAATTACTCTGGTGGTTAATCCACATGGATGCCTGGAACAGCAGAGCAATCTTTGGCAATTCCCCAGATTTAGTTATAGAAGTCGATGCAAGCAATTCTGTATGGGGTGCACAATGTGGTTTACTTATCACCGGTGGCAAATGCGGAGAGACTTCTTCACATAAATTGCAACAAACTTCTTGCAGGTTCCTTTGCAATCAAGAGCTTCATAAAAAATCTAGCTCCCATTTCTGTGATCCTTTGCATGGACAATATTGCTGCTGTGAGATATTTGAACAAATTGGGAGGTACCAAATCCAAGGCTCTTTCAGAGATTACCAAGGATTTTGTTCATCATTGTTTACAAAACAATATTTCCATTCAAGCCGAATACATTCCAGGTCTCTCCAATTTGGCAGCGGATTGGGGATCTCATTACCTTCAGGATTCCAGCGATTGGAAATTACTGCCCAATATTTTCCTTTCCCTTGTCTCCTTGAGAGGTCCCTTCACTATAGATCTTTTTGCATCCAGATCCAATTATCAGATGAAACCTTTTTTCAGTTGGCATCCAGATCCAGAAGCCACAGCTGTAGACGCCTTTCTTCAACCTTGGCCCCCCCAAAATGCTTATGCTTTCCCCTCCATTTCCATGATTCCCAGGACCCTTGCACACCTTCACAGTGCTCAAATTTCTCTCCTCCTCATAACTCCTCTTTGGCCAACTCAGTCCTGGTACCCCTCTCTCTTAGAACTGTCTTTTCTCCTTCCTCTCCTAATTCCATCCCTATCCAATCTCCTCCTGGATCCTTCCAGGAACCCTAACCCTCTCCACCTAGACAGATCCCTCCTGCTTGTGGCATGGGCAATTTCAGGGGTCCTTGGAACCTTAAGGGACTTTTGGAGAGGTCTCAATCTCTCCTTCAGGAGTCCTGGGCTCCAGGTACCAAAAAAAGCATATTTCTCAGCTTGGTCTAAATGGTCTAGCTGGTGTTCACGAAAACACCTGGATCCCATTTCAGCCCCTCTCCGAAATAATTAATTATTTTTCTTCACTTTTTGATAACGGTTTTGCTTATAGATCCATCAATTTGGCCCATTCTGCTATTTCCACTTCTCATGATTTTCTCAATGATATTCCCATTGGTTGTCATCCTCATGTTTGTTGCTTTTTAAAGGCCATCAGATTAAAGAATCCCCCGGCTTCTATATACTCCTTTTTCTTTGATGTAGACCTTGTCATTTCTTTCCTTAACAACTGGCCCTCTAATTCTGATCTCTCTCTCTGCTAAATAAGCCACTCTTCTCTGTCTTCTGTCCTTTCAAAGAATTTCAGACGTAAAGGCTATTGATTTGAATTCTAAAGTGTTCTCTCCTTTTGGTGCCACCTTTTTACTTTCCCGCTGAACTAAATGTAAAGTCTATATTTTACCCATTTTTTCCTGACCATCCCAATCTATGTGTAGCATCCTGTCTTAAAAGGACACTGAACCCAAAATTTTTAATCCGTGATTCTGATAGAGCATGCAATTTTAAGCAACTTTCTAATTTACGCCTATTATAAATTTGTCTTCGTACTCTTGCTATCTTTAATTGAAAAATAAGGCATCTAAGCTTTTTTTGGTTCAGACCTGTGGACAGCACTTTTTAATTGGTGGATGAAATTATCCACCAATCAGCAAGAACAACCCAGGTTGTTCACCAAAAATGGTCCGGCATCTAAACTTACATTCTTGCATTTCAAATAAAGATACAAAGAAAATGAAGAAAATGTGATAATAGGAGTAAATTAGAAAGTTGCTTAAAATTGTATGCTCTATCTGAATCAAAAAGGAAACATTTGGGTTCAGTGTCCCTTTAAAGAATATGAAACTCAAATTTCTTCATTAAGATCTTGTTCCTCTTCTCAACTCTTAATTTCTTTTGTTTCTCCTCACAAACCTGTCTTTTCCACTTCCATTGCCAGATGGGTTAAATGGATTCTTCTTTTATCTGGTGTTGATAATTCTTTCACTGCTCATTCTGTTTATAGAGCTTCTGCTTCCAAAGCTTACATAAAATCTTCTTCTCTCCAGGATATCCTCAATGCCGCTGATTGGTCCTCTGACTCTACCTTTAAACAATTATATTTCAAACCTATTTCTCATGCTGCTTCTTCTTTAATACTTTAATCTATTTAGCTTTAAACTAGCAAAAGAGGAGTCTCTTTGCTTGTAATTAAATCCTGATTATCCTAGCTTTGTGAAGGAATAATCTAGATTTTATTAAAGACTCAGAGACGAGTATTTTCCCTCCCTTCCTCCCTTATTGTTACATTGTTTCTTTCATAACCTAAATTATATATATTATTGTTATACTTCATCTCTCCACTCTGATTTTTTCCAGGATTTCAAAATACGCAACATCCCATTTAAGAACTCTTTTTCTGGATTATGGATCTTCTACAAAGCATTGATCTTCATCACAAGGTTTTTCTTTAAGTTGTTACCCAAATGTTCATCTCTGTTTTACAAAATTTTACTTCACATTTTTTATGGTTTGTCCAGTTTCTTCATTGGTGGATCCTTCATCCTGATGTTTCCTTTCCTGTTGAATCGTCTTCCAGTTCGCATCAAAGAAGAAAGAGGAGGATTAGGGACTATTTGGACAGTATATGGACATTATGACACTTCTCATTAATTAACTTCATCTGCTCATTTGAATAACTGTTTTTCATTGGTTGTTATCTTATTCATTGTTTTTGTTGTCACCTGTTTTTAATTTATCATTATGTCTGTGAAAAGCTGTATAAGTAGTTAAAGAGAAGGAAAGCAAAATACTCGTCTCTGTGTCTAGATTATTCCTTCACAAAGCTAGAATAATCGGAATTCCCTTTCATATGCATGGCAGATTGTTTGTGTGCAACTTCCACTTAAAGGGACATACAACTCAAAATGTTTCTTTCATGATTCAGATAGAACATAATTTAAAACAACTTCCCAATGTACTTTTATTATCAAATTGTATTTGTTTGCTTGTTATCTTGTTATCCTTTGAAAAAAAACAGGAAGATAAGTTTAGGAGTGTGCACATGTCTGCAGTACTATATGGCAGCAATTTTGAAACAATGTTATACATAAGCAAGAGCACTAGATGGCAGCACTATTTCCTGTCATGTAGTGCTCCAGACGTGTGCATGCTACCTATCTAGATACCTCTTCATCAAAGAATATCAAGAAAATGAAGCAAATTTGATAATAGAAGTAAATTGGAAACTTTTTTAAAATTGTATGCTCTGTCTGAAAAATTAAAGAACATTTTTGGGTTTTATGTCCCTTTAAACTGCTTTAATTGCCAGCAAGACTATCATGACTTGAAAATCCATAGTTTAGGTAACTTTGATTCTATAGAAACACAGACGCTTGCAAATTACTTGCTGAGAAAGACCTAACAGTACTCGAGATGAAAAATATGTATTGATTTTTATTTTAATGAGACATTAAAACCCATAAGTCTATTAAAAGACTTTATAATTATCTATAGAATAGTCAATTCTACCTGAGTGTTCATTTTCATTTATTCTATTGAACCTTAAAACAAGGTGAAATTGGCTTAACATATTTAAATACACTAAAAATCATGAATTAAACAAGAATTGTTTTACATTTTTTAAAATCAATGCATCTCTATTAAATTATAACAAATCCAAAAATGTAATGTAAAAATGTAATGTATAACATAGAACTAGAAAAATAACTAAAATTACCCAAGAGTTCATTATTTAATAATACAAGTCTTAAAAAATGTTTGATATAGGTGGAGCACAGAGTTTATGAATTAAGGTTTTCAGCAACTTAATTTTCCTTTTTTTTAATTAACAATATTTGATAAATAAAAATGTCCATAACCACTTAGATGCAATTTATTCCTATTCAGAAAGTAAACACTATAGCCTAAATTGTTTAGTTTGTTTTAGCTGCATTTCAGTGACGTGCAGTGAGGTCAGAGGCAGGTGAGGCACTGGCTAGGATATGCCTTCATTCTTTAGATATCCTTTGTTGAAGAAATAGCAATGTACATGGGTAAGCCAATCACATGAGGTATCTATTGTGCAGCCACCAATCAGCAGCTACTGAGCATATTTAGATATGATTTTCAACAAAGGATATCAAGAGAATGAAGGAAATTAGATATTAGATGTAAATTGGACAGAGGGGGTGGGAGAGACAGGGAGAGAGAGATAAATAGAGAGACAGAGGGGGAGAGAGAGACAAAGAGAGACAGAAGGTAGAGAGACAGAGAAAGAGGCCATGGGGGAGAAGACAGAGGGGGTGGGAGAGAGAGATGGATAGAGACAGAGAGAGAGAAAGAGAGAGAGAGAAAGAGAGAGAGAGAAGAGAGAGAGACGAGAGAGAGACACATAGTGGAGAGAGAGACAGAGGGGGAGAGAGAGAAAGAGAGACACAGATGGGAGAGAGAAAGACAGACAGAGGGGAGAGAGAGACAGAGAGGGGTGGAAGAAAGGGAGAGACAGAGTGGGAGGGAGAAGGGAGAGACAGAGTGGGAGGGAGAGAGAGAGAAAGACAGAGGGGAGAGAGAGAGAGACAGAGGGGAGAGAGAGAGAGAGAGAGAGAGACAGAGGGGAGAGAGAGAGAGACAGAGGGCAGAGAGAGAGACAGAGGGGGGAGAGAGAGAGGGGAAAGAGAGAGACACAGGGGAGAGAGAGAGAGAGAGAGACAGAGGGGAGAGAGAGAGAGACAGAGGGGAGAGATTGAGAGACAGAGGGGAGAGAGAGAGAGAGAGAGAGAGAGAGAGAGACAGAGGGGAGAGAGAGAGAGAGACAGAGGGGAGAGAGAGACAGAGGGGAGAGAAAGAGAGACAGAGGGGAGAGAGAGAGAGGCAGAGGGGAGAGAGAGAGAGAGACAGAGGGGAGAGAGAGAGAGACAGAGGGGAGAGAGAGAGAGACAGAGGGGAGAGAGAGAGACAGAGGGTAGAGAGAGAGACAGAGGGGAGAGAGAGAGACAGAGGGGAGAGAGAGAGACAGAGGGGAGACAGAGGGTGAGAGAGAGAGACAGAGGGGAGAGAGAGACAGAGGGGAGAGAGACAGAGGGGAGAGAGACACAGAGGGGAGAGAGAGAGAGAGAGAGAGAGAGAGAGAGAGGGGAAAGAGACACAGGGGAGAGAGAGAGACACAGGGGAGAGAGACACAGGGGAGAGAGAGAGATAGAGGGGAGATAGAGAGATAGAGGGGAGAGATAAAAAGACAGAGGGGAGAGAGAGACAGAGGGGAGGGAGACAGGGAGAGAGAGAGGGGAGAGAGAGAGACAGAGGGGAGAGAGATGGTGATTGCATACATACAGTATATATAGGCATTCCAGGGCAGTATCAGTGTGCAGTGCTGCTAAATTTATTAATGTTTTTTTAATAATAATAATAATAATAATAGTATTTTAACTTAGCTTTTTGTAGTGATCTCTTTTAGACAAGTTGGACAACCAATCAAGTATGTTTTCAATGAAGGATTTTTGTACCTTATTTTATCTCACTAGTACCATTTTAAATTATTTTTGAATTCCATTATATAAAATGCAGTAAGTAAAATATTTTGTACAGCTATTTTATTTACTAGATAAAATGAATGAAAAACAAACATAAATTAATTAACACATCAACAGAAGATAATGAGAGTTATATGTATATACATAACCCTCATTATCTTCTGTTGATGTGTTAATTAATTTATGTTTGTTTTTCATTCATTTCATTTTATCTACCAAATAAAATAGCAAGCTGTAAGTGTACAACTACAAAATATTACTGCATTATATATAATGGAAGGAATTCAAAAATAATTTAAAATGGTACTAGTGAGAATTTGAACTTGAAGATGTGTTGTATATTCATATTAAAAAAAAATGTCTACCACCCACATTATGAACATTGACAAAATTTTTAACCTAAGTGGTCTGGTGGTCCTCTCCTCTCCTTACCTGAGAAAGAAGAGTCTCAGAACTTCAGACGACTGTCACTCACTCCACTGGGACCGGGTCCACCCACGTGGCACTGGGGCTCTGCTCCTCTGTCCACGACCACCGTCCTCCTCCTCCTGTCCCTCTGAGACCCTGAGTCCCTCAGTCCCCTCCAGAGTCCAGGGCAGGCAGCAGCACACTAGCACAGTCCTCAGTCCTCCAGGGCAGGACTTACCTCCTCCAAAAACAGCCACAACTAGGTAGGCAGTGGCACTAGCAGCACGGTCGGTCGGACACGCAGACTAATCTGCTCAGCAGCACCTCAGCAACTCTCTCCGTCTCCACACTCTACTCCTGAGTCTCAGTCTTCCTGCCACTGCCAGTCTGTCTCGGCGCGCGCGATGTGTCAAACGGTCACATGACCCACACCTGTCATTCAGCAGCCCAGCAGGCACGCCTCCCCGCAGTGCTGCTGAATGATGATTGGCTCAAGGGGAACTAGCTCATCATGGAGGCGGTTTTGAGAACCGCCTCCATAGGAGCTTGTGTGAGGACCCGGCGAGTCACCAGTGGGTGGCGCAGCTCACTTATAGCTGTCAACACACTTAGTTAGATCCATGTTGCGCAATTAATGGAGGGCAGCGGACCGGCTCACTGCCTCCTAATTGCGCAACAATGGATGATGATGATGCCTGGTGACTTTTGCAGCGCAAGCGCAGTAGCGCACAGACTACTGAGTAACAGTAATAGCCATCGGGGGTGGGGGGGTACCCTTGGGGCGAGGGTGGTTGTGGCCAACAATTAATAAAATAAAAACACTTTTTTTTTTAAATAAATATTATTTCAAATCTTTTTTTCCCTCATTGGACAGGGTAGGCACTGCCTCCCCTGCCTCCTATTACTGCACGTCACTGCTGCATTTTAAGGAACACCTATGTTACAGAATCTGCCCTTTGGCAGATCTAAGAAGAGTGAGATTAGCACAATTTTACACAAATGCAAAAGTGTTTCATGTAATTGGCTGATCTAATGTGTTCAGCTAACTCCCAGTAGTGCATTGCTGCTCATTCAGCAAAGGATGCCAAGAGAATGACGCAAATATGATAACATATGTTATTTGGAAACATTTTTAAATTGCATGCTCTATCTTAATCATTAAAGTGAAGGTAACGTTTGACATTATGGAAGATAACCTAGCATTTATCTATATGTCACTAATCTAGTCGCTAAGTTTTTTTTCTGCTTACTTCAATATTTTCCAAACAAAATTATATGTCAAAATCCCTACCGCTTATCTCATGACTCCTCCCAAGCACTACTTCCGTCTTTTTATCTTGCTGACTACTTCAGCTGTCCCGCCCGCTCTCTGTTTCTGAAATGCGCGTTCACACTACAGTATCTAACTGCGCATGCGCTAATCGGCCGAGGCTGCAAACCACTGCACAGGTCACCGGGAAACACTATTTAAAACTGCGCTTCTAAAGGTAACATAGAATTGAAGGAATGCTCTCTGTGTCCAAGCACTCCGTAGCAAGCAGATGATGTATGAAAGGATGCTTACTTGGAAGTAACACGCATGCGCAAAATGGTAGCGCGCTTTATCATCAGCAAGCAGTAAAGTACTTAAAGAGAGCATGCGTAGAGGCTAAAGGGGTGGATGACGCGGAGGGCTGGCCGCCTAACGGCCGAGATTTCAATTGGAGCTTAAAAACACATGATCGATAGCGAAAAAAAAATGTTATATGCGGGTTGTATTAGTGGATGGTAAGAAGAGCCATTCTAAAGCCGATAACTTTATCTATAGGTAACAATATTAAAAATGATGAATTAAACTTATATTTATTTTGCATCCCTAATGCTATGCTTGATAGAAGTAGAGGTAACTTTACCTTCACTTTAAATATTTTGGGGGGGTTTATTTCCCTTTAAAGTGATTGTAAATTTGAATGACTTATATCCCAGTATTTAAAAATACTCTTGAGCTTCTTTTTAAAAATTCTTACCTTTTTATTACCGCCAATCCTCCGCCCGCATCGCCTTCAGTATTGAGCATATTGATGACGATCCGGCTTCCTTCAATTGTTGTGTGCCTCATGAGCTGGACGCAGGGGCGTATTTAGGTTTTGTGCTGCCCTAGGCACTCAAAATTCTGCTGCCCCCCCCCCCCAGGTTTAAGGCCTTTTTTTAGACATAATATTATTGGATCAGGGTGTAAAAAAAAAATGTCTTTTTAAGTAGATGTTCACCAGGGCTTGCATTCACTCTGGTCACACACAAACACACACTCACACACACACACATATATATATATATATATATATATATATATATATATATATATATATATATATATATATATATATATATATATATATATATATGAAATTATTTTGCAAGTCAGATTATTAAAGTGTTTATATCAGAAAAAATATCCTTCACTGTATGATAGTTTGTCAGTAGGTAGTTGTTTAACCTTAAACATCTTCTTTGGTGATTGACAGTTATTTAAGCAAAATATCTGCTTGGATAAATATGTAATGAATATACAAACTGGCCTTTAAAAGTACTTAAAAATACAACAGTAGTTATGATAGGTTTAGGAATTGTATCCTAGGGGATAAAGTCGCATGATACAATCATAATAAAGTATATACTTGTATTGTTTCTGAATGTATTAAATGCATACATATTTTCAGTTGTGTTTTAAGTCACATAGTTGTATAGATTCAGCAATATGACAGATAGACAAACAGTAAATGTACAAGTATTTAGTGACTAATCCGTTTAAGTATTTTAATGCCTAATGAAGATGTATTGAAGGGAAAAAGGCATATGCTGTTTCACAGTGGTCACGGTGTAGTGCACACTGCACTGTGTAGTCTGTGTGAGTCTCAATCACGCGGTGGAGCCAGGAAGAATACCGCATTCCCTCTCAGTCCAGGCCAGGCTGCGCAAGTGAGCTCCGCCTCCACTGTCACCACGTCATGCGCACCCACATACAATCCCATAGGATAGCAATAGCCGGGCCAGCCATTTAAGTCATTTGTAATTGGTTGATTTAGCCGAAAGGCCCTGAGTTCAGTAGAGTGGCCCTAGGGACTCAAAATTCTGCTGCCCCTTAAAAATCTGCTGCCCTAGGCACCAGCCTCGTTGGCCTATGCCTTAATACGCCCCTGGCTGGACGCCAAAGGGGGAACACAATGATTGGAGGAAGCCAAAAATTGTCATCCATCTGCTCAATACTAAAGGAGATGTGGGCAGAGGAGTGTGGGGGCGGGGGGTTTAGAGTAACAAAAAGGTAAAGTCTTTAAAAGAAGCGTCGTTGTAAAGTTTAATGACTTAAAGTGCCCATGTTTTTAAGATTTTTTTTACATACTGGGCTTTAAGTCATTCAACTTTATAATCGCTTTAAGGTTATTCAAACCCAGAACCTTTTACATATTAGCCACACTCACAGACAGAGCCCTACAGTAAATAAGTTATACATCTCTTTGTAAGCTTTGGTTTGAGTTCATACATGGTTATTAAACAAAATATTAAAACTGCCTTACATGTGATTTGAGTAAGTACTATTTCCCTTGCAATATCTGCATGTTTGTTAAGTTCTTCAGTAGTTTAGCATTTCAGAATAACACATACATATGTTTGTCTATCATAGACACATATTAAAGGTCTGTTTTATCCTTAAACCACACACAAGTACATTTAGGACATTTCAGTTTGTGCCCTGAAACATAACAGTTTAAAAAAAAAAGTACTAATAACCTTGAGTGGGACCTGAACCAGTGATATTCTATACAGCCCTAATGTGCAGTTTAGATACTTTTCAATTTTTTGTAGTTTTCCATTCTATAATGGTGCCACGTAGAGGAGTAGACTCTTCGTCCTTCACAGCAACAGGTGGAATATGTTAATAAACCAGCTCTCTATCGGCTAGATTATGAGTTGTGCGTTAGGTTTAAAAAGCAACGAGTCTTGCAAGTACAGGTGTCAATTTTTTCATTGAAATATAAACTTTGAAGCTTTATATCTAGTGACTATTTTTTTATTTTTTATTAAATATTTGGAAAACCCTACTACATAGGGTTAGATTTATCATATGTCGAGCGGACATGATTCACAATAGCAAATCATGTCCGCTCAACATCTCTAAATGCCGACAGCATACGGTGTCGGCACTTATCATTGCACAAGCATTTTTTTGTGAAATGCTTGTGCAATGCCGCAGTTATTAAATAGACACAGTGGTAAACAGCATGAGGGGACAGTTGTACAGCTACAGCATACTATTGCAGAGCAGCTATACGTTGTTTAAAAACATTTAAAAAAAATAATTTAGCATATATTTAAATGGATAGTCAAGGGAAAATTAAACTTTCAAGATTCAGTTAGGGCATGCAATTTTAAACAATCTTCCAATTTACTTTTATCATCAAATTGCTTTGTTCTGTTGGTATTCTTTGTTGAAAGCAATAAGAAAATTCAAGTAGAATGTCCCTTTAATGCCAAGGTCTTCCCTAATATGCACATGCCTAATAATGATCTAATAGATTACTATACTTTCAAGTCTCGGGGTTCATAATAGATATAGCGCCAAAGACCAGGCACACCTATAACTCTGAACAAAGGCTGACTAGCTGGCCTAGAGAAAGATATTAATAAGTGTATGTGTTCAAAGCTCCTTAAATAGGCTAGGTGTAAACGAAGGGTTGGTATACTAAAAACAAGTTTAATTACAAACTTTCTAGATATCACATGTCCACAATTCATGGACAGGTGTTAACACTGCATCACACAATTCTTAATTCAATCATTTGTAATGGAATATCTGGCCCTAAACCAGCATTGATGCCTAACCCTTATTAGAATCTCATGCTTACACTTTTAAATCTTTTAATGGATGTAATATTGCTTAAATTGTGATATTGTGGATCCACATTTTTTATTTCATTTTTATTGATTTTTATTGTATTCCATTGTATTTTGAAGCTCATATTGTATCATGCTACTCACATTTTACATGTGATATCTAGAAAGTTTGTAATTAAACTTGTTTTTAGTATACCAACCCTTCGTTTACACCTAGCCTATTTAAGGCGCTTTGAACAGATACACTTATTATGTATTGCAACAATACGCCATGGCATTATAGTCCCAGTGTCCAATTGACTATCATATTCCTTTAAGCTTAAAGGGACATTATACACTCATTTTTTCTTTGCATAAATGTTTTGTAGATGATCTTTTTATATAGCCCATAAAGTTTTTTTTTAAAAAATAAATGTATAGTTTTGCTTATTTTTAAATAACATTGCTCTGATTTTCAGACTCCTAACCAAGCCCCAAAGTTTTAAGTGAATACCGTCAGCTACCTTCTCCAGCTTGCTCCTGTTTGTGTAAAGGGTCTTTTCATATGCAAAAGAAGGGGGAGGGGGGGGAGTGTCTTATTTGCCACTTGCAGTGGACTTTAAAGCTACCTTTTCAACAGAGCCAAACTGACGGCTTCTAAGTAAGTTTTTAAACAGTTTTATACTGGATTTTTATATCAGTATCTGTGCATCTTATTCTTTATAGTAGTGTCTATTACATGCAGTTATATGAAAATGAGTGTATACTGTCCCTTTAAAGATTGAATGTGATCTTAAAAAAAAACAAGGATTTTGTAATGTTAGCATATAATAGAGAATACAAATGAAATAAAAAGAATGCACATGCACTTCCATTAACAAATAATAAACCAAGCATGAATGCCAGTAAAACATTTATTACAGAAAGAATAACAGAATAATGATGTCAGGGAATCATCTTATCAGAGTTGGTAGAAACTATACAAAACTCCTTAATTTAAAAACTTCAGACACAAAGGTCTCAACCACACGTAATTTCCATAAGATAACTCATGTTATATTAATAAACATTTCTTGTATTTCTGATGCTACAATAAATTCAACATTTTTGCTTTATAGTTACTCTTAGTAAGTCCATAACGTTTTATTCTGTAAAGCTCTTTATAATGTATGGTCTGTTTTACATGCTTATATACATAATTTAGTCATAAGTAAGTCTGTTTATCAATATTTTCCTTCAAATGCTCTTAAACTCTATATATATATATTTTGTAGACCAATAAGTGATGTTTTCTACCAGAAAATATTAGATCGCTATTCTCAATGGTATATAATATGCATGCAGAAAACATATATAAATAAAAGCAACTCTTTCCCATTATGGTTTTGCTTAATGGAGCAACATGGAAGGTTGTAGTAGGGATGTTTTTTTTTTTTTTTTTTTAAACATTTTTGTATAATTTCCATCTTTATTTGGCTCTTGCTTAGATATCAATTACAGCTTTTAATATATTTGCCTTGTATTATTGTAATATCCTTATGCACTTATTCTATTTCCTCTTTAGTTGCTTCTTTCCAGTTGGCAGTTTTAGTCACAGAAAGTTAATTGTGATTTATGAAGAATCACACATCATTGATAAGTGATGACCATGCAAGACACGACAGATAAAGAGCTGGATCTCTTGGGATGAGCATCTAGGAGCTGTTTCTGGAATTCCATCTGCAAGATCAGCTGCATCTGGTACCTCGGTTGTCGCTCTGTGACTTTTTTCTTGTGTATGCTCCATGCCTAGAGTGATGCTTTATGTCGTTACAGTCTCAGCCGTTTAAGTGGAAGTGTAAACTCAATCCCTTTCATCTGGCTATAGCACAAGTAGCCTTTCTGGATTTAGTTTCTCTCTCTCTCTCTCTTTCTCTCTCTTTCTCTCTCTCTCTCTCTCTCTCTCTCTCTCTCTCTCTCTCTCTCTCTCTCTCTCTCTCTCAAGAGCTTCAGGTCAGGATCAAGTGTATTGGCTAGCTCAATTTCTTTAAATACTTCTTTCTAACACTTCTCAATCTTCAGGATCCTTTCTCAAAGTCAATAATGATGAAAGTTATGTTGTTAAATTGACAGTAAACAAAATTTAAAATGTATGATTCTGGCTGTGTATGTCATTTTAAACTTTCAAATTTACTTTTGTTATCAAATTTGCTTTATACTCTTGGTATATTTTGCGCAATTGCTGCATCTGAGCCGGCTTAGATATACTCTTTAACAAAGGATACCAAGATTATGATGTAAAGTTCATATTAGAAGTAATTTGGATAGGTCTTTTAAATTGTATGCTCTATACAAATCATGAAAGTTCCAATTTGACTTTACTGTCCCTTTAAGTGTGTACCATTACTGAGTTTTATTCAAATGCCCTGATGTGTCTAAGATTAGGAGTTCTACTAAACCAAATTTTAAATGGCATTTTGCTGGTTGCTTTGTTGATATACTATTTTACAGCTATGGTGTTCTCATAACTGCATCAGCCCATTATTTGCGTGGCATCTGGGATTCTGTCACCATTTATCTTCTTTTTTGGACAGCATGGTATGAAGTACAAGTGCCTTATTACTTTTTCTACCATCTATGATGCAATACTGTGCCAGATGTGTTCACGACCATTGCCTGCAATCAGTGGTTGAAACTTTCTGAAGAACTTGTTCTCAATACATAGTTCTCCAACTTCTATGCAGTTTGTGACCTTGTTCTTCAAAAGATAGATCATACAATACTCTGCATAATTATCATTAAACATTAGCACATACTTATTAAGTCACACAGGTCATTGGTTAGATTGGACTGCATATATGTTAATGAACTATTAGTAGAGGCTTTTTTCAGCTCATATGGATCTGCTTGGAAATAGGTCTTATGCCCTTCTGGATTACACAATTTACACATGGTTCCCAGCCATGGTCCCCTTTAGAAAAGGCTTTATATGTATCCCTGTAAAGCAAATTAGGATAGGAGTTAAAGGATGATAGTGTCGGGCAAAAAAAGACAAATGGAGTAACTCTCTGCAGTTCTACTCAAAATACAGGTATAATCATAGAAAACAGATCTTTTGCCCTTAAACAGCTAGACACTGTCACACTGGAGTAATGCTGACTAACTATGATAAGTGGTGTGTTTAAAAACATATAATATAAAGTTACACTCTCTTCACTTCGAGACAATAATGAAAAAACTCTCTTCACTTAATAAAAAAACAAGAGGTTTTACTTAATTAGTATGATCAATTCAAATTACACATAAAAAATTAAACATTAAAAACCACCGGTGGTGTAGGATTATACCAATTTTAAAACTTGTAGAATATCTTAGTACAATGATTAGCAATATAATATATAAAGTGCAATTATGCAACTAAATAAAGAGCATCTAATACATGCGCAAGTAAGACAAAATGTGTCTCCACTGTCTGTTTTTAACAAACAACAAGACGTATATAAGAGCAGATAAAAAATACTCCTATAAGGAGAGATTAGTAAATGTCTTATTAAGTGTCCCTTTTGAGGCTCCGTTATATATCTTTTTAGATGAGTGTCTTAGAACTCAAAATTTAGTAATGTTCCAAGTTAACAGGCTCCAGTCTGATCAGAGTGTGACAGAAAAATCCGTAGTACAATTCGATATCAGAGTATCTTCAAGTGTACACCTTCCCTCCGTTCTTCCCAGATCCCTTACCTCTTTTTCCACTTTGGGTGTTCATTGTGTAGTGGTATAAATCTGTATTTGACAGACCACTTACCCACCTTCCTGTGTGATCGAGGTATTTAGTGAGAGCTTTCTTCTCCGGAGTGGTACAGTGACTCAAGTTGGCGTTCTCCTCGTGTCTTTTGTCGACTTCTTCCGGGTTCGTGACGTCACTTTTTCACGTGATCTCCTTACAGCAAATGGTGGTGCTTAGATTCGTCACGCTGTAAGGAGATCACCTGAAAAAGTGACGTCACGAACCCGGAAGAAGTCGACGAAAAACACGAGGAGAATGCCAACTTGAGTCACTGCACCGCTCCGGAGAAGAAAGCTCTCACTAAATACCTAGATCACACAGGAAGGTGGGTAAGTGGTCTGTCAAATACAGATTTATACCACTACACAACAAATACCCAAAGTGGAAAAAGAGGTAAGTGATCTGTGAAGAACTGAGAGGAGGTGTACACTTGAAGATACTCTGATATTGAATTGTACTACGGATTTTTCTGTCACACTCTGATCAGACTGGAGCCTGTTAACTTGGAACATTACCAAATTTTGAGTTCTAAGACACTCATCAAAAAAGATATATAACGGAGCCTCAAAAGAGACACTTAATAAGACATTTACTAATCTCTCCTTATAGGAGTGTTTTTTATCTGCTCTTATATACGTCTTGTTGTTTGTTAAAAACAGACAGTGGAGACACGTTTTGTCTTACTTGCGCATGTATTAGATGCTCTTTATTTAGTTGCATAATTGCACTTTATATATTATATTGCTAATCATTGTACTAAGATATTCTACAAGTTTTAAAATTGGTATAATCCTACACCACCGGTGGTTTTTAATGTTTAATTTTTAATGTTTAATTTTTAATGTTTGGAGTAGAGAGGTGTATATCCTGCGCAAAAGGTGGATAAGGGGGATAATCCTCTAGTTCTCCTCAGCGGGTACCCTAGTGGACCCAACAGAAGTGAAAATATAATTTTTAATGTTTAATTTGAATTGATCGTACTAATTAAGCAAAACCTCTTGTTTTTTTATTAAGTGAAGAGAGTTTTTTTATTATTGCTTCAAAGTGAAGAGAGTGTAACTTTCCTGTACATTTTTTTTAAACACACCACTTATCATAGTTAGTCAGCATTACTCCAGTGTGAAAGTGTCTAGCTGTTTAAGCGCAAAAGATCTGTTTTATATGTATCCCTCTTGTCAATATATATACAGTATATATATATATATATAACACAAGTGGATGCAGTTTGATCTTGAGCAAATTTTATCTGCGTCCCTCTCTCCCTTCTGTGTGTGAAGTAGAAAAACACTTTTTGTAAAGGTTACCCATGCTTGTTTAAAGCTTAAACCCTAAGCAAACTGTTGGTAAGATCAGTCAAGTAAATTACATTGCAACTTGTTCAATGTGTTTGCTTCTATAACGCATTGCAGTAAGTCATATTTCCCTTGTATAGACAGTTTGCTCTCATTAGCTATGCTCACCATACGTGCAGGTTTGTTGTCTATTTTTTTTAAGAAAATATGTTATGTGTCTATGAGCTGACATTCTAGAAAACCTTTTTTGAGACTGCATTTTTATACTATTTGTTTTATTTTATTTCCTGTTTATAAGGTAATGGGCAAATTACCTTGTCTGTTGAAAGGATCCAGCAGTGCAGAGAATGAGCAGCAAATAGTCTACAGTGGTCAAAGCCAGGAGAGCAGTCTGAAACCATGTATCAAAGCAATGGGATAAATCAGGTACAAAGGTCAAAGCACAGTTCCAAAGTTTATAAACTAGTAAATCAATCTTCAGGTAGCAAATCTTAGTAGAAGGGTCAGACAGATAGCATTATCCAGAATCTTTGCTAGGGTCAAGATCAAGGTAACAGAAAAGGAACAAGAATGCTTCAGTCTCCATGCGAATAACTAACTGAATGGGAGTCTGAGATGACCTTTTAAGACCTCCCATTCAAGCTTGGAGCCAGGAACAAGGCCAAGGTTACTTCCAGGTAGTAAGAATATAAAAAGTGCTAAGGATAGTGCATATGCAAATGAAGACAGCAAATCATGTAAAAATAGCAAATAATGTACACAGGAGGGCAGAGAGCTGGCTGTACTAAGCCGACATTACTTAGTGTGGCACCTAACTCCGACATTTTATATGACCCTGAAAAATGTGTTTGAAATTTAAGAGACAGAAAGAAAATTATGAGTCAACTACATATATTGAATACCCTATGAAAAGCACATCTTATGCACACTTTAAAATACACTATTATTAGTAGCCAGGTGAGGGTTTTAGAATGAAGATGTAGCCATTAAATTGTATTATTTAAGATAGCATGCAAACAACCTACACACTTGCATTATTGGAGCTGGTTAACTTAATGACATAGATTCCAATCTTGCTTTCAAATACCTCCAATATTAATATGCCCTTCACTGAAAAAACACTATTCAAACATCTCTTCTACATTGTTCATTTATCTCATTAGCACCTTTCATGGATATCTTTGGTACATAGCACAAAAAACTTGCTTTTCTAATCCTGAAGCCAATAATGGGTGTTAATTATTCCAGAATTCATTTTTTGTGCTCCTTTTCCGCAGTATACACCACTGAACCAATAACAAAGTGTAATCTAATCAAACCTTATATATAGTTTAACACTATGGGCCAGATTACGAGTGACGTGCTATAGTTTGCGAGCAAGCAATATAAGTTAAATTGCGATTGTATTACAAGTTGAACGTAATGGTAAAGTGATGGTAAACTCTCCCCTTTATAAAATCAGATCCAGAATGTTAGTGATATTTTAGATAGAGTTTGATTTGATGAATGAAACTCCATCTAAAATATCACTAACATTCTGGATATGATTTTAAAAAGGGGAGAGATTACTATCACTTTAACTGTTTCACGACATTACACATAGCGATACGTACATATACATGTCTTAATATGTATATGTATGTATATATATATACCTATTTATATGTAAATATGTATTTATGTATTTATATGTGCATATATGTATTTACAGACATATATACACATATAAACACAAAAATACACTGACACACATATATATATATATACCTATTTATACGTAAATATGTATTTATATGTGCATATATGTATTTACAGACATATATACACATATAAACACAAAAATACACAGACACACACACACACACACATATATATATATATATATATATATATATATATATATATATATATATATATATTTAAGGGCACTCTCACTCCATTCCAAACAACTTGAGGGTGCTTAAGTGGATTTTATCCTCAATATATACAATGGACCCAGCACTCATTCTTCATCTGTAAATGGGTCCATTGTATTTATTATATATATATATCACACAGAAAAAAACAAGCACTCACTAGCAAGCTCACAGCTAAGATTTTAAAGCAAAAATGGAAAGGTTAGTTACCGCATCTGGCCAAATGGGACAAGAGTACCAGGTACCACGTCAAGGTCCTTTCCAATACCTGGGACCCTAAAACAGCCACACAATGCAAGCTCTCAAATCCAAACAAACTGGGAACAAGGGAAGGGTGCACAGGCTTATGTAATCACCCCAGTAATATACAAAACACGGAAGGGGACTACACTCCTAGACCGGACCGGGTACACATCCCATGACCCAGCAACATGCTCAGCCCTGGGTGCTCAGTGGCACTCACAAGAAGCTGTGCTGTCACCAGAGTCACAGGCAGTTAACCCCAGACCTGTCTATATATATATATATATAGGTATAGATATATATTGTACCAAATTAGCATCAGATATCTGTAGATATGTGTATTTATGAATAAATAGAACATATATTTTTTATGTGAAGAACATTGAAATGTAAAATATTAATATTTTTATGTCGGGTTAGCACACTTTAGAATATTTGTTTTGGGTTAGCATGCGAGTAGGATGTTTTATTTTGCACTGTCGACATCTATGGGGGAATAGGTTGTCGTGTTCTGCTTTTTGCGTACATTGGGTTAGCATTGGATTGATAACTTTTACTTTTAACTTGCAATACAAGCATTACCCGACGCACACAATAACTGCACTTCTAGTTCAGTTAGCGTGTGAGCGAAAGCGCTAAATAGCGCTCCACTCGTAATCAGGCCCAATATAAGGTCAATATTATAGCCTTCATATACTGATTCTATAAAGCATGTGCATAACAAGCTGTAATTTCCAACTCATTATTATCAAAATCCCTATTTAATGCATTATCTTTAGACATGTGCGGTTCGTTTCGGATTAATTTCGGAAATTCGGTAAATTCGGAGATTCGGATCGATTCGGATTTCCGAATTAAAATACTTCCGAATCTACCGAATGAATCAGAAATAGCTGCCGTATCTCCGAATAAATCCGAATTAGCTCGTTAAAATTCGGCATTTCCCCATAGGAAACAATGGGAGTTTCGGCTGAAAAAAAACTAACACCGCAGCCCCATTGTTTCCTATGGGGAAACACTAAGTCTGCACCTAACACCCTAACATGTACCCCGAGTCTCTAAACACTCCTAATCTAACACTTATTAACCCCTAATCTGCCGCCCCCGCTATCGCTGACACCTGCATTATTTTATTAACCCCTAATCTGCCGACCGAATATCGCCGCCACCTACATTATAACTATTAACCCCTAATCTGCTGTCCCTAACACCGCCGACCCCTACATTATAGTTATTAACCCCTAATCTGCTCCCCCCAACGTCGCCGCAATCTAACTACAAGTATTAACCCCTAATCTGCCGACCCGATATCGCCGCCGCCTACATTATAGCTATTAACCCCTAATCTGCTGTCCCTAACACCGCCGACCCCTACATTATAGTTATTAACCCCTAATCTGCCCCCCCCAACGTCGCCGCAATCTAACTACAAGTATTAACCCCTAATCTGCCGACCCGATATCGCCGCCACCTACATTATAACTATTAACCCCTAATCTGCTGTCCCTAACACCGCCGACCCCTACATTATAGTTATTAACCCCTAATCTGCCTCCCCCCAATGTCGCCGCAATCTAACTACAAGTATTAACCCCTAATCTGCCGACCCGATAACGCCGCCGCCTACATTATAGCTATTAACCCCTAATCTGCTGTCCCTAACACCGCCGACCCCTACATTATAGTTATTAACCCCTAATCTGCCCCCCCCAACGTCGCCGCAATCTAACTACAAGTATTAACCCCTAATCTGCCGACCCGATATCGCCGCCGCCTACATTATAGCTATTAACCCCTAATCTGCTGTCCCTAACACCGCCGACCCCTACATTATAGTTATTAACCCCTAATCTGCCCCCCCCCAACGTCGCCACAATCTAACTACAAGTATTAACCCCTAATCTGCCAACCGCAAATCGCCGCAACTATAATAAATGTATTAACCCTTAAACCGCCGCACTCCCGCCTCGCAAACACTATAATACATTTTATTAACCCCTAATCTGCCCTCCCTAACATCGCCGCCACCTACCTACAATTATTAACCCCTAATCTCCTGCCCACAACGTCGCCGCTACTATAATAAGGTTATTAACCCCTAAACCTAAGTCTAACCCTAACACTAACACCCCCTAACTTAAATATAATTTAAATAAAACGAAATAAGTTTACTATAGTTAAATAAATTATTCCTATTTAAAACTAAATACTTACCTGTAAAATAAACCCTAAGATAGCTGCAATATAACTAATAGTTACATTGTAGCTATTTTAGGATTTATTTTTATTTTACAGGCAACTTTGTATTTATTTTAACCAGGTACAATAGCTATTAAATAGTTAAGAACTATTTAACAACTACCTAGCTAAAATAAATACAAATTTACCTGTAAAATAAATCCTAACCTAAGTTACAATTACACCTAACACGACACTATCATTTAATTAATTAAATAAATGACTCATATTTAAAACTAAATACTTACCTGTAAAATAAACCCTAATATAGCTGCAATATAACTAATAGTTACATTGTAGCTATTTTAGCATTTATATTTATTTTACAGGCAACTTTGTATTTATTTTAACTAGGTACAATAGCTATTAAATAGTTATTGACTAATTAATAGCTACCTAGTTAAAATAATTACAAAATTACCTGTAAAATAAATCCTAACCTAAGTTACAATAAAACCTAACACTACACTATCATTAAATAAATTAACTACAAGTACCTACAATTATCTACAATTAAATAAACTAAAGTACAAACCCCCCCCACTAAATTACAAAAAATAAAAAACCACTAAATTACAAAAAATAAAAAAATATTACAAGAATTTTAAACTAATTACACCTAATCTAAGCCCCCTAATAAAATAACAAAGCCCCCCAAAATAAAAAAAAATGCCCTACCCTATACTAAATTACAAAAGTTAACAGCTCTATTACCTTACCAGCCCTGAACAGGGCCCTTTGCGGGGCATGCCCCAAAGAAAACAGCTCTTTTGCCTGTAAAAAAAAAACACAATCCCCCCCCCACATTACAACCCACCACCCACATACCCCTACTCTAACCCAAACCCCCCTTAAATAAACCTAACACTACCCCCCTGAAGATCTCCCTACCTTGAGTCGTGTTCACCCAGCCGGGCCGAAGTCTTCATCCGATGGGGCAGAAGAGGACATCCAGACCGGCAGAAGTCTTCATCCAAGCGGGGCAAGAAGAGGTCTTCCATCCATCATACAAGTACCAAAATACAAACAAACACTAAATTACCAAAAATAATAAAATATTACAATAATTTTAAACTAATTACACCTAATCTAAGCCCCCTACTAGCTATTAATATAGCTTCAATATAACTAATAGTTACATTGTAGCTATTTTAGGATTTATATGTATTTTACAGGCAACTTTGTATTTATTTTAACTAGGTACAATAGTTATTAAATAGTTAATAACTATTTAATAACTACCTAGCTAAAATAAATACAAATTTACCTGTAAAATAAATCATAACCTAAGTTACAATTACACCTAACACTACACTATCATTAAATTAACTAAATAAATGAATCCTATATAAAACTAAAGACTTACCTGTAAAATAAACCCTAATATAGCTGCAATATAACTAATAGTTACATTGTAGCTATTTTAGCATTTATATTTATTGTACAGGCAACTTTGTATTCATTTTAACTAGGTTCAATAGCTATTAAATAGATATTGACTATTTAATAGCTACCTAGTTAAAATAATTACAAAATTACCTGTAAAATAAATCCTAACCTAAGTTACATTTAAACCTAACACTACACTATCATTAAATAAATTAACTACAAGTACCTACAATTAAATACAATTAAAAAAACTAAACTAAAGTACAAAACCCCCCCCCACTAAATTACAAAAAATAAAAAAATATTACAAGAATTTTAAACTAATTACACCTAATCTAAGCCCCCTAATAAAATAACAAAGCCCCCCAAAATAAAAAAAATGCCCTAACCTATACTAAATTACAAAAGTTAACAGCTCTATTACCTTACCAGCCCTGAACAGGGCCCTTTGCGGGGCATGCCCCAAAGAAAACAGCTCTTTTGCCTGTAAAAAAAAACACAACCCCCCTCCCACATTACAACCCACCACCCACATACCCCTACTCTAACCCAAACCCCCCTTAAATAAACCTAACACTACCCCCCTGAAGATCTCCCTACCTTGAGTCGTCTTCACCCAGCCGGACCGAAGTCTTCATCCGATGGGGCAGAAGAGGACATCCAGACCGGCAGAAGTCTTCATCCAAGCGGGGCAAGAAGAGGTCTTCCATCCATCAGAAAAGTACAAAAAAACAAACAAACACTAAATTAGCAAAAATAATAAAATATTACAATAATTTTAAACTAATTACACCTAATCTAAGCCCCCTACTAGCTATTAATATAGCTACAATATAACTAATAGTTACATTGTAGCTATTTTAGGATTTATATTTATTTTACAGGCAACTTTGTATTTATTTTAACTAGGTACAATAGCTATTAAATAGTTAATAACTATTTAATAACTACCTAGCTAAAATAAATACAAATTTACCTGTAAAATAAACCCTAACCTAAGTTACAATTACACCTAACACTACACTGTCATTAAATTAACTAAATAAATTAATCCTATATAAAACTAAATACTTACCTGTAAAATAAACCCTAATATAGCTGCAATATAACTAATAGTTACATTGTAGCTATTTTAGCATTTATATTTATTTTACAGGCAACTTTGTATTTATTTTAACTAGGTACAATAGCTATTAAATAGATATTTACTGTTTAATAGCTACCTAGTTAAAATAATTACAAAATTACCTGTAAAATAAATCCTAACCTAAGTTACTATTAAACCTAACACTACACTATCATTAAATAAATTAACTACAAGTACCTAAAATTAAATACAATGAAATAAACTAAACTAAAGTACAAAAAAAACAAACACTAAATTACAAAAAATAAAAAAAATTACAAGAATTTTAAACTAATTACACCTAATCTAAGCCCCCTAATAAAATAACAAAGCCCCCCAAAATAAAAAAATGCCCTACCCTATACTAAATTACAAAAGTAATCAGCTCTATTACCTTACCAGCCCTTAAAAGGGCCTTTTGCGGGGGCATGCCCCAAAGAAAACAGCTCTTTTGCCTGTAAAAAAAAACACAATACCCCCCCCACACATTACAACCCACCACCCACATACCCCTACTCTAACCCAAACCCCCCTTAAATAAACCTAACACTACCCCCCTGAAGATCTCTCTACCGTGTCTTCACCCAGCGGGCCGAAGTCTTCATCCGATCGGGCAGAAGAGGACATCCAGACCGGCAGAAGTCTTCATCCAAGCGGGGCAAGAAGAGGTCTTCCATCCATCAGAAGTCTTGATCCAGGCGGCATCTTCTCTGTTCATCCATCGGGAGCGGAGCGGCAGCATCCTGAAGACATCCCACGCAGAGCATCCTCTTCTTTCTTGATCCGACGACTAGGTGACTGTACCTTTAAGTGACGTCATCCAAGATGGCGTCCCTTGAATTCCGATTGGCTGATAGGATTCTATCAGCCAATCGGAATTAAGGTAGGAAAAATCTGATTGGCTGATTCAATCAGCCAATCAGATTCAAGTTCAATCCGATTGGCTGATGGAATCAGCCAATCAGATTGACCTCGCATTCTATTGGCTGTTCCGATCAGCCAATAGAATGCGAGCTCAATCTGATTGGCTGATTGGATCAGCCAATCGGATTGAACTTGAATCTGATTGGCTGATTGAATCAGCCAATCAGATTTTTCCTACCTTAATTCCGATTGGCTGATAGAATCCTATCAGCCAATCGGAATTCAAGGGACGCCATCTTGGATGACGTCACTTAAAGGTACAGTCACCTAGTCGTCGGATCAAGAAAGAAGAGGATGCTCTGCGTGGGATGTCTTCAGGATGCTGCCGCTCCGCTCCGGATGGATGAACAGAGAAGATGCCGCCTGGATCAAGACTTCTGATGGATGGAAGACCTCTTCTTGCCCCGCTTGGATGAAGACTTCTGCCGGTCTGGATGTCCTCTTCTGCCCGATCGGATGAAGACTTCGGCCCGCTGGGTGAAGACACAGTAGAGAGATCTTCAGGGGGGTAGTGTTAGGTTTATTTAAGGGGGGTTTGGGTTAGAGTAGGGGTATGTGGGTGGTGGGTTGTAATGTGGGGGGGGGTATTGTGTTTTTTTTTACAGGCAAAAGAGCTGTTTTCTTTGGGGCATGCCCCGCAAAAGGCCCTGTTCAGGGCTGGTAAGGTAATAGAGCTGATTACTTTTGTAATTTAGTATAGGGTAGGGCTTTTTTTTATTTTGGGGGGCTTTGTTATTTTATTAGGGGGCTTAGATTAGGTGTAATTAGTTTAAAATTCTTGTAATTTTTTTTATTTTTTGTAATTTAGTGTTTGTTTTTTTTGTACTTTAGTTTAGTTTATTTCATTGTATTTAATTGTAGGTACTTGTAGTTAATTTATTTAATGATAGTGTAGTGTTAGGTTTAATAGTAACTTAGGTTAGGATTTATTTTACAGGTAATTTTGTAATTATTTTAACTAGGTAGCTATTAAACAGTAAATATCTATTTAATAGGTATTGTACCTAGTTAAAATAAATACAAAGTTGCCTGTAAAATAAATATAAATGCTAAAATAGCTACAATGTAACTATTAGTTATATTGTAGCTATATTAGGGTTTATTTTACAGGTAAGTATTTAGTTTTATATAGGATTAATTTATTTAGTTAATTTAATGACAGTGTAGTGTTAGGTGTAATTGTAACTTAGGTTAGGGTTTATTTTACAGGTAAATTTGTATTTATTTTAGCTAGGTAGTTATTAAATAGTTATTAACTATTTAATAGCTATTGTACCTAGTTAAAATAAATACAAAGTTGCCTGTAAAATAAATATAAATCCTAAAATAGCTACAATGTAACTATTAGTTATATTGTAGCTATATTAATAGCTAGTAGGGGGCTTAGATTAGGTGTAATTAGTTTAAAATTATTGTAATATTTTATTATTCTTGCTAATTTAGTGTTTGTTTGTTTTTTTGTACTTTTCTGATGGATGGAAGACCTCTTCTTGCCCCGCTTGGATGAAGACTTCTGCCGGTCTGGATGTCCTCTTCTGCCCCATCGGATGAAGACTTCGGCCCGGCTGGGTGAACACGACTCAAGGTAGGGAGATCTTCAGGGGGTAGTGTTAGGTTTATTTAAGGGGGGTTTGGGTTAGAGTAGGGGTATGTGGGTGGTGGGTTGTAATGTGGGGGGGGTATTGTGTTTTTTTTTACAGGCAAAAGAGCTGTTTTCTTTGGGGCATGCCCCGCAAAAGGCCCTGTTCAGGGCTGGTAAGGTAATAGAGCTGTTAACTTTTGTAATTTAGTATAGGGTAGGGCATTTTTTTTATTTTGGGGGGCTTTGTTATTTTATTAGGGGGCTTAGATTAGGTGTAATTAGTTTAAAATTCTTGTAATATTTTTTTATTTTTGTAATTTAGTGAGGGGGGGTTGTACTTTAGTTTAGCTTTTTTAATTGTATTTAATTGTAGGTACTTGTAGTTAATTTATTTAATGATAGTGTAGTGTTAGGTTTAATTGTAACTTAGGTTAGGATTTATTTTACAGGTAATTTTGTAATTATTTTAACTAGGTAGCTATTAAATAGTCAATATCTATTTAATAGCTATTGAACCTAGTTAAAATAAATACAAAGTTGCCTGTACAATAAATATAAATGCTAAAATAGCTACAATGTAACTATTAGTTATATTGCAGCTATATTAGGGTTTATTTTACAGGTAAGTCTTTAGTTTTATATAGGATTCATTTATTTAGTTAATTTAATGATAGTGTAGTGTTAGGTGTAATTGTAACTTAGGTTATGATTTATTTTACAGGTAAATTTGTATTTATTTTAGCTAGGTAGTTATTAAATAGTTATTAACTATTTAATAGCTATTGTACCTAGTTAAAATAAATACAAAGTTGCCTGTAAAATAAATATAAATCCTAAAATAGCTACAATGTAACTATTAGTTATATTGAAGCTATATTAATAGCTAGTCGGGGGCTTAGATTAGGTGTAATTAGTTTAAAATTATTGTAATATTTTATTATTTTTGGTAATTTAGTGTTTGTTTGTATTTTGGTACTTGTATGATGGATGGAAGACCTCTTCTTGCCCCGCTTGGATGAAGACTTCTGCCGGTCTGGATGTCCTCTTCTGCCCCATCGGATGAAGACTTCGGCCTGGCTGGGTGAACACGACTCAAGGTAGGGAGATCTTCAGGGGGGTAGTGTTAGGTTTATTTAAGGGGGGTTTGGGTTAGAGTAGGGGTATGTGGGTGGTGGGTTGTAATGTGGGGGGGGGGATTGTGTTTTTTTTTTACAGGCAAAAGAGCTGTTTTCTTTGGGGTATGCCCCGCAAAGGGCCCTGTTCAGGGCTGGTAAGGTAATAGAGCTGTTAACTTTTGTAATTTAGTATAGGGTAGGGCATTTTTTTTATTTTGGGGGGCTTTGTTATTTTATTAGGGGGCTTAGATTAGGTGTAATTAGTTTAAAATTCTTGTAATATTTTTTTATTTTTTGTAATTTAGTGTTTGTTTGTTTTTGTAATTTAGTGGGGGGTTTTTGTACTTTAGTTTATTTAATTGTAGATAATTGTAGGTACTTGTAGTTAATTTATTTAATGACAGTGTAGTGTTAGGTTTAATTGTAACTTAGGTTAGGATTTATTTTACAGGTAATTTTGTAATTATTTTAACTAGGTAGCTATTAATTAGTCAATAACTATTTAATAGCTTTTGTACCTAGTTAAAATAAATACAAAGTTGCCTGTAAAATAAATATAAATGCTAAAATAGCTACAATGTAACTATTAGTTATATTGCAGCTATCTTAGGGTTTATTTTACAGGTAAGTATTTTGTTTTAAATATGATTCATTTATTTAGTTAATTTAATGATAGTGTAGTGTTAGGTGTAATTGTAACTTAGGTTAGGATTTATTTTACAGGTAAATTTGTATTTATTTTAGCTAGGTAGTTATTAAATAGTTATTAACTATTTAATAACTATTGTAACTAGTTAAAATAAATACAAATTTGCCTGTAAAATAAAAATAAATGCTAAAATAGCTACAATGTAACTATTAGTTATATTGCAGCTATCTTAGGGTTTATTTTACAGGTAAGTATTTAGTTTTAAATAGGATTCATTTATTTAACTATAGTAAACTTATTTTGTTTTATTTAAATTATATTTAAGTTAGGGGGTGTTAGTGTTAGGGTTAGACTTAGGTTTAGGGGTTAATAACCTTATTATAGTAGCGGCAACGTTGGGGGCGGGAGATTAGGGGTTAATAATTGTAGGTAGGTGGCGGCGATGTTAGGGAGGGCAGATTAGGGGTTAATAAAATGTATTATAGTGTTTGCGAGGCGGGAGTGCGGCGGTTTAGGGGTTAATACATTTATTATAGTGGCGGCGATTTGCGGTCGGCAGATTAGGGGTTAATACTTGTAGTTAGATTGTGGCGACGTTGGGGGGAGGCAGATTAGGGGTTAATAACTATAATGTAGGGGTCGGCGGTGTTAGGGACACCAGATTAGGGGTTAATAGCTATAATGTAGGCGGCGGCGATATCGGGTCGGCAGATTAGGGGTTAATACTTGTAGTTAGATTGCGGCGACGTTGGGGGGGGCAGATTAGGGGTTAATAACTATAATGTAGGGGTCGGCGGTGTTAGGGACAGCAGATTAGGGGTTAATAGCTATAATGTAGGCGGCGGCGATATCGGGTCGGCAGATTAGGGGTTAATACTTGTAGTTAGATTGCGGCGACGTTGGGGGGGGCAGATTAGGGGTTAATAACTATAATGTAGGGGTCGGCGGTGTTAGGGACAGCAGATTAGGGGTTAATAGCTATAATGTAGGCGGCGGCGATATCGGGTCGGCAGATTAGGGGTTAATACTTGTAGTTAGATTGCGGCGACGTTGGGGGGGGCAGATTAGGGGTTAATAACTATAATGTAGGGGTCGGCGGTGTTAGGGACAGCAGATTAGGGGTTAATAGCTATAATGTAGGCGGCGGCGATATCGGGTCGGCAGATTAGGGGTTAATACTTGTAGTTAGATTGCGGCGACGTTGGGGGAGGCAGATTAGGGGTTAATAACTATAATGTAGGGGTCGGCGGTGTTAGGGACAGCAGATTAGGGGTTAATAGTTATAATGTAGGTTGCGGCGATATCCGATCGGCAGATTAGGGGTTAAATAATGTTATTATAGGGTTTGCGATGTGGGGGGGCCTCGGTTTAGTGGTTCATAGGTAGTTTATGGGTGTTAGTGACTTAGTGTACTAAATGGGTGTTAGTGTACTAAAAACATACCGAATTTCGGAAAGGAATAGAACCGAATTCAGCCGAATCCGAATAAATCCGAAACAAATTTATTCGGATCCGAATAAATCCGAAACAAATTTATTCAAATTTTGCCGAATCCGATTCGATCCGAAACGAAATTCGAAAAGTCCGAATCGATCCGAACCGAAAACGAACCGAATTATTTAGCCGTGCACATGTCTGATTATCTTCCCTTATATATAAGAAAAAATTAATGTGTAAAACATACAAAATATTTAAAACAAAATATGAAGTAAATTTCTTGTTCAAATATTGAGGATGTGTGTATAACTATTGGATGGTGTTTTACTGTCTAATAAACTGTTGAGAGTTGATTGATAAGGGGTTAAATAAGCTATCAAGAGGCTTGATGTGCTGATAAAAAAAACTTTAAAAATTTAAAAATCTGTATAAAAAAATGTATATAAAAGTGCAACAAGAAATGTGTAAGAGCATTGATTTATTGCACTATTGCTTTCCTATAATCATGTGTGACCCAACGACAAGAGGCATATGTATGTAGCCACCAATCACCTACTCCCAGTAATGCACTGCTGGTTTTTAAGCATATCTAGGTATGCTTTTCATCAAAGGATGCAAAGAGGCCAAAATAAATTATATAAAAGTAAATTGCAATCTCTCATAAAATTGCATGCCCTGTCTAAACCATGTCAATTAAATTTGACTTCTATGACCCTTTAACACCTCCTGCTTAGATAACCTGCATCACAGTCCAATGCCCTCTCATAAATGTTGAACATAATACATAATATCAATGGATATACTGTAATGTAGTCCTCCATTAGCTAATTTAATTGAGAAATAGGTTCATTGTTATTGCAGTATTTTTCTTTAGGTTTACATTATTTGCTATAAGTATCTTATTCTTACCAAACTACTAGTGAGATCCACTGCATTTATATTTTTATTTTCTATTTTTACCCTGCAGGAACACCCTTACATTCACCTGGTAGTAAAACACTTCCACTGGTGCTACAAAAACTCTAGTCCTCTAGCCTAGAATCATTACATTAAACTTAGCATGAAGTTACACTTAATTAATATTAATAATGTATCTTATCTTACAATGTTTTACTTCCTGTAAAGACCATTTAATTTATATGCAGATATATTGCTAATTTATACTATCCATGTATAAAAAATACTTTCATTTTCCTTTAGAGTAGTGAAAGCCTTACATTAATATATTACATTGTTGAAAAAAAATTATATTGTATTTTGGGGGCGTGTCAGGACATCAGCCATGAACGGCTGCAATACTTTGCCAATTATCAGAGGCTGCTTGACCCGTCTGCTTTATTAATCTGCAATTTAGGACTTATAACACATTGCTCTATAGATTGATACCACTTTGGACAGATTTGCCTCATCAGAAACCCAAGTCTGGACCGTTAGAGGGAAGGTGACAGCCATACTGCCCCCCCCCCCCCCCGGCTATCCGGGTAGAGCAGTTCTGAAAACTGCAATAATTGGAACTGTGGGGACAGAAAACTGAGACTGATACTTTGATTAAGGAGACCGAAATAGGGCGCAACCCAGCTGAACAGTCTACCGCAGAGGGATAAGGCAGAGCGGATATCGTCATTACTTTGGACGGTGAGCAAAGGCCTCTCCAGATCAGAGGCAACATTCCAGAGAACTGACAGGTTAAGATACTTACCGATCCATCTGCAGAAGCCTTTAACATATACAGCTCCCTGATCCAAGCAGCAGTGGACTCGGCCCTGCAGGTACCGCCTCCGGAGTTAGGCCCCTGCAGGGAGTTTACACTGATAACTTACTATACATGGCCTCTATTACTTCTGATACACAAACAATGAAGATTGGAGTGAGGCGTTTGCAGGTAGTTTAATCTCAGATCCTTGACTTTTGTCCACGGGTGCAGTTGCCCCACTATCCTTATGTGCATTCCCCATATTTCACCTCTAGTTGCAGCCATATCTTCTCAAAAGGCCTGAAGGTGGGAGTGGGCTAGAGTCTTTGGGGACATTGAGAATTATTTTCCACGGACAGTGACAAACACTCTTTTTTTTTTTTTTTTTTTGTTATAACGGAAGCTCCATCTTTTATTTTACCTCTGGCCTTATCCATAGCTTCCCTAAAAGATCTGAAAATGGAAGTGGGTTTAAGTCTTTGGGAATATTGAGGGTTGACTGTGTCATATAGCACCAACCTATGTCTTATTTTCCATTTTAATAGTTTCCATGCCTTCCTATGCCCCCATCAGTTGTACCAACTATCTTTAAAGTAAGCAAGTACCTCTTATTTTTTAGCCCCTTCCAACTAGTTCAAGTGTTTGTTTCTCTAAGGTCTGCTCTGAAGAATGATGACATGTCGTCTGATAAGTTATAGAAGGCCTTGCTACCACTGTGAATTATATGTAGACTCTACCTGTTTCTTTTTTATTTAGCAATCCCTGAAGATAGTACCTAACTCCTAAAATGCTATATAAGGTATGGTTGTTCCTCTGTTACATTGCTGCATCTATTATTTCTCATCTAAGCTCTGTTGTTGATAGTCCTAGTGCCAGCGGCCGAGGCATAGGGGCCCCCTATACTTAACATTGAACAGTTATGCTAAACAGATGCCAACTTTATATTCTGTATATAGCAAATTTGTATGAGTTGGAGGGCTAATTTTGTTAGGCATTTGCTTTACTTTGTCCCCAAAAACAAAGGACTATATAGACTTCCAATCCTTCTTTACTAGCGAAATTCCATGCCTAGATGTCCAAAAGTGGATCATAAACATTATTTGGGTGTTTTATTTATACTGTTTTAGTGGAAAACACTGATTTATAGTTTGTGAGTCTGTATTTGCTGTACTACCAGACTTTAGTTACTATCAGTTTATTTCTTATATCTCTAATCCCCACAGTTCCTCGGCTCTCATGCTACTTTAGTCTACTAATTCTATATAATCCCTACAAGCATATATCTAATAACAAAAAAACAAAATGAGGGTTTTCTGAGGCCCAAAAGAGGTCTCCTTTAGTCCAGTATAACCTTCATTGTGAGTTCCATTGTGTCATGGGGTCCAAGAGTGGCCTTCTGAGTATCTAAGAAGGTTCATATTTAATAAGGCAAGCTTTTCACTATAGCATGACACCATTGTTTCTTAATGTTTATTTCTTGTATTTTCCACAAACATTTGACATTGAAATGTATTTGAAACTTATTGTGATTCTTTTCACTTGTATGCCTGACGTTTAACCTTAATAAAAATAAAAAAATATTAAAATGATATTGTACTGTATTTCATTGCATAAAACAGTATATCAACATAGCTTCCAACATTCTTGTTTTTTTAAACTGGTACCAGTAGGCAACCAGGCAGAAAAAGGGCAGACTGGGGCATGTCTGGGTAAGTAGAAAGCTTCTTAGAAGGTAATAAAACAATTAACTGATTTGATGACTGGATAGAAGGCAATGCATTGCAGGCTCTGAGTTGGGTTAGATTAAAAACAACTCTGAACAGGCTGCAGTATACACAGGCAGACTTGGAAATGCCAGGAGAGTAGTAAATAAATAAGCCAGAGGTTAATACAAGGTAATCAGTCAGAAGCCAAACTTCATAAAAAAAGAACTTTTAGGGCTAGATTTATCAAGCTGAGGTGGACAGGGGCGCGTATATACGCCCCTGTCCGCCTCAGCTTGATAAATCTAGCCCTAAAAGTAAAGTAGCATGAGACCCGAGGAACTCGCCTCTGTCGGGTCGAATTTCCCCAGAGGAATTTACCATTGCACATGAGCGCTATTTTACGCTCGCGTGCAATCCCGCCCCCTGCCTGTGCACAGCCAATCACGCGCGGGCAGGAGCTGTCAATCTCCCCGGTTGGACTAGACCACGGAGATTGAATTTCGCCATCTTAGAGGTTGTGAAAGGTTAGGAAAGCAGCGGTCTAATGACCGCTGTTTGTTAAATACGGCGAGCAGGTTCTCTTGTGAGAACCTGCAGCCGTAGCGGCTCAAAGGCTGGTCATTAAATCAGTCTACTAGTTAGGTTCAAACTTGGATTAAACAGGAGACAAAAGCAAAAGATCTTGCCAGGATTTAAACCAGAAGGTTTGGCCAGGCACAAGATAGCTAGACAAATAATCAAGCACTGAGCAGGAGTAAGTAAGAACCTTATACCTCCTATTCAGTCTTGGTACTCAGGAAAGAGCAATAGCACTTCTAATGCAGAATATACAAATAGTGATATCCTTAGCGCACTCAACCTGTCAAAACGCTCAAAGCCGAAACTCCCCTAGCATGACCCCTGACTCCTGCAAAAGCAGCCCTTCTAGACTTAGTGTGCTGCCAGACCTTCTCACCAATGCCAAAGCTATGGATAGCATTGACATTTCTATGGTGTGGTTGATGGTTGGGAGCTCTGTATTTTAAATACATTTATGCATGTGTGTATTTATATTATTATCTCTATCACACACACGTATACACAAATATACACAGATAACACACACACTTAAAGTAAAAATTTTACTTTCATGATTTAGATAGAACATGCAATTTTAGAACATTTCCCAAATTATTTCTATTATCTCATATGCTTCATTCTCTTGGTATATTCTGTTGAAAAGTATACCTAGGTAGGTGTAGGAGCGGCAACATACGATTGAGAGCTAGCTGCTAATTATTGGCTACATATATATGCTTCTTTTTATTGGCTCACCCAATGAGTTCAGATAGCTCCCAGTAATGCTATTTGATAAAAAAGTTGTTTAAAAGTGTATGCTTTACCTGAATCATGAAAGGAAATGTCTGGGTTATTTTAGCTTTTATCACCGCTATAATTAAAAAAAAGTGCCATTTCATGTTTTATAAACAGTTTTACTGAACACAATGCAATTGTGGTCAACTAAAATGCATGAAAATGACTTAGAGGGATGAAGTCTTTGTGAGATGAATTTGTATATTTAGTTTTATACCATATATTATCTAAAAATGTGATATGCATTAAACATTTTGGTACTAATAATAATAATAATTATATTACTTTGAAATTTCATGAGCACTGATTGTAACATTTCTAGAATTACGTCTATTCCTTATATAATAGATAATTTACTAGTTTTAGTTATATGATTAAACATATGACAATAAAATGAGATTTCTGCAAAAGGACTGGCAGCTTTTAGTCTGGACAATCATATTATAGTTCCCCATATTTCAGTAATCCTGGGGGACAACTGGACCAAATTTCCTTTTTTTGTAATTTAATTTACAGTTTTCCCTTTGAGTATAGTAATGGCTTTGCATTTCTGATCTTTTGTGAGACTAAAGCAAATAACTCCTTCACTCACTGCATCATGCGATCTTGACATTTACTAGACAGGGAGTAAATTAAATCTGCTAACATACCTTGCCTGCCTTTGTTTTCTCTCAGTAACTGCCTAATGTCCCTCAAACTCACAGAATCCAGCACAGTTTTATATCAACCTATGATTCTATAGTTACCATAGTGATATAACTCAACAAGCTCTAAGCGATTCTATTAATGCCAACGCCACTAGGGATGGGCAGGTTAGCTTAGTGTTAGGGTAATGAGGCCCCAGTCACCAACCCGCATTGCTAAAAGAACTTGTAAAAAATGCAGTCATGTGATCAGATGAAATTTACAAAAACTAGGTATAAAGAGATCCAACTATAATGTGATATTGTGAACTAAAGGAAGAGAGGCTTTACATGGTGGTAATAAAATGTACAGTAAGGAAACACATTACTAGAGTTTTCAAGGCACAGTAACAGCTAGTGTGTACACATTATTTAGATTCTGTTCTCCAATCACACTATTAAGGTATTTTTATGTTTTGAAAACAGAGTTAATAAAATTATGTAAAAGTACTTTTGAGTAATCACTAAACCTCAGAAACCAACAACTAGCATACAATTTGTAAATCAGTTCTTATGTATATAGTAATGTCCAGGCAGGCTGGGACATGTCTGATTAGAAAGGTGGTCTTTAATAGATATACAAAGTATAATATATATATAGTAAATAATTATTTGCATTGCATATATAATATAATTGAACTTAATATAATAGAATCTATCTGTCTATCTATGTGCAATGTTTTTTTCTGTGATATCAGCAGGCTATCAAATTAGTTGGCAGCATTAAATATTTTTTAAAGTTAGCAGGTCAGCATTAAATAATAACAATAAAAACTGAAATACAGCTTTTGGACCAGACAAGTAGTAACATTAAATATATTTGAGTGATAGACTGGACCATAACTTTATATTAGAATAACCAATAAACAATTAAATATTTTGCATATCTAAAAAGAAAGAACAGGAGAGAAAAAAAACAATTGAAAAATGCAGATAACCAGGTTTCTCTCACAAACAAATCTGAGTATGTGTGCCCTTTAAGAGCACAGACTATTTTCAACCAAATTTGACATAGGCAGTAAAGCAATAAAGATTCCGTATGTAGGGTTGTCATGACAACAATCAGAAAATGGAGTATGGATCAGTGCGGCCTATTTTGAAAATCATTATATTTGTAATCTTACCAAACGGGTACATGAATGTACATTACTATTTGTATTTATATTTGATGTTTTCACATTTTCAATTTTTAAAGTACAGAAATTCAGCTATAAAATGCTGCTTTTCCTGATTCTTTCATCTTTTCTTATATTGTACAGCAGCGCATAGACTTCCTCCCAAACTGCTGCATTCTTTGTGAAAATGAGCATTTATTTGCGTGCAAAGAAATGCTGTGTGTGAGCAGCATATATCCACCTGTATTAGCACTTGTATCTACTTAAAAAAAAATCAATTATAGCAAATCAGAAAGAATCATTTGTGTAATACAGATATTTCAAATCAGTTATTTTTTAATATATGTGTGGAATGGAGAAGAATACACTTAGTGCATTTTACATTTAAAACAATTACAAACATGACAAGCTTGTATAGAATGTGCTTCTAGTAGAATATATTTTAGTATAATTTCCTAGTACTACACTTAATTTTATTATTTTTATCAATTGAATTACCCTTTATTTGTCTTCTAGTTTTTGTTAATTAAAATACCAATGGACTTCAAGGATTGCTATTTTGTCTTTTAAGATTCCAGACTGAATAATTGCAGTTTACCAATTCCTAAATTTGATGAACAAGCAAATGGATTTCTATACAGCATGTGCTACACAGAGAACCTTAGACTTGTGATTGATCAAAATATGTAACCACAAAAAAAGTTAAGCCAGATATAATCATTTGTGTGCACGAAGAAAGCAATTTAATCTATGCAGCACTTGTCTGTTTTCCACAGTTCAAATTACATATTCTGCAAGGTACATCCTAAGTCATAAACTGATTGTCCTTCCATGTCAGAAAGATATATTACTGATCATAACACTGGAGACCTCTGTGAAGTAAAATTGAGTCACAGGACAGATGTATTATTATTAGTCATGTACACTAGGTCTGTGAACTGTCTGCACAGAGCACACTTCATATTGTCTCTTCATCTACATAAGAATTGTGGTCTTCACCGAGCTATATACATCAGCCCACAAGGGAGAGTCATATCTAAGCAATAGACAAAAATAGGAAAGAGCACGACCAGTATCCAACTCACATGGATTAAAATGCATAATTTGTCTAGACATAAAACTATTATGTCTTTTCTGCAGTCCAGACTCATTTCTGGCTCCTTCTCGAAATAACCTTGTCATTGAGTGCCATCCCAATTGGCAGAAAATAACGTATACCATTGAAATGCACATCCACGTCCACTGGAAAGTACTGATTTCATTGATAAACTTCACAATGGGAAATAATACGTAGCTAGTAGATAAATTCTAAGGTGGAATAAAGCCTGCAATCACACTGATGTCCTGATGTTTTTCAAGCCATGTCTCTTGGTGCATAGGTAGAAGTATTGTATTTATATTTTATAAATCCTATGACTTAGAAGAGATTAACTTGGAGGCATCTGTTGCTTTGATATACAATAATTTACAAGATTCTTCACAAGAATGTTCTATTTTGTGTCTAAAAATAAAAAAATAAAAAATTATGTTGTTTTTGTTTTTAATATATTTCAAAATGCTTCAATGCTGCAAATGTGCTCTCTATATTATTTTGTTTATTCTTGCAGCTGCATGAAGACTAGTTTAATGTTTCTCTATTTTTTAACACCTCAATTGAAAATAAATTAAAGGAACATTCTAGACAAAAATAAAATATTCTATTTTAATACAGAATTTAACTCTATTTTATTATGTTTTTAACCCCCTGCAAAGCAGACATACCTCTATAATGCTATGGTCCAATCACTGGTCATATTCTCAGCTAGAGCAGAGTTCCCAGAGTGCAAGTTTGATAGTTTGTAAAAGAAAGAAAACAAAAAAAATGTATTTTTTTTTTAAATTTATCTATATGAGTATTGAATAACCAGAATTTTTTAAAAAAATTAAACTTACAAATGAGTTTATTATCACATTATTACTATTATTATTTTTATTAAATGTAATGTCTTCGGCCATACAGTATTTTTGCTTTTAACACTTGTTTTGGAAAACTGACAGCGCAAAATAAATAAATTAAACCTTAGCTAACAGCCAATAAAATTGTTACAATCACATGTTATAGTACAAAAATAATAATGTATATACCACTCAATTTTACAGAATGCGTTAGAAATACAAATGCTTATTTACATAATTAGAAGAGTGTAACTGCTTTTTCTGATAAATTACTAATGTCTCTTTTCTGCTCTATTTTATATAGTATAAGTGCAATTATTTCCTTCACAATAGGTTTTAGAACTATTGGTAGAATCAAAAGTGATTCCAAATTCATGGTTTTTAACAAAAACCCTCTTTAAAAAATGTATCTGCTGCATGTATTTTGCATACCGTTATCTTTTATTCATTCTTTTAAAGTTAGTATCTCCCACCTCTTACTACCAGACAGAGCGGTGACAGCCGCCAGTCTTTAACTGAACAGATTTTATTCCTGTAAAAAAATTGCTTGAATACATAATGTAAGGATTAGAGTTAATTAGCCAACCCTAGTCAAAAAGAAGAGGGGGCAGGTAGAAAGATAATTAGTGTATGGGATTAAAAAGAAATTCACTTCCTGTTGTTTTGTAGCAAAAGCAATTGCATGTATAATGATAATAAAAATCTGAATGCATTTTTTTATATTTACATAATGACAGTGGCAAAAAGAAATATGTAGTTTCAGTAGAAGGCAATTCTGTCTTTACCTGGAACAGTTCATATATTGTTAAAGACACTTAGGGGCCTATTTATCAAGTTCTGTATGGAGCCTGATGCCCCGTGTTTCTGGGGGGCTCGCCAGAAACACAAGTTATAAAGCAACGGTCTAAAGACTGCTGCTCTATAACCTGTCCGCCTGATCTGAGACGGCGGACAGACATCACTGAAAATCAACTTTGACACGCCCGGCCCCTGGCCGCGAATCTGCAGGGGGCGGTATTGCACCAGCAGTTCACAAGAACTGCTGGTGCAATGATAAATGCAGACAGCGTATGTTGTCAGCATTTATCGATGTGCAGCGGACATGATCCGCAATATCGGAACATGTCCGCTCGCAACATCATAAATAGGCCCCTAAAGCTTTCCTCCCCTAGGCCTAGCATGACAGCAATGCAGTTTATAATTAATTTAAAGGGGGACATATAAGCAAAATGACATGGGAAATAGGTATTATAAGTTCTGAAAGCAACATCAAACTGCAAATAATAATAATGTGTGCGCTCCACATTATTGCTGTGTCTTAGATATTGTAATAAATATGTGATTATTGGTAAATCCTTTAACTACTTGGTGACTAAAGATAATTTTGCAGTGTAGAGGAGGAGGTGTGATTTAACTTGAAGACCATGTATCTAGGATATCTTGCTTTAAAGGGACATTGAACCCAAATGTTTTCTTTCATGATTCAGATAGAGCATTACATTTTAAGCAACTTTCTAATTTACTCCAATTATCAAATTGTCTTCATTCTCTTGATATCTTTATCTGAAATGCAAGAATGTAAGTTTAGATGCCGGCCCATTTTTGGTGAACAACCTGGGTTGTCCTTGCTGATTGGTGGATAAATTCATCCACCAATAAAAAAGTGCTGTCCAGAGTTCTGAACGAAAAAAAAGCTTAGATACCTTAAATAAAGATAGCAAGAGAATGAAGAAAAATTGATAATAGGAGTAAATTTGGGTTCAGTGTCCCTTTAAGTGTGTATGTTAATCAGTCAATCAATGGTTGTAATATCAACTAAATTAAAGGTTATTTTATTTTAATGTAGTAAACAAATATACCAGAATACATTTTGATGGCATTCAAGTCATTACTGTACCCAATACTTTCTAAGGGTTAAATCACATACACAATAATAGAGAAAACAATTAATATTTTGAGATGGGGGTGGAGAACTACACAGTTCCAGAGCCCTCCGTTATGGCTGCTCCTATAGCATAGGGCACGACATTCTTTGTAATAGACATAACCGTTCTAAACCACTGATCCCTGATATAGCTGCTCGCATCAATTCTGCATCTTCCTGAAAATGTACTTTTAAGCACCTTAATTGCATTTCAGAGATAACCCTGCAGGCAAAGTGACAGGAAGAGAAACCATATAGAGCAGTTTGGCGGTCAGCCTCTTTGTTTTAAATCAATCAAACATCTGTGACTAATGCAGCTCTGGGCAGCTCCTCAGGAAGCATTAGCCCTATTAGCCGACGCTGGCAGGAACACAAAATAATATATTTATGGCTGGAGCACATGTGCATTACTGATGGAGACTAAGCAGTGGTCAGCAGATTTACCTTGTCAGGAGTTAAAACTGCAATGTTCATTTTACATGTGAATACCCCAACTCTATAGACTTGCACAGGGTGCAGCAGCCGCTTCTGAGGGATCTTGTGCATAGGGAATTGTGAGGACTTTCTGCTGTATCACTTGGCTGTCTTGTAAAATTGACTGAATACACATTGCTTATTACTTGGCAGTATAAACCTTCAAAGAATAATCTTGACTCAACATATGTATGACAGAGATTTCCCAATGTATATTTGTGATCAAATCAATGCAATCTGCCATAATCTAATAGCAGTCTAATAGCAGTCTAACAACTGTTTTCAGAGTTGCCTATTTCATGATTTTTTTATAAAATGTTTTTCGCAAGTGGATTAATCACTACTTATGTACCGCATACCTCCCAACATTTCAAAATTCAAAAGAGGGACACAACAACCCCCCCCCCCCCCGCAGCAAAAAAAATTGCAATTTGGTGGTCGGGGCTTAAAAAAATCATAAGACCAAAGTAATATAAATAAAATTCTAAATAAAGTCATATATTTTAATACACTTAGGTAGCAAATCAAACACAAGCTCAAACCACTGGTATGGCTATGTGAGCTATGTATTTAATTAGCCTTTGCAAAGACAGTGCTAAATATTTTTATCTTAATTGGACATTTAATAATAAATTCTTTAAAACTGCTCTCTGCATTCCCCATTAATATTGTAGATTCTGGCCTTTAAAGTCAGCAAAAATCCACAGTAGCACACTACATAGCATATACTTACACACGCAGATACACACATACTACATAGCATACACTTATACATGCAAATACACACACACTACATAGCATACACTTATACATGCAGATACACACACACTACATAACATACACTTATACATGCAGATACACACACACTACATAACATACACTTACACATGCAGATACACAGATACTACATAGTATACATTTATACATGCAGATACACACACACACACACACATTACATAGCATAGACTTATACATGCAGATAAACACTACATAGCATACTCTTATACATGCAGATACACACACACACTACATAGCATACACTTATACATGCAGATACACACTTATACATGCAGATACACACACACACTACATAGCATACACTTATACATGCAGATACACACACACACTACATAGCATACACTTATACATGCAGATACACACTTATACATGCAGATACACATACACACACTACATAGCTTACATTTATACATGCAGACACACACACACTACATAGCATAAACGTATACATACAGATACACACACACAGTTATGGATACAGATAGACACACACACTACATCATATATGGGTATCTGTAATTCATTGTATGGGGTCCTGGGGTTGGCAAGCACATTTTCTGGCAGACTGCGGCTGCCACTGTTCGTTACCCTGGTATTAGCACTGCTCATTGTATAAAACTGAAGGCATGCTAGTATTATCACCAGGGGTTAGACATCATCACTACCAGAGGTAGGTTAGAGAGGTCACCATTACCATCAGAGTGTATACAGCCTTCTTACTCCTGCTTAACTCACACCATTCCTTTTCCACAGGGAATCTAACAGGTATCTAACCCTGTTAGAGCAAAGCCAGCTGCTTCTGAGTATGTGCCCAAATCGAGACAGATGGCTAGCAACCTGGGACAGACCCCTAAAATCGGGACTGTCCCGCGAAAATTGGGACAGTTGGGGGGTATGGTATCGTCATTGTCTTCCTTGCTCTTCATGTAAATGACTTCCTGATAGGAAATTTAGAAGCCGGGCTAAAGCGAAATAGCATACACTGCACTAAAACCAGCATGTTAGTTGATCCCTTAAATATATTCTACCTGCACCTGAAAAATCATGCTGCATAACTGAAGGAAACTGACATGCTCACCCCCAGATAGTCAGCCACAAGCCATAAAAATCTATAAGGAAACCCCAAGGATTTCCCTTTAAGTGTATGTTAGTGCCTGTATGTAGGGAACAATTGCAACAGTCAGGATGTGCTGGACCTGTGCATCAGTGAGCATACTGTGTCTGTATACAGGGAACAATCAAAGTCAGTCAGGATGTAGCTGGACCTGTACATCAGTAAGCATACTGTGTCTATATTATATATCAGTAAGCAAACAGTGTCTACATGTAGAGAACAATCACAACAGTCAGGATGTGGCTAAACCTGTGCATCAGTAAGCATACTGTGTCGGTATACAGGGAGCAATCACAACAGTCAGGATGTGGCTAGAACTGTGCATCAGTAAGCATACTGTGTCTGTATACAGGGAACTATCACAACAGTCTGGATGTGGCTAGACCTGTGCATCAGTAAGCATACTGTGTTTGTATACAGGGAAAAATCACAACAGTCAGGACATAGCTGTACCTGTACATCAGTAAGAATACAGTGTCCTTATACAGGGAACAATCACAACAGTCAGGATGTGGCTAGAGCTCTGCATCAGTAAGCATACAGTGTCTGTATACAGGGAACAACCACAAGTCAGGATGTGGCTGGACCTGTGCATCAGTGAGCATACTGTGTCTGTATACAGGGAACAATCACAACAGTCAGGATGTGGCTAGACCTGTGCATCAGTAAGCATACTGTGTCTGTATACAGGGAACTATCACAACAGTCAGGATGTGGCTAAACCTGTGCATCAGTAAGCATACTGTGTCTGTATACAGGGAACAATCACAACAGTCTGGATGTGGCTAGACCTGTGCATCAGTAAGCATACTGTGTCTGTATACAGGGAACTATCACAACAGTCTGGATGTGACTAGACCTGTGCATCAGTAAGCATACTGTGTCTGTATACAGGGAAAAATCACAACAGTCAGGACGTAGCTGTACCTGTACATCAGTAAGCATACAGTGTCTGTATACAGGGAACAATCACAACAGTCAGGATGTGGCTAGATCTCTGCATCAGTAAGCATACAGTGTCTGTATGCAGGGAACAATCACAACAGTCAGGATGTGGCTGGACCTGTGCATCAGTAAGCATACAGTGTCTGTATACAGGGAACAATCACAACAGTCAGGATGTGGCTAGATCTCTGCATCAGTAAGCATACAGTGTCTGTATGCAGGGAACAATCACAACAGTCAGGATGTGGCTGGACCTGTGCATCAGTAAGCATACAGTGCCTGTATACAGGGAACAATCACAGTCAGTCAGGATGTAGCTGGACCTGTATATCAGTAACCATACTGTGTCTATTTTATATATCAGTAAGCATACAGTGTCTGTATACATGGAACAATTACAACAGTCAGGATGTGGTTGGATGTATGCATCAGTAAGCATATAGTGTCTGTATACAGGGAACAATCCAAACAGTCAGGATGTGGTTAGACCTGTGCATCAGTAAACATAATGTGTCTGTATACAGGGAACAATCACAACAGTCAGGACGTAGCTGTACCTGTACATCAGTAAGTATACAGTGTCTGTATACAGGGAACAATCACAACAGTCAGGATGTGGTTGGATGTGTGCATCAGTAAGCATATAGTGTCTGTATACAGGGAACAATCACAACAGTCAGGATGTGACTAGACCTCTGCATCAGTAAGCATACTGTGTCTGTATACACGGAACAATCACAACAGTCAGGATGTGGCTAGACCTGTGCATCCGTAAGCATACTGTGCCTGTATACAGGGAACAATCACAACAGTCAGGACGTAGCTGTACCTGTATATAAGTAAGCATACAGTGTCTGTATACACGGAACAATCACACCAGTCAGGATGTGGTTGGATGTGTGCATCAGTAAGCATATATTGTCTGTATACAGGGAACAATCACAAAACTCAGGATGTGGCTAGACCTGTGCATCAGTAAGCATACTGTGTCTGTATACAGGGAACAATCACAACAGTCAGGATGTAGCTAGACCTGTGTATCAGTAAGCATAATGTGTCTGTACACAGGGAACAATCACAACAGTCAGGACGTAGCTGTACCTGTACATCAGTAAGCATACAGTGTCTGTATATAGGGAACAATCACAACAGTCAGGATGTGGCTAGATCTGTGCATCAGTAAGCATACAGTGTCTATATACAGGGAACAATCACAACAGTCAGGATGTGGCTGGACCTGTGCATCAGTAAGCATACAGTGCCTGTATACAGGGAACAATCACAGTCAGTCAGGATGTAGCTGGACCTGTATATCAGTAACCATACTGTGTCTATATTATATATCAGTAAGCATACAGTGTCTGTATACATGGAACAATTACAACAGTCAGGATGTGGTTGGATGTATGCATCAGTAAGCATATAGTGTCTGTATACAGGGAACAATCACAACAGTCAGGATGTGGTTAGACCTGTGCATCAGTAAGCATACTGTGTCTGTATACAGGGAACAATCACAACAGTCAGTACATAACTCTACCTGTACATCAGTAAGCATACAGTGTCTGTATACAGGGAACAATCACAACAGTCAGGATGTGGTTGGATGTGTGCATCAGTAAGCATATAGTGTATGTATACAGGGAGCAATCACAACAGTCAGGATGTGGCTAGACCTGTGCATCAGTAAGCATACTGTGTCTGTATACAGGGAACAATCACAACAGTCAGGATGTGGCTAGATCTCTGCATCAGTAAGCATACAGTGTCTGTATACAGGGAACAACCACAAGTCAGGATGTGGCTGGACCTGTGCATCAGTGAGCATACTGTGTCTGTATACAAGGAACAATCACAACAGTCAGGATGTGGCTAGACCTGTGCATCAGTAAGCATACAGTGTCTGTATACAGGGAACAATCACAACAGTCAGGATGTGGCTACACCTGTGCATCAGTAAGCATACTGTGTCTGTATACAGGGAACAATCACAACAGTCAGGATGGGACTAGACCTGTGTATCAGTAAGCATACTGTGTCGGTATACAGGGAACAATCACAACAGTCAGGACGTAGCTGTACCTGTACATCAGTAAGCATAAAGTGTCTGTGTATAGGGAACAATCACAACAGTCAGGATGTGGCTAGATCTTTGCATCAGTAAGCATACAGTGCCTGTATACAGGAACAATCACAGTCAATCAGGATTTAGCCTGGACCTGTATATCAGTAACCATACTGTGTCTATATTATATATCAGTAAGCATACTGTGTCTGTATACAGGAAACAATCACAACAGTCAGGATGTGGTTGGATGTGTGCATCAGTAAGCATATAGTGTCTGTATACAGGGAACAATCACAACAGTCAGGATGTGCTAGACCTGTGCATCAGTAACAATACTGTGTCTGTATACAGGGAACAATCACAACAGTCAGGACGTAGCTGTACTTGTACATCAGTAAGCATACAGTGTCTGTAAATAGGGAACAATCACAACAGTCAGGATATGGTTGGATGTGTGTATCAGTAAGCATATAGTGTATGTATACCGGGAACAATCACAACAGTCAGGATGTGGCTAGACCTGTGCATCAGTAAGCATACTGTGTCTGTATACAGGGAACAATCACAACAATCAGGATGTGGCTAGACCTGTGCATCAGTAAGCATACTGTGTCTGTATACAGGGAACAATCACAACAATCAGAATGTGGCTAGACCTGTACATCAGTAAGCATACTGTGTCTGTATACAGGGAACAATCACAACAGTCAGGATGCGGTTGAACGTGTGCATCAGTAAGCATACTGTGTCTGTATACAGGGCACAGTCACAACTGTCAGGATGTTTCTCGACCTGTACATCAGTAAGCATACAGTGCCTATATACAGGGCACAGTCACAACTCTCCGGATATGGCTGAACCCATACAACAGTAAGCATACAATACCAAAAGACTTCTTACCTTCATATATTTTCTTTTCTGTGCAAAGTAACACATAGTTTGAAAATGCAAGGGGAGAGTCTGGGCAGCGAATGGCAAGGCTGAACACATTAGCTTTGTGGATAAGGACATTTAACAGGTTTTGGCATTCTTGATTGGGGTTTAGGCAATGCCAATTCTTGTTGAAGGTGTTGTTATTCAGCTGTCCTGCAAAGGTATTCTTAGACATATGCCTTCATTGTCTGATTAGGAATGAGGCTGTATTTGTGTGTTGTTTTTTTCTAGAAATACCTGTTTATGCAATTGTATAAATGTTTAAAGAAAACAGTTTGAGAAATTGTGCCAGGCAAAACTAAACAACTCAATACAAGTGAAATAATGAAGTCAATATATTATTTTAAATTTTGCTAATTACTATATAACTAAAAACAAGAAGAAGAAAAAAAGCTCAGAAAACACCAAGAAACTCTTATCAGGATCTAGTATGAAACTGTATTTTGTAATCTAGTACATTTTGAAACACTGACAATGTAGAAAGTTTCACTCTTGCTGCTATACAAGCAGCAACCTCTTTCTTTGTGTGCAGCATATATTGCATGGAAGGATTTTGTTTGTTTGTTTTCAGAAAAGGTGGCAACTCTAAATAGGTCTGATCTGGATATGGGGTTGACAGAGCAGTTGTAGAGCTAGGGGTCTAATCTAAGGTATGATGTGTGTACAGGACTTGCGTTGCAGGACTAGTGGTATGACCTGAGTTCTGTTGTGGGTATGAGGATGACAGAAAGTGCCTAGGATCTGATGTGGGACTCTGGCTGGCAGAGAAGTCTGGCGTCTGATCTAGGTTATGATATAGGTATGTGAATGAGAAGGTCTGCAGCATCAGAAATCTGATATCAGGGGTCAAGTCAAGCAGGAATGCATGGGAACAGAGTTCCTGCACTATTTTTGTAGGAGGACGAGAACAGAAATGCTTCAGTAAACACTGCTGCTGTTGGTGGGAGGAGCTAGGCACAGTCTGGTTAGAGGAATAGTGAGATCCTCTAGTAATGGGCAGAAACACTTCCTACAATACACTAAATGCAAGTCTGTCATGGCGCTTACATTTCTGGGTGGTTTGCTCTGGGGTTATTTAGCTCCCCTCAGCAGAAATAGAACTATTGCACCTTTAGTGGGCGAGACTCTGTGACAGAGGATGATTCTCAAACCTAAAGGCAACCATTAAAGCCTTCATTGGATTTAATTTAGTTTCATTAACTAAAGTGTATAGATTATATACATATAAATACAGTGTGTGTGTGTGTGTATATATATATATACATGTAAAAATACAATATTAATTGTGAGGGGGGTGGAAGTCTTGGTGAGTTCCCACACTTTTTTTGTAGGATTTGACCCCTGTCTGATATGATGTAAACATGTGGCTGAAAAAGCAGCCCCAGCATAAGGGTTCTGTCTGTGGGAATGTGACTAACAGGGTGTCTGCAGTGCAATTGGCTGGATGTGAGGTCTGGGGTGAATGTGTGGCTGACAAATATCTAGGGCGCGATCCGATATCGATCGCAGTTTGCGGCGCAAGCGAGGGAACCGGCGTCGCCCGCAGTTTCAGCTCGCAACTCGAGCCATCCCATATAGGTCGCCGTCAGATGCTAACGTGCCGTAAGTCTCACAAACCAGCGATGTCCAGAAATCTGCGTAAGTACAAATTTCTGGCGTCGCCAGTGACTTGCGCCACGTTAGAAACTGCCGGCGCCTATAAAACCTGACTAAAGTTTAAAACACCCGCACTGTCTAACACGCCTCCCTAACATAGCCCGCACTGTCGAACACGCCTCCCTAACATAGCCCGCACTGTCTAACCCTCTATCCGCTATCCCCCCTCACTAGCCTAACAATAAAAATGCTATTAACCCCTAAACCGCCGCTCCTTTACCCCGCCGCAACCTAATAAAATTATTAACCCCTAATGTAAGCCGCTTACACCGCCGCCATCTCTATTAAAATGATTAACCCCTAATTTAATCTACCTACCCCGCCGCCAGCTATATTATCTATATTAACCCTAAGTATATTATAGTTAATATAGGTATTACATTATATATATTAACTATATTAACCCTAATTATATTAGGGTTAATATAGTTACTATAGTATTTATATTAACTATATTAACTCTATCTAACCCTAACTAAATTTATATTAAATTAATCTAATTCATTTATAAACTAAAATATTCCTATTTAAATCTAAATACTTACCTATAAAATAAACCCTAAGATAGCTACAATATAATTAATAATTACATTGTAGCTATGTTAGGGTTAATATTTATTTTACAGGTAAATTGTTAATTATTTTAACTAGGTATAATAGATATTAAATAGTTATTAACTATTTAATATCTACCTAGTTAAAATAATTACCCAATTACCTGTAAAATAAATCCTAACCTAAGTTACAAATACACCTACACTATCAATAAATTTAATAAACTACTAACATCTATCTAAAAATACAATTAAATTAACTAAACTAAATTACAAAAAAAAACAAACACTAAATTACAAAAAATAAAAAAAAGATTACAAGATATTTAAGCTAATTACACCTATTCTAAGCCCCCTAATAAAATAATAAACCCCCAAAATAAAAAAAATTCCCTGCCCTATTCTAAATTCAACAAATTTCAAAGCTCTTTATCTTACCAGCCCTTAAAAGGGCCTTTTGTGGGGCATGCCCCAAAGAATTCAGCTCTTTTGCATACAACAAATACAATACCCCCCCCCCATTACAACCCACCACCCACATACCCCTATTCTAAACCCACCCAAACCCCCCTTAAAAAAGCCTAACACTACCCCCCTGAAGATCTCCCTACCTTGTCTTCACCACACCGGGCCGAACTCCTGATCCGATCCGGGCGATGTCTTCCTCCAAGCGGCAAAGAAGAATTCTTCCTCCGGCGACGTCTTCCTCCAAGCGGCAGCAAAGTCTTCATTCTTCCGGCGGCATCTTCAATCTTCTTTCTTCGCTCCGCCGCCGCGGAGCATCCATCCCGGCCGACTGCTGAACTTGGAATGAGGTACCTTTAAATGACGTCATCCAAGATGGCGTCCGCCGAATTCCGATTGGCTGATAGGATTCTATCAGCCAATCGGAATTAAGTTAAAAAAATCTGATTGGCTGATTGAATCAGCCAATCAGATTCAAGTTCAATCCGATTGGCTGATCCAATCAGCCAATCAGATTGAGCTCGCATTCTATTGGCTGATCGGAACAGCCAATAGAATGCGAGCTCAATCTGATTGGCTGATTGGATCAGCCAATCGGATTGAACTTGAATCTGATTGGCTGATTCAATCAGCCAATCAGATTTTTTTAACTTAATTCCGATTGGCTGATAGAATCCTATCAGCCAATCGGAATTCGGCGGACGCCATCTTGGATGACGTCATTTAAAGGTACCTCATTCCAAGTTCAGCAGTCGGCCGGGATGGATGCTCCGCGGCGGCGGAGCGAAGAAAGAAGATTGAAGATGCCGCCGGAAGAATGAAGACTTTGCTGCCGCTTGGAGGAAGACGTCGCCGGAGGAAGAATTCTTCTTTGCCGCTTGGAGGAAGACATCGCCGGAGGAAGAATTCTTCTTTGCTGCTTGGAGGAAGACATCGCCCGGATCGGATCAGGAGTTCGGCCCGGTGTGGTGAAGACAAGGTAGGGAGATCTTCAGGGGGGTAGTGTTAGGCTTTTTTAAGGGGGGTTTGGGTGGGTTTAGAATAGGGGTATGTGGGTGGTGGGTTGTAATGGGGGGGGGGTATTGTATTTGTTGTATGCAAAAGAGCTGAATTCTTTGGGGCATGCCCCACAAAAGGCCCTTTTAAGGGCTGGTAAGGTAAAGAGCTTTGAAATTTGTTGAATTTAGAATAGGGCAGGGAATTTTTTTTATTTTGGGGGTTTATTATTTTATTAGGGGGCTTAGAATAGGTGTAATTAGCTTAAATATCTTGTAATTTTTTTTTATTTTTTGTAATTTAGTGTTTGTTTTTTTTTGTAATTTAGTTTAGTTAATTTAATTGTATTTTTAGATAGATGTTAGTAGTTTATTAAATTTATTGATAGTGTAGGTGTATTTGTAACTTAGGTTAGGATTTATTTTACAGGTAATTGGGTAATTATTTTAACTAGGTAGATATTAAATAGTTAATAACTATTTAATATCTATTATACCTAGTTAAAATAATTAACAATTTACCTGTAAAATAAATATTAACCCTAACATAGCTACAATGTAATTATTAATTATATTGTAGCTATCTTAGGGTTTATTTTATAGGTAAGTATTTAGATTTAAATAGGAATATTTTAGTTTATAAATGAATTAGATTAATTTAATATAAATTTAGTTAGGGTTAGATAGAGTTAATATAGTTAATATAAATACTATAGTAACTATATTAACTATATTAACCCTAATATAATTAGGGTTAATATAGTTAATATATATAATGTAATACCTATATTAACTATAATATACTTAGGGTTAATATAGATAATATAGCTGGCGGCGGGGTAGGTAGATTAAATTAGGGGTTAATCATTTTAATAGAGATGGCGGCGGTGTAAGGGGCTTACATTAGGGGTTAATAATTTTTATATAGGTGGCGGCGGTGTAAGGGGTCAGATTAGGGGATAGATAAGGTAGATGGCGGCGGTTTTAGAGGCTCACAGTAGGGGGTTAGTTTATGTAGATGGCGGCGGGGTCCGGGAGCGGCGGTTTAGGGGGTAATAACTTTATTAGGGATTTCGGGGGGGGGGGGGGGATCGCGGTTGACAGGGAGATAGACATTGCGCATGCGTTAGGTGTTAGGTTTATTTTAGCAGATCGCGGTTGACAGGGAGATAGACATTGCGCATGCGTTAGGTGTTAGGTTTATTTTCTAGTTAGTTTAGGGAGTTACGGGGCTTCAATAGTCAGCGTAAGGCTTCTTACGGCTGCTTTTTGTGGCGAGGTGAAAATGGAGTAAGTTTTCTCCATTTTCGCCACGTAAGTCCTTACGCTGCATATTGGATACCAAACTGCGCGGGTTTGGTATACCTGCCTATGGCCCAAAAAACTGCGGGCGACGGCAGAAATATACGGGCGTAACTTCTAGGTTACGCCGTATATGTGATACCAAATCCGCGCAAATATTGGCGTCGCCGGCTTTTGCGGGTGACGCTTTATATCGGATCGACCCCCTAATTGGATGTGGGTATGTAGCTAAGTGTATTCAGGGCCAGGTGTTTGATTGGGTGTTGTTACTGATAGAGGTACTGCAGTGACAGGAGCTGCAGTGCGGTGTCTGATTCAATGTTTGTTCTTTATTACTAGTAAATTGGTCTGGGCAGCACCTCCACACCTGCAGGCACGGACAGGGAAAGCCAATCCCTCATATATCAATGACAACAGAAAAGTCCAGACATAGAAATAAAATGGTATCCTTTATTTCTTCATAGTCTCAGTTTTGTTTCACCTTGATCAGTATGAAAAAAAAATGATACAATTTTATTTCCTGTGGCTGAAATTTTTCTTTATTTGTTCATTGTTCTTTATTACTAAACATATAGTAATAGAAACTGATATCATTATTACCCTTATTAATATTAAAGATTTGTTAAGTAAACCCCGATTAAAAAAATACATAAAAACACTTTTGATATCCCTTATAACTATATCTAAAGAATATATAATCCTATTTGGAACAAAATCCATGGTATAATATATTATAAAATCTACCATTTAATTCCAAAAAGAGCAAAATATACCGAATACACCCAGTTTTCAGCAGTAACCTGTAGTAGAATTTTTCCTTTAAACAGGAACTCTCTGGAAATTTTCCATCTTACAGTAACTGTCATGGAAACAATGTGCTATCACCTCAATTCAACTGATATGTTAAATACAGGAATATATGCTGTTTATATGTACTCTATATATTTAGCTGTCATAAATTAAAGAATGGCTGGATGTGCAAATAATCTCTCACAATAGGCAACATTTCAATCAATAAGAATTCTCTCGCTAAGTGTTCTTGGGTTTTCATGAAGTTTCCAAATTTAATAAATTCTAAGATGTTTAAAAAACCTAAAATGACCAATTTATCTAATGATTTTCAATGGCTGTCAGTTAGGATTGTTTAACACTTTGCTTTTCAATATAATAGTGTAATACTGACAATTTAGGGCTGGATTATGAGTGGCACGCAAATTGTAGAGCTCGAGTGACAAGGGGTATTTTCCAAGTACAGTTATACTCATAATAATACTGTCTGAAAAAATATATATATATAAAAAAATTGCATTAAAAAATTATAAGGGTTCAAAGACATGAGGTCTCAGGTGTCATATGCATATATGTGTATATATATATATATATATATTTATTTATTTATATATATTTAACCACACTGCAGCCCGCCCCACCTGTAGTCACCTGCCTGGGCGCAATGATATAGTGCTATATTCAAAAGAAAGATTGCACTCACAGGACTTTTCCAAACAGTTAAATCACTTTAAATCACATGCTGATGAAGGGGATAACATCCACGAAAACGTTACATTAAAGTGATTTAACTGTTTGGAAAAGTCCTGTGAGTGCAATCTTTCTTTTGAATATATATATATATATATTTATATATATATATATATATATATATATATATATATATATATATATATATATATATATATGTATACATATGTGCACATATGTTTCTATGTGTTTCACTGTATATTTACTAAGCATATTTAACAATTCATGCTCTTCACTTACAGTAAAATGTCCTTTTTATTGTAAATACATATTTATATTTATATCTGTATATACCTATGCCTGTACATCTATTCCTATAGATATAAAGGTATAGATATGTATTTTACATGAATATTATCATATATATATAGAAATATATATTTAATATTAAAAAGTAAAAAAATTATATATGAAAAACTTTTTACTTTCAACTTGTAATACGAGCGCAACCTGATGTGAGCAAAAAACCTCCGTCTAGCGTAGTTTACCCTCGAGTGGGAGCGCTCCACTCATAATCTAGCCCAAAGCGTTCAATTTAATTCACTTTATAGCAGTAGGTACTAAGTTCTAGATTATCTGAGTGATGTTGTGGGAAGCTATCAAATAGAAAGTGAACTCCACAGTACCAGTTTAACTATAGTGTATATCCTCCAGGACTTCCACTCATATGGATTATAGTAAGCAGTATTATAATCCAAGTCAGGATACATAAATTGCTGGGGCCGGCTTCATGAAAGTAATTATTCAATTCTAACTTTATTGTGTAGACAAAAAAATGAACAGTTTAGATAGTATTGCACTTGATATCACCTGATCAATATCATTATATTTAGCAGCATCACACGGTTCTGGGTTTTAAGTATGGTGTTTATAAGTATACACTACCAGATGATCTAAACATCTGCGTGCTTCTCAGTGCACAGGTCTTTAGAAGACCTGGGTCATAGTTATAATCCAGCGTTCATGGTGCATATACAGACAGTCTGCTTTCTATCTGCTTGAATATGACCCCCAAAGCCCCCTGGAGGCTATAATGTAATACAGCACATCAATAGTGAATTTAAATTTTATTCTTTAATGTACAAAATATCCCACTGACTTTAAAGTTTTTTATTTATTAAAACTGGCAATTTATTTGAAAGAAACATGTTATTTACGTAATTAAACACACAACGAATCAGAGAAATGTTTCACGTAAGATCAAAGCTGATTAATATTTAAATAAATGAATGTTGCTTATTGGGAACTTAAGTGAAGTAATGTTATGGTTGGCATATATGAACAAAAACTAAATAAATGGAAGAACCACACTATAACCCTCTTCCATAATCATAAACTGGAAAGCCCTGGTTTAGTTGCATAATGAAAATGGTTGCGCTATGAAGGATATGGAAGAAGAAGAAAAAAATCTATGCTGTCAACGGTGATGACTTTAAAGAGAGAGGTCAAAAGGTGAGGTCACTCATATAGTTCCATCAGAGCTAATATCCAGAAAAGTTTATCTTTATATTAGGTAAGTGAACACACTACCAATAGACTAAACGGAACAGCAGTGCAAATACAGAATATTTACTGTAAAATCTATATATACATCTTATATTTTTTATGGGGAATTTATTTTTATGCTCCTATAGAAACAAAAAAGTATCCACTATAATGAGTTTAAATATTTTATTCATATATTTTATTATCAGTGTATTATATTTCTCCAAAAATCCTATATTTGTGGATGCAGCAGAAAACATAACAATTTTATTGCTGTGAAATACTGCATTACATAAATTACCAAATATCTGAAATTATATGGTTGGCCAAGTTAAGCACTTTTGCTAGTATGCGTATGCTGTCGGCATTCAGCAATGTCTGGCGGACATGATACGCTGCAGCGTATCATGTCTGCCAGGCATTGTTAAATCTGCCCCAGTGTCCATGTTTCTTCACCTTTTACAGATTAATCATTAAAGGAACATTAAACTGCTGTGTACAACTATCTCTATTTAAAGTCTTTCTCTTATTTTAACTCATTACAGAATCCAGCAGCTAAAACTCTGCATTTTATACCGTATCTCACGGATTGTTGCATCTTGTGACAGAAGCAGTGCACTTTCTCAGATCTGCTTTTTTACAGATTTGCCTTGCACTTCATTTTAGCTCACATAATAGAAAGCAGAAGCATTACATTTTTGCAGTTTTTTTGCACAGGTTAAAAGTCACATGACAAATAAAAGCTCCAAGATGGTGGCACCCAGTGTGAAGATGCAGTGCTTCACTAACTGATAATTGTAAGTAGTTAAAATAAGAGAAGGACTTGAAGACAGCTGCAGGCACAGCAGAAAATAAACAATACCATTGTGAGTAGTGATCTTGCTACTGTAATTGTACCCATCAGTTTAATGTCCCTTTAAATGGGCGTGGATAAATAACTTTGTCAAAGTGCTCTATTGGATTGAGATCTGGTGACTGTGGAGGCCAATGGAGTACAGTGAACTCATTTTCATGTTTAAGAAACTAGTTTGAGATGATTTTAGCTTTGTGACATGGTGCATTATCCTGCTGGAAGTAGCCATCAGAAAATGGGTACATTGTAGTCATAAAGGGATGAACATGATCAGCAACAATACTCAGGTAAGCCGTGGCGTTTAAACGATGCTCAATTGGTACTAAGGAGCCCAAAGTGTGCCAAGAAAATATCCCCCATGCCATTACACCACCACCAGCAGCCTGAACCGTTGATACAAGGCAGGATGGATCCATGCTTTCATGTTGTTTATGCCAAATTCTGACCCTACCATCTGAATGTCACAGCTGAAATCGAGACTTATCAGACCAGGCAACATTTTTTCCAATCTTCTATTGTCCAATTTTGGTGAGCTTGTGCAAATTTTAGCCTCAGTTTCCTGTTCTTAAAGGGACACTAAACCAAAAATGTTCTTTCATGATTCAGATAGAGCATGCAATTTTAAGCAACTTTCTAATTTACTCCTATTATCAATTATTCTTTGTTCTCTTGATATCTGTATTTAAAAAACAGGAATGTGATGCATAGGAACAGGCCCATTTTTGGTTGAGAACCTGGGTTATGCTTGTTTATTGGTGGTTAAATGTAAACCTCCAATAAGCAAGCGCTATCCATGGTGCTGAACCTAAAGTGGGCTGGCTGCTAAGATTTACATTCCTGCTTTTAAAATAAAGATAGCAAGAGAACAAAGAAAAATTGATAATAGGATTAAATTATAAAGTTGCTTAAAATGTCCTTCTCTATCTGAATCATGAAAGAAAAAAAATTAGGTTCAGTGTCCCTTTAACTGATAAGAGTGGCACCTGGTGTGGTCTTCTGCTGCTATAGCCCATCTGCTTCAAGGTTCAACGTGTTGTGCATTCAGAGATGGTATTCTGCATACCTTGGTTGTAACAAGTGGTTATTTGAGTTACTGTTGCCTTTCTATTATCTCAAACCAGTCTGCCCATTCTCCTCTGACATCAACAAGGCATTTTCGTCCACAAAACTGCCGGTCACTGGATATTTTCTGTAAACCCGAGAGATGGTTATGCGTGAAGATCCCAGGAGATCAGCAGTTTTTAAAATACTCAGACCAGCCCGTCTGGCACCAACAACCATGCCATGTTCAAAGACACTTAAATCCCCTTTCTTCCCCATTTTGATGCTCGTTTTAAACTGCAGCAAGTTGTCTTCACCACGTCTAGATGCTTAAATGCATTGAGTTGCTGCCATGTGATTGTTGATTAGCAATTTGTGCTATCAAGCAATTGAACAGGTGTACGTAATAAAGTGGCCGGTGAGTGTATGTATGTATGTTTATATATATATATAAATGAGGAAGAAGTCACCAGCGCAAGATCAAGGATATTAGTTATATAAAAGGAACTGACTCCTAATATGTGTGGCGAGCTAATACTTAGATGTCAAATGGTAGTCCTATGAAGGTGTGTGAGGACTAAAAGGAGATAGCGTGCTGCCTCTGTATTGAAACAGAGTACCCCTGACTCTGTAAAAGTATGTATAGTAAGAGGACAATTCAATATAGAGAAGGAGGCGCTCATCTATAAGGTGGTACACTTAATGTATTAAATACTTGTATAGGTATAAGTCCACAGAAAATATAATAAAAAAGGGTGGTGTCCTGGTAGAAATCTTCACAAGAAAATAATCAGTCAAGTAAGAATTTACTGCTTACCAGCTGTTACCTCAATCATATGAGGTAAGTAGTTGGCCCAATTAGAGATGGTACACTGTGTTAATATCCCTGTCTCTGTCCTGGTGATGGTCCGTAAAGGCTTTGTTGAAGAAAAGGGGGGTCCCCTTTCAGGTTTTCTTGAACTTGTGTGAATGAAGATCCTGGACTCTCTTTGGTTAAAAAGATGAAGACTGTAATTCATCTGTGTATATCTCTTTTAAATGGTGGTAGGAATACTTGTTCCCTTCTGGATGATCCTTGGGATGGTATGCCCTCAGATGGTGAGAATCTCCGTCTCCTCAAGTTGAGCAATAGGTCATAGGAGAGAAAAAAAGGCACATAGCATAATATTGTTTTAACACAACAAGAAATATTTATTAGGTGATAATATGCGCTTACATTAAAAAACCTCAATCGTGTATGAGGTAAGGTAAAGACATATAAAGTTGCACTGTGGTCTGTATCCTTGATTGAAACCGCTATTGCAGTGGTATTGAAATCCAAATAGTATGGAAATAGTTCATACAAAATGTCCTTTGGATAGTTTGCGGTGTATGTATAAATAAATAAAAACACTGATTTGTCCCCAGAAATATTGTGGCTAAATTCTGTGTTGAATATCTTAAAAAGTGAAGCTTTATATTGTGCAAATTCAATGCATATAATTAGTATAGCAGAGTTTGAGAGTTAGCCAACGTGAGAAACGGATGGCAATATAATATTGCAAACGATGACAGTGTAAATCAGCACAAGCTAATAAGCAATAAGCAATAGGTAAGGTTTATGTAATGCTAGTTCAGTGCATATGATTAGTATAGCAATGCTTGAGAGTCAACCGGCATAAGCGAAATTTAGGCAGAACAATATTGCTACCGATAACTGAGTTTCTCATGTTGGCTAACTCTGCTATACTAATTATATGCATTGAACTTGCACAATATAAAGCTTCATTTTTTAAGATATTCAACACAGAATTTAGCCACAATATTTCTGGGGACAAATCGATGTTTTTATTTATTTATACATACACCGCAAACTATCCAAATGACATTTTGTATGAACTATTTCCATACTATTTGGATTTCAATACCACTGCAATATCGGTTTCAATCAAGGATACAGACCACAGTGCAACTTTATATGTCTTTACCTTACCTCATACACGATTATAACAAGTATTCCTACCACCATTTAAAAGAGATATACACAGACAAATTACAGTCTTCATCTTTTTCACCAAAGAGAGTCCAGGATCTTCATTCACACAAGTTCAAGAAAACCTGAAAGGGACCCCCCCCCCCTTTCTTCAACAAAGCCTTTACGGACCATCACCAGGACAGAGACAGGGATATTAACACAGTGTACCATCTCTAATTGGGCCAACAACTTACCTCATATGATTGAGGTAACAGCTGGTAAGCAGTAAATTCTTACTTGACTGATTATTTTCTTGTGAAGATTTCTACCAGGACACCACCCTTTTTTATTATATTTTCTGTGGACTTATACCTATACAAGTATTTAATACATTAAGTGTACCACCTTATAGATGAGCGCCTCCTTCTCTATATTGAATTGTCCTCTTTTTATATATATATATATATATATATATATATATATATATATATATATATATATATATATACTGTATATACTGTATATATATATATATATATATGTGTATACAGTATATATATATATTGCAAAAATCAAAGATTTAACAAGGGAGGTCAGGGTCTTGTAAAACATTTCCATTTAAACATGATGCTTTGTGGTTTAATTAACATTACCTTCTACACAATTATACACATTATTTCTGCTAACAGTTTAACAAGTGGGATTCCTATTTTCAGACCATTATGTAGTTAAGGAAGTGCAAAGAAAGACCAACACATTGTGTGAATGTTGTTAGGAGAATATGAGCTGAGAGAACCCTTCTAAGATGTCAAGTTTAAAAAGAGTATTATGTATCAGTGCTTCAGTATTATCCCCAAACTTATATGAAAAAAGGGGTGTTTTTAGAACCATATTTTGGCTACAGCATGAATCCTCATTTTCTGTCCATTTGGGACCAAGGCTATTTTTACATTTCTGCGGTGTTTGTGTTTAGATGTAATTTTCCTCTTACTCATTTACTGTACCCACACATAATATATACTGTTTTTCTAGCCATTAAATGGACTTTCTAAAGATACCATTATTTTCATCATATCTTATATTTTATAATTTTTTTTTATAGTAAATTATGAGGAAAAAATGGAAAAAAACACACTTTTTCTAACTTTGACCCCCAAAATCTGTTACACATCTACAACCACCAAAAACACCCATGCTAAATAGTTTCTAAATTTTGTCCCGAGTTTAGAAATACCCAATGTTTACATGTTCTTTGCTTTTTTTGCAAGTTATAGGGCAATAAATACAAGTAGCACTTTGCTATTTCAAAACCACTTTTTTTCAAAATTAGCGCTAGTTACATTGGAACACTGATATCTTTCAGGAATCCCTGAATATCCCTTGACATGTATATATTTTTTTTAGAAGACATCCCAAAGTATTGATCTAGGCCAATTTTGGTATATTTCATGCCACCATTTCACCGCCAAATGCGATCAAATACAAAAAATTGTTCACTTTTTCACAAATTTTTACACAAACTTTCGGTTTCTCACTGAAATTATTTACAAATAGCTTGTGCAATTATGGCATAAATGGTTGTAAATTATTCTCTGGGATTCCCTTTGTTCAGAAATAGCAGACATATATGGCTTTGGCATTGCTTTTTGGTAATTAGAAGCCGCTAAATGCCACTGCGCACTGCACGTGTATTATGCCCAGCAGTGAAGAGGTTAATTAGGGAGCATGTAGGGAGCTTTTTGGGGTAATTTTAGCTTTAGTGTAGTGTAGTAAACAACCCAAAGTATTGATCTAGGCCCATTTTGGTATATTTCATGCCACCATTTCACCGCCTTACATGGTTGTAAATGCTTCTCTGGGATCACCTTTGTTCAGAAATAGCAAACATATATGGCTTTGGCATTGCTTTTTGGTAATTAGAAGGTCGCTAAATGCCGCTGTGCACCACATGTGTATTATGCCCAGCTGTGCAGGGGTTAATTAGGGAGCTTGTAGGGTTAATTTTAGCTTTAGTGTAGTGTAGTTGACAACCCAAAGTATTGATCTAGGCCCATTTTGGTATATTTCATGCCACCATTTCACCGCTAAATGCGATCAAATAAAAAAAATCATTCCCTTTTTCACAAACTTTTAGGTTTCTCACTGAAATCATTTACAAACAACTTGTGCAATTATGGCACAAATGGTTGTAAATGCTTCTCTGGGATCACCTTTGTTCAGAAATAGCAGACATATATGGCTTTGGCATTGCTTTTTGGTAATTAGAAGGCCGCTAAATGCCGCTGTGCACCACACGTGTATTATGCCCAGCTGTGCAGGGGTTAATTAGGGAGCTTGTAGGGTTAATTTTAGCTTTAGTGTAGTGTAGTAGACAACCCAAAGTATTGATCTAGGCCCATTTTAATATATTTCATGCCACCATTTCACCGCTAAATGCGATCAAATAAAAAAAATCATTCCCTTTTTCACATACTTTTTCACATACTTTTTCACAAACTTTAGGTTTCTCCCTGAAATTATATACAAACAGCATGTGCAATTATGGCACACATGGTTGTAAATGCTTCTCTGGGATCCCCTTTGTTCAGAAATAGCAGACATATATGGCTTTGGCGTTGCTTTTAGTAATTAGAAGACCAATAAATGCCGCTGCACATCACACGTGTAGTATGGCTAGCAGTGAAGGGGTTAATTAGGTAGCTTGTAGGGAGCTTGTAGGGTTAATTTTAGCTTTAGTGTAGAGATCAGCCTCCCACCTGACACATCACACCCCCTGATCCCTCCCAAACAGCTCTCTTCCCTCCCCCAACCCACAATTGTCCCTGCCATCTTAAGTACTGGCAGAAAGTCTGACAGTACTAAAATAAAAGGTATATTTGGTTTTTTTTGTGTTTTTTATAGCATATTTACATATGCTGCTGTGTAGGATCCCCCTTAGCCCCCAACCTCACTGATCCCCCACCAAACAGTTCTCTAACCCTCCCCCCTCTACCTTAATGGGCGCCATCTTGGGTACTGGCAGCTGTCTGCCAGTACCCAGTTTAGAAAAAATGTATGCTTTTTTTTTTTTTTTTCCCTTTTCTGTAGTGTAGCTTCCCCCCCACACCAAAGACCAACCCCCACCACTCCCAGATCTCTTAGATTGTTTTTATAATAATAGTAAATCCATCCTTTTCTCCCACTTATTAACATTAAATTTTTCTGTAGTGTAGCGCTTCCCACCCGCTCCCGCACCATGCACATGCCCGCCCGCCCCCATCAGTCCCGCCCCCCTCCACATCACGCGGCCCGTCGATGGCCGCCCACCCACCTTCCACGTCGGCTCCCATCATCGATGTCCGGTGCAGAGAGGGCCACAGAGTGGAACTCTCTGCATCGGATGGCCATGCAGGGTTATTGCAGGATGCCTTGATATCGAGACATCCCTGCAATAACCGGAAAGCGGCTGGAAGTGAGCAGAATCGCTTCCAGCTGCTTTCCAGACCGAGGACGTGCAAGGTACGTCCTCAGGCATTAACTGTCATTTTTTAGAGGATGTACACTGCACGTCCTCAGTCATTAAGGGGTTAAAGGGATATAAAACCCATTTTTTTTTCTTTCATGATTCAGATAGAACATGCTATTTTAAACAACTTTCTAATTTACTCCTATTATCAAATTTTCTTCTTTCTCTTGGTATCTTTATTTAAAAAGGCAGGAATGTAAGCTGAGGAGCCAGCCCATTTTTGGTTCAAATCCTGGGTAGCACTTGCTGATTGGTGGCTATGTTTAGTTTAACCTATAGGAGCTTGGGGTATGTGGGTATATTATACTTGTGTATGAAGATTATTAAATGTATATATTTTACTGTCAAATACTATTGGTATTTAAGTGTGTTCCTTATTGTAATAAATATCGGCCAGATTACGAGTTTTGCGTTATGAGCGGCTCGGTAATAACTTGCAAGTTATTTCCACCACTCACCTCCCTATAGCGCTGCTATTAAAGGTTTGCAAAAACCCGGCGTTAGCAAGCAATATGGCAGCGTTGAGCTCCATACCGCACTAAAATACAAGCGCTGCTTTGAGCTGGTTTTACGTGCTCGCGCACAATTTCCCCATAGACATCAATGGGAAGAGCCGGCTAAAAAAGCCTAACACCGGCAATAAAGGAGCGTAAAGCTCTGTAACGCAGCCCCATTGATTCCTATGGGGAAAGAAAAGTTATGTTTAAACCTAACACCGTAACATAAACCCCGTGTCTAAACAACCCTAATCCACTATACTAAAGTTATTAACCCCTAAACCTAACCCTAAGTCTAACCCTAACGTAACCCTAACCCTAACACCACTAACTTTAACATAATTAAAATAAATCTAAATAAAAATTACAATTAATACCTAAATAATTCCTATTTAAAACTAAATACTTACCTATAAAATAAAACCTAACCTAGCTACAATATAACTTTAAGTTATATTGTAGCTATCTTAGGTTTTATTTTTATTTCACAGCTAAGTTTGTAATTATTTTAACTAGGTAGACTAGTTAGTAAATAGTTATTAACTATTTACTAGCTACCTAGTTAAAATAAATACAAACTTACCTGTCAAATAAAACCTAACCTGTCTCACACTAATACCTAACATTACACTACAATAAATCAATTACATTAATTAAATACAATTAACTAAATGACAAAAAAATAAACACTAAATTACACAAAATTTAAAAGAAATTATCAAATATTTAAACTAATTACACCTAATCTAATAGCCCTATCAAAATAAAAAGCCCCCCCAAAATAAAAAAAACCCTAGCCTAAACTAAACTGCCAATAGCCCCTAAAAGGGCCTTTTGCGGGGCATTGCCCCAAAGAAATCGGCTCTTTTACCTGTAAAAAAAAAATACAAACAACCACCCAACAGCAAAACCCACCACCTACACAACCAAACCCCCCAAATAAAATCCTATCTAAAAAAACCTAAGCTCCCCATTGCCCTGAAAAGGGCATTTGGATGGGCATTGCCCTTAAAAGGGTATTTAGCTCTTATCCATTGCCCAAAGTCCCTAATCTAAAAATAAAACCCACCCAATAAACCCTTAAAAAAATCTAACACTAACCCCCGAAGATCCACTTACAGTTTTTGAAGACCAGACATCCATCCTCATCAAGCCGGGAGAAGTCTTCATCCAAGTGGGCAGAAGTCCTCAACGAAGTCGGGAGAAGTCTTCATCCAAGCAGGCCAAAGTCTTCATCCAAGCCGGCAGAAGTCTTCATCCAGACGGCATCTTTTATCTTCATCCATCCAGTGTGGAGCGGCTCCATCTTCAAGACATCCGGCGCGGAGCATCCTCTTCTTACGACGGCGACTGAAGAATGAAGGTTCCTTTAAGGGACGTCATCCAAGATGGCGTCCCTTGAATTCCGATTGGCTGAATTCTATCAGTGAAATAAAATACTGTGAAATAGAAATAAAACCTAAGATAATTACAATGTAACTATTAGTTATATTGTAGCTAGCTTTGGGTTTATTTTACAGGTAAGTATTTAGTTTTAAATAGGAATTATTTAGTTAATGATAGTAATTTTTATTTAGATTTTAATTATATTAAAGTTAGGGGTGTTAGGGTTAGACTTAGGGTTAGGTTTAGGGGTCAATAACTTTAGTATAGTGGCGGCGATGTCCGGAGCGGCAGATTAGGGGTTAATAATATTTAACTAGTGTTTGTGATGCGGGAGTGCGGCGGTTTAGGGTTAATATGTTTATTATAGTGGCAGCGATGTCCGGAGCGGCAGATTAGGGGTTAATAATTTTAATTTAGTGTTTGCAATGCGGGATGGCCTCGATTTAGGGGTTAATAGGTAGTTTATGGGTGTTAGTGTACTTTGTAACACTTTAGTTATGAGTTTTATGCTACAGATTTGTAGCATAAAACTCATAACTACTGACTTTAGATGGCGGTACGAATCTTGACGGTACAGGGTGTACCGCTCACTTTTTGGCCTCCCAGGCAAAACTCGTAATACCGGCGCTATGGAAGTCCCATTGAAAAAGGACTTTTTGAAAAGTGCGGTAGTTACATTGCGTTACGGCCAAAAAAGTGTGTGGTACACCTATACCTGCAAAACTCGTAATAGCAGCGTTAGTGAAAAAGCAACGTTATGAGGCTTTTTCACTCATAACGCAAAACTCGTAATCTAGCCGTATGTTTTTTACTTTTCCCATGCCCTTTTCTTTTTTGTAAGAATATTTTGTGTGCAGGATACTAATATTCCATATAAGACATTACTCACAGCTTTTTAGTTTTCCCAGTGTGTTTTTTTTAGCTTTGCACTAATTAAAGCGTGTTATTTGGAACTGACAGCTGTATGGTCACACTGTACTGAATGTTTTTATGTCTAATATTATGGGTACACTATAACAAACATGTTGGGGTTGCAATAATAGAATTAAAACCACTAATATCCATTACTCCTTATCAATAAGACCCATGTCACTGTTATCTCCCCTGCCTTATTGAAATATTCTCTATATAACATGGCCCTGTTCACACTGAAGTTGTCATGGCAACTGTGAAAACTCTTTCTGGAGTGTAGTGATGCACTAAAGCTACCAGCTCAAGCACCAGATCTCTGTAAGAATCTTTTCAAACCCAACAACTTCAGGTCCAAAACCTAAGATTTAGAATAATCTGTGACAAGGCAGGCTGCACTTTTGCCTCATACACAGTACTTTAGCTAAAATGTCCTTTTTAGCAATTTACTGCTAGTTCATCACAACAGAACAAAGACAATCTGAGATCACAGCCACTAGTCACATACCTGAGAGATGTTTGAGCATTCCTTCCAATGGTGAGACACTTTCATAGAAACTTAGGGGCCGATTTATCATTTGTCATACAGACATGATTCGCTGTAGCGGATCATGTTCGCCCGACATCGATAAATGCCGACAGCATACACTGCCGTCATTTATCGTTGCGCAAGCATTTCTCGTGAAATGCTTGTGCAATACCGCCCCCTGCACATTTGCGGCCAATCGACAGCTATCAGGGGTTGTCAATCTACCTGATCGTATCTGTTCAGGCTGATTGCTGTCCGTCGCCTCAGAGGTGGTGGACGAGTTAAGGAGCTGTCTTATGACCGCTGCTTCTTAACTTATGTCTCCGGCAAGTCTGAAGGCTTGCGCGGAAACAGTTGCATTCGCAGCATAATAAATGCGCCCCCAAGCATCTTCATGTTTATTGAGTTTACCTTTCAAGTACAACCATATTGCATTGTAAGAATTGTATTTCTTTATAAATCTGTTCTGTTTAATGGGAGTATTCTAAAGATCATTTGCATAAACTGCATAGCACGCCCCTTTGATATGGTCTATTTTAAAATCAGAGGATTGATTAAATTGATTAAAAAGGGTTACCTGCTTAACTGCAGTTGTAAAGACATTCTATTGCAAAGTGCAAGCTCAAATTTGTGCTTGTCCCAGGCTACACGATTAAACACATATGTCAAATCCCACTGCTAATCTGCATGTGGGTGCCAATCAGAAAATGGGCAGTGATTGGCAGCTTAGTATGGCTTTCTTTCCTGATAGGCTGTGACCTGCTTGAGAGCTACAATGCTTGCTGCTCTCAAATGTGACTTTTCCTAGGTGTTTAACCTTTTTTGTAAGGGTTTTATATATAGGCCTAGATTACAAGTGGAGCTCAGTCGTTACTGAGAGAGGTGCAAACATAATTGCAAGGCTGCAGTAAGTGACGCGCCCTATATTTTAATGATGAGCGTAAAACTGAAGCTCGTATTACAAGTCCATTGTTAACCCTTGTAATCGAGCGATAATAACATTAATGCTGGAAATGTTAACCAAAGGGAAAGCTCTGTGTGAATGCTCATACAGGACTTCTTAAACCACAAAATTGGCCTATAAGGTTTAATTTTCATACTATTTCAAGACTTGTAGGAAAGAGCATTGCTTTTCTGCATAGACAAATCACACTAAAGCCATTTTTAGATTACAGAAAGGGACCATGTACAGTTGGTTTCCCCTTGATATGTTTTCAATGCCAGCTGCAGAGGGCATTATGGGTATACAGTATAATGTATATTTATAGCTAAAATGTAAAATTGATCATTATACATTTTTTCTTTATTATAAAAAACATGTTTTTTTTAATGTGGCAAAGTTTTAGTCGAAAAACATGGTTAACAATACAGGATATTAATGTCTTGCATAAAAAATGGCTGCAGCTTTTCCTGGTTACAATAGTGGGATTGTAAACATTTCCGACACTGTAAATTGTGTTTTGTAAAAAGGCGCCATTTCTACCATTGAAAATAATGAGCCGCTTCATTGTCACATAACTGTAATTTCTCACTGCTATTGTCATTTTACACTGTACAAGGGTATTTATGTAAACCCCTGTATTGTAAACAATATTGGCCATTGTATTGGTGATTTACATTTGTATAAGGTGTCGTTGGTAAGTTTCTGGTAACTCACAATGGGAATCACAGTTTACTTTCAGCTCTGGTAACTTCCACATGAGCAATACTTGTGCTTGAGCTATAAACAAGCGCGATAAACAAGCCCCAGTAGCAAAGGTAGGAAGGGCAATAAACAATAAACAAACCCCAGTAGCGTGTCACTTTTTAGAACAGGGACATCAAATCGACCATGTAGGTCCTTTAAGAGCAGGTTGTGATAGAGAAAGACTTCTCAAACAAAGGGAAGCATATTGGATATATAGCGGCCCATTTATCAAGCTCTGTATGGAGCTTGTGGGCCCGTGTTTCTGGCGAGTCTTCAGACTCGCCAGAAACAGCAGTTATGAAGCAGCGGTCTAAAGACTGCTGCTCCATAACCCTGTCATAACCTCTGAGCAGACAGACAGGAATCGCCACAATTCAACCCGAAAAATCACACTAAATAATGCAAAGAGCAAAAATGTGGCTTGGGATTTGCATGTCACTACGCTGTCAGAGTATCACTGTGTTAAACGAATACCTAGGGGTTTGAGGATGAACACCCGTCCCACACTCTTAAAGGACTGTGACAAATTTAAGTCCATACTGAACAAATGCTCCTACGACTTAATTGTATTAACAGTTGAGTACCTGTTGAAAGACATACAGATGCAGGAAAAGGAAATTAAATGCTACAAGAGGAGCTTGCTAAGTCACTATCTGCAGAGGCATTTAAGAAGTTTATCAGCAAGATCAACATCAAAATATCACAGCTACAAAAGGAGACTCAGGTACGCAAAAGGCTTAAATATGTAAAAGACAAGATGGATTACGTCCGTGGCAGTGTGTATAGATGGCGTTCTGGTTACAATGACGATTGGAGGAGGAATCCCAATACGTCAGCAAGGCGACACCCCAACAGGCACAACACAAGCAACGGAGAAGGCGGAGCACAGTCCGATACCTCAGCTAACACGTCTTTTTTGTCAAGCGGTGAAGGAAGCACTGTGGAGGAAGAAAACATCATCCCCATAAATGCGAGCTCATTGCAGACCAGGAGGGGCTCATACCGCAGATGGGGCCACAACCGACAAAAATGAATATTTCTGAATGTCCACTTGAAGAAAGTGAGTACAAATTGCTAGAGAAGGAACTATCATATTGCCTCTATATGGACATTGACTTTTTTGAGTTAAGAAAAGATCTATATAGATTCTTCAGGAATATCAAGTTAAGAACGTTCTTTAAGGGCACTGAGCATACAAAAAATTTTCAAAAAAATAAAGTATGTGCACCACAGGTTAAAAGTGAAACGTTATGTATTGATAAATATAATTTACGTAAATAAGTACCTTTACCCCAGCAGTGAACAACAGCAGCATAGATACTCATGCTAAGCTTGTAACCACAGAAATCAACACATTAGAAAAAGAAGTCAACGAGAGGGTTGGTTATAACCCATATAATCTTACTAAGGATGAAATGGAAGCAATTAGTTCCTTAAAAAAGAAAATGTCATCATTTAAAGAGCGGACAAGGGCGGGGCCACAGTGATCCTTGACAAAGAGTTGTATGTAAATTAAATCCTTAGTCAGCTTAATGACAGTCAGACATATGGTAAATTAAATAATAACCCTGTATTTAATATACAAAGAGAGATTATGAATATACTTGGTACAGCAGAAAAGAATGGGTTAATTGATAAAAAGACAAAAGAGTTTTTATATGTTAACCATCCTAAGACACCAATCTTTTATACTGTGCCAAAGATTCACAAGAATGACCAAAATCCACTGGACCACCCAATCGTAGCTGGCACTGGTCCAATGTTGCCCCATCATATGCCAATCTATATATGAGCAGGTTTGAAGGGAAATTTGTATACTCTAATCATCTATTTATGCAGTTTGGCATTGCCTGGTGGTGTTTTATAGATTATGTATTTGGCGTATAGTGGGGTGACATTGGATCCCTCTATAAGTTTGTTCAACAACTTAATTTAGAAGTCAAAGGATTGAAATTTACCTTAAACTTTGGAGAGGAAAAAAAAATAAATTTTTTAGATACTATAGTGTATAAATACAATGATTTATTGTGCTTTGATCTGTACTCGAAAGAAACTGATAGGAATACCCTCTTAAAATATGATAGTTTCCACCACCCTGCCCTTAAAAAATCCTTACCCCGTAGTCAATTATTGAATTGAGAGTGAATAGGATAGTAGGAGATGATTCTTTGAAGAAACATATATTACAGGAGATGGGAAATACATTTTTGGATAGGGGATACCCCAAGACTTTGATTCACTAGGAGGTAACCAAGATAAGAAAGATAGATTAGTGTTTATTTCCCAATATAATCTTCATAGAGATAGAGTATCACGCATCATTAGGAAACATTGGCACATTTTAGAACAATGTAACATGGACATTCAAATCTTTAAGGAAACACATATGATGGCCTATAAAAGAGTGAAAAGCCTTAAATACATGCTAGTTAAGAGTGACTTGGGATCTAATCGCATAGACAAAACAGACAAAAAACAGGGTATATCACTAAAAAAAGCCTGGGCACTTTCCCTTGTTTGGGATGCACAAATTGTAATTCTGTATCATAGTAACATAGTAACATAGTAGATGAGGTTGAAAAAAGACCGAAGTCCATCGAGTTCAACCTATACAAATCGATACAAAATACCTATACAAAATATATACAAAAAGCTCCAGTTAAGCTTAAATAATCCCACTGAAAGGTGACCCATTTAATACTAGCAATCATATCCATGAATTTTGTTTATAGACAGAAATGTATCCAAATAATTTTTAAATGTATCTAGGGTATTGGCATTCACTACCTCCTTTGGTAAGAGTTCTTACAGTGAAAAAACGTTTCCGTTGCAGGAGATTAAATCTCCTTTCCTCCAACCTTAAATTGTGACCTCTGGTCACAAACAATTTTCTTGGAATAAACAGAGTTTCTGCCATCTCTGTATATGGGCCTTGAATATATTTATATAAAGTAATCATGTCACCTCTTAAGCGCCTTTTTTCTAAAGAAAACAGACCCAGTTTGGCTAGCCTCTCCTCATAGGTTAAATTCTCCAATCCCCTTATTAGCTTTGTGGCCCTTCTCTGAACTTTTTCTAGTTCTGCAATATATTCTTTTGCGATTGGTCCCCAGAACTGCACTCCATACTCAAGGTGAGGTCTTACCAGGGCTTTATATATATTATGACAGAATTATGCTTTCCTCCCTTGAGTCAATGCGTCTTTTAATACATGCTAGTATCTTATTAGCCTTTGAAGCTGCTGCCCTGCATTGTGCACCCATCTTTAGCTTGTTATCTATTACTACCCCCAAATCCCTTTCCTCCTGTGTTTGGCCAAGTCTTGTCCCATTTAAATAATACGTTGCCTGCTTATTTTTACTTCCAAAATGTAGAACCTTGCATTTTCCCGTATAAAATCTAATTTTCCATTTACCTGCCCATACTTCTAATTTTTGCAGGTTCCTTTGTAACGAAAGTTCATCCTGCTCTGACCTAATGACCTTACTTAATTTAGTATCATCTGCAAAAATAGAGATGTCGCTATTTAATCCTAGCTCCAAGTCATTTATAATAATATTAAAAAGAATAGGGCCCAGCACTGATCCCTGGGGTACTCCCCTGATTACCTTTGTCCAATCTGAGTATGATCCATTTACTACTACTCGTTGCTCCCTATCTTTTATCCAGTTATTTATCCAAAAACTAACATTTTCAGCTATTCCGAGTCCCTTAATTTTGTGCATTAATCTCTCATATGGCACTGTATCAAACGCCTTTGCAAAATCTAAGTATATCACATCAACTGATTCCCCTTTATCTATATTTTTACTTACTTCCTCATAGAATCCAATTAGATTAGTTTGACATGATCTATTTCTCATAAAACTATGCTGATTAGAACTCATAATCTTGTTTACACGAATATGCTCATCAATGTAATCCCTTATAATCCCTTCAAATATCTTCCCCACTATTGATGTCAGACTAACTGGTCTATAGCTTCCTGGATAATCCCTACTACCCTTTCTGAAGAGTGGCACCACATCAGCTTTGCGCCAATCCTTGGGTACCATGCCTGAGGATAATGAGTCTTGAAAAATTAAGAGTAGAGGTTTGTCTATAGCAGTGCTAAATTCCCTTAACACGCTTGGGTGTATTCCATCTGGGCCTGGAGTTTTATTTACCTGTAATTAAGGGTAGTTATTTTTCTCACCCACCTAATGGCCAGAAAATTAATATTCATGCTTTTTTTAACTTGTGAATCTACCTTTGTAATTTTTTTGATTAAGTGTCCGTGTGCGAAAATCTACATAGGTGAAATGACCCGCAGAATTAGAGAGCGCCCTAATCAACATAAATAAATATGATATCAGGAAGGGCGATAAACAAGGCCCAGTAGTGTGCCACTGCTTCGCTGGCAACTAATAAACCATATAGGCCCTTTAAGAGCAGGTGGTGATGGAGAAATACTTCTCAAAAAAAAGGAGGCATATTGGATGGAATGGAGCTTGATGGTCCTTAAAGACCACTGCTCCATAATTTTTCCATCTGCTCTGAGGCTGAGGACAGAAATCAACCCGATGAGAATATGATCGGGTTGATTGACACCCCCCTGCTAGAGGTCGATTGGCCGCGAATCTGCAGGGGGCAGATGATAAATGCCAACAGTTGATCGGAACAGCCAATAGAATGCAAGCTCAATCTGATTGGCTGATTGGATCAGCCAATCGGATTAAACTTGAATCTGATTGGCTGATTCCATCAGCCAATCAGAATTTTCCTACCTTAATTCCGATTGGCTGATAGTAATCCTATCAGCCAATCGGAATTCGACGGACGCCATCTTGGATGACGTCATTTAAAGGAACCGTCATTTGGCGAGTAGGCGTCGGTAGAAGAGGATGTTCCGCGTCGGCTGGAAGATGATGGCTCCGGAAGAAAGAAGATTGAAGATGCTGCTTCATAGAAGACTTCATCCTGATGATGGACTTCTTCAGCGCCCGCTTGGATCAAGACTTCAGCCCGATGATGGATTTCTTCAGCCGCCGCTTGGATCCAGACTTCAGCCCGAGGATGGACGTCACTCTTCAGGCCCCCGCTTGGGCTTGGATCAAGACTTCGGACCCTCTTCTGGACCGATCGGTGAACCTGGCATGGTGAAGACAAGGTAGGGAGATCTTCAGGGGCTTAGTGTTAGGTTTATTTAAGGGGGGTTTGGGTTAGATTAGGGGTATGTGGGTGGTGGGTTGTAATGTGGGGGGGGGGGTATTGTATGTTTTTTTTTTACAGGCAAAAGAGCTGAATTCTTTGGGGCATGTCCCGCAAAGGGCCCTTTTAAGGGCTGGTAAGGTAAAAGAGCTTTGAACTTTTGTAATTTAGAATAGGGTAGGGCATTTTTTTTATTTTGGGGGTCTTTGTTATTTTATTAGGGGGCTTAGAGTAGGTGTAATTAGTTTAAAATTGTAATTTATTTTTTGTAACTTAGTTCTTTTTTATTTTTTGTACTTTAGTTAGTTTATTTAATTGTATTTATTTGTAGGAATTGTATTTAATTTATTTATTGATAGTGTAGTGTTAGGTTTAATTGTAGATAATTGTAGGTAGTTTATTTAATTAATTTATTGATAGTGTAGTGTTAGGTTTAATTGTAACTTAGGTTAGGATTTATTTTACAGGTAATTTTGTTATTATTTTAACTAGGTAACTATTAAATAGTTATTAACTATTTAATAGCTATTGTACCTGGTTAAAATAAATACAAAGTTGCCTGTAAAATAAATATTAATCCTAAAATAGCTACAATATAATTATTTGCTATATTGTAGCTATATTAGGGTTTATTTTACAGGTAAGTATTTAACTTTAAATAGGAATAAGTTATTTAATAAGAGTTAATTTATTTCGTTAGAAAAAAATTATATTTAACTTAGGGGGGTGTTAGGGTTAGGGTTAGAATTAGCTTTAGGGGTTAAAAAAATTATTAGAGTAGCGGTGAGCTCCGATCGGCAGATTAGGGGTTAATACTTGAAGTTAGGTGTCGGCAATGTTAGGGAGGGCAGATAAGGGGTTAATACTATTTCTTATAGGGTTATTGAGGCGGGAGTGAGGCGGATTAGGGGTTAATACATTTATTATAGTAGCGCTCAGGTCCGGTCGGCAGATTAGGGGTTAATAAGTGTAGTTAGGTGGAGGCGACGTTGGGGGCGGCAGATTAGGGGTTAATAAATATAATATAGGGGTCGGCGATGTTAGGGCAGCAGATTAGGGGTACATAGGGATAATGTAGGTGGCGGGGGTGTACGGAGCGGCAGATTAGCGGTTAAAAATAATATGCAGGGGTCAGCGATAGCGGGGGCGGCAGATTAGGGGTTAATAAGTGTAAGGTTAGGGGTGTTTAGACTCGGGGTACATGTTAGAGTGTTAGGTGCAGACGTAGGAAGTGTTTCCCCATAGGAAACAATGGGGCTGCGTTAGGAGCTGAACGCGGCTTTTTTGCAGGTGTTAGTTTTTTTTTCAGCTCAAACAGCCCCATTGTTTTCTATGGGGGAATCGTGCACGAGCACGTTTTTGAAGCTGGCCGCGTCCGTAAGCACCGCTGGTATCGAGAGTTGCAGTGGCGTTAAATTATGCTCTACGCTCCCTTTTTGGAGCCTAACGCACTGAAAACCCAGCCATTCTGTGAACTCTAAATACCAGCTGTATTTAAAAGGTGCGGGGGAAAAAAGCATGTGTAGCTAACGCACCCCTTTGGCCGCAAAACTCTAAATCTAGGCGGAAGAGAGGAACTGGTATTATTAAAGATTAGTGTAGGTTGTATGCATCCCTGAACAGAAGAGTCTTTAGGGAGTGCTTTAAGCTTTCAAAAATAGGGGAAAATATTGTGTAGCGAGGCAGAGATAGATATATACATGCACAAAAATATATACAGTATATATATATATATATATATATATATACATACACAAATACATATAAAACTTTGAGCCTTTCCCTTCCCAGCACCTGATCACAGACCATATCCCTTTAAATCACTGTTAAAACATTTTTTTCAATAATGCATCTTTATTTTACATTTAATATGTATAAACATGAGTGAAATACTGTATCTGAATATATTATACATTTGATTTGTTATGCATATATTCAAACATTACCACTTTAGTGCAGGTCCCTAAAAGAGCTAAATTTCCAAGAGCTATTTTGTATTGCACTTGAGCGCAGCACTTATCAATTGTAATATGAGCAATAATATTGCAGCCTGCTCTATCCACTCTAATTATAGGGTGCACATAATAAATATAGACAAGTGAGTAGTATTGAGCGCATAAAAAGAAAGAAGGCTAAAGCGTGGTAAAAATTTATGTCAACACAGTTTGTGACAAAAATGATTTAAGGGACAGTCTAGACCAAAATAACCTTTCATGATTCAGAAAGAGAATTTCATTTTAAACAATTTTCCAATTTACTTTTATCACCAATTTTGCTTTGTTCTCTTGGTATTCTTAGTTGAAAGCTAAACCTAGGAGGTTCATATGCTAATTTCTAAGCCCTTGAAGGCCGCCTCTTCTCTCAGGACTTTTTGACAATTTTTCACCACTAGAGGGTGTTAGTTCATGTGTGTCATATAGATAACACTGTCCCTTTAAACAGCAAAAAAGATGTGTCATAAAACCCTAGAACTTATATTCATTACAATAATAAAGACATCTGATACTAGTCTGAAAATATATGCACATAAATAAATAACAATGGTGCCACAGAAAAAAATGTTTGCCCAAAAGGAAATGAATAATATTTTGTAGTAAAAATGTTCAAAAAGTCCACTTAGTAACAAATGCCTAGATTTGGAGTTTTGTCGGTAAAGCCGTGCGGTGCTAACAAGCCTTTTTTTTCCAGCCTAACACCCTAACATGAACCCTGAGTCTAAACACCCCTAACCTTAAACTTATTAACCCCTAATCTGCCGCCCCAGCTATCGCTGACACCTACATTATAGCTATGAACCCCTAATCTGCTGTCCTTAACATCGCCGACACCTATATTATATTTATTAACCCCTAATCTGTCCCCCCCAACGTCGCCGCCACCTACCTACACTTATTAACCCCTAATCTGCCGACCATACATCGCTGCCACTATAATAAATGTATTAAGCCCTAAACCGCCGCACTCCCGCCTCGCAAACACTATAATAAATTTTATTAACCCCTAATCTGCCCTCCCTAACATCGCCGCCACCTACCTACAATTATTAATCCCTTATCTGCCGCCTCCAACGTCGCTGCTACAATAATAAAGTTATTAACCCCTAAACCTAAGTCTAACCCTAACCCTAACACCCCCCTAACTTAAATATAATTTAAATAAATCTAAATAAATTTACTATAATTAAATAAATTATTCCTATTTAAAACTAAATACTTACCTATAAAATAAACCCTAATATAGCTACAATATAACATTTATATTTATTTTACAGGCAACTGTATTTATTTTAACTAGGTACAATAGCTATTAAATAGTTAATAACTATTTAATAGCTACCTTGTTAAAATAATTGCAAAATTACCTGTAAAATAAATCCTAACCTAAGTTACAAATACACCTAACACTACACTATCAATAAATTAATTAAATAAATTACCTACAATTATCTAAACTAAAATACAATTCAATAAACTAAACTATAGTGCAAATAAAAAACAAAAACTAAATTACAAAAAATAAAAAAATATTACAAGAATTTTAATCTAATTACACCTAATCTAAGACCACTAATAAAATAAAAAAGCCCCCCAAAATAATAAAATTCCCTACCCTATACTAAATTACAAAAGTAATCAGCTCTTTTACCAGTCCTTAAAATGGCTTTTTGCGGGGCATTGCCCCAAAGTAATCAGCTCTTTTACCTGTAAAAAAAATACAAGACCCAACCCCAACATTACAACCCACCACCCACACACCCCTACTCTAAAACCCACCCGATCCCCCCTTAAAAAAAACTAACACTACCCCATTGAAGATCACCCTACCTTGAGCCGTGTTCACCCAGCCGGGCACCACTGGTCATCCGATCCGTCCAGAAGTCTTCATCCGATGGGGCAGAAGAGGACATCTGGACCAGGAGAAGGCTTCATCCAAGCGGCATCTTCTATCTTCATCCATCCGGTGCGGAGCGGGTCCATCTTCAAGACATCCGACGCGGAGCACCCTCTTCTTTCCACGGCCGACGACTGAATGAAGGTTCCTTTAAATGACGTCATCCAAGATGGCGTCCCTCGAATTCCGATTGGCTGATAGGATTCTATCAGCCAATCGGAATTAAGGTAGGGAAAATCTGCTTGGCTGATTGAATCAGCCAATCAGATTGAGCTCGCATTCTATTGGCTGTTCCGATCAGCCAATAGAATGCGAGCTCAATCTGATTGGCTGATTGGATCAGCCAATCGGATTGAACTTGAATCTGATTGGCTGATTCCATCAGCCAATCAGATTTTTCCTACCTTAATTCCGATTGGCTGATAGAATCTTATCAGCCAATCGGAATTCGAGGGATGCCATCTTGGATGACGTCATTTAAAGGAACCTTCATTCGGACTTAGGACGTCGGAAGAAGAGGATGGATCCGCGCCGGAGGTCTTGAAGATGGAGCCGCTCGTCATCGGATGAAGATAGAAGATGCCGCTTGGATGAAGATGGTTGCCGGTCCGGATCTCCTCTTCTGCCCGGATAGGATGAAGACTTTGGAGCCTCTTCTGGACTTCTTCTTGCCGCTTGATAGAAGACTTCAGCCGGATGATGGATCTCCAGCCCCCGCTTGGGCTTAGATGAAGATTTCGGAGCCTGGACGGATCGGTGATACCCAGTGTGGTGAAGATAAGGTAGGAAGATCTTCAGGGGCTTAGTGTTAGGTTTATTTAAGGGGGGTTTGGGTTAGATTAGGGGTATGTGGGTGGTGGGTTGTAATGTTGGGGGGGGTATTGTATGTTTATTTTTCCAGGCAAAAGAGCAGCATTCTTTGGGGCATGCCCCGCAAAAACAGAATTTATGTTTACCTGATAAATTACTTTCTCCAACGGTGTGTCCGGTCCACGGCGTCATCCTTACTTGTGGGATATTCTCCTCCCCAACAGGAAATGGCAAAGAGCCCAGCAAAGCTGGTCACATGATCCCTCCTAGGCTCCGCCTACCCCAGTCATTCGACCGACGTTAAGGAGGAATATTTGCATAGGAGAAACCATATGATACCGTGGTGACTGTAGTTAAAGAAAATAAAATATCAGACCTGATTAAAAAAACAGGGCGGGCCGTGGACCGGACACACCGTTGGAGAAAGTAATTTATCAGGTAAACATAAATTCTGTTTTCTCCAACATAGGTGTGTCCGGTCCACGGCGTCATCCTTACTTGTGGGAACCAATACCAAAGCTTTAGGACACGGATGAAGGGAGGGAGCAAATCAGGTCACCTAAATGGAAGGCACCACGGCTTGCAAAACCTTTCTCCCAAAAATAGCCTCAGAAGAAGCAAAAGTATCAAACTTGTAAAATTTGGTAAAAGTGTGCAGTGAAGACCAAGTCGCTGCCCTACATATCTGATCAACAGAAGCCTCGTTCTTGAAGGCCCATGTGGAAGCCACAGCCCTAGTGGAATGAGCTGTGATTCTTTCAGGAGGCTGCCGTCCGGCAGTCTCGTAAGCCAATCTGATGATGCTTTTAATCCAAAAAGAGAGAGAAGTAGAAGTTGCTTTTTGACCTCTCCTTTTACCAGAATAAACAACAAACAAGGAAGATGTTTGTCTAAAATCCTTTTGGAAGAAAACCAGGTTTAGTACGTAAAACCACCTTATCTGCATGGAACACCAGATAAGGAGGAGAACACTGCAGAGCAGATAATTCTGAAACTCTTCTAGCAGAAGAAATTGCAACCAAAAACAAAACTTTCCAAGATAATAACTTAATATCAACGGAATGTAAGGGTTCAAACGGAACCCCCTGAAGAACTGAAAGAACTAAGTTGAGACTCCAAGGAGGAGTCAAAGGTTTGTAAACAGGCTTGATTCTAACCAGAGCCTGAACAAAGGCTTGAACATCTGGCACAGCTGCCAGTTTTTTGTGAAGTAACACAGACAAGGCAGAAATCTGTCCCTTCAAGGAACTTGCAGATAATCCTTTCTCCAATCCTTCTTGAAGAAAGGATAGAATCTTAGGAATCTTTACCTTGTCCCAAGGGAATCCTTTAGATTCACACCAACAGATATATTTTTTCCATATTTTGTGGTAAATTTTTCTAGTTACAGGCTTTCTGGCCTGAACAAGAGTATCAATAACAGAATCTGAGAACCCTCGTTTTGATAAGATCAAGCGTTCAATCTCCAAGCAGTCAGCTGGAGTGAGACAAGATTCGGATGTTCGAACGGACCTTGAACAAGAAGGTCTCGTCTCAAAGGTAGCTTCCATGGTGGAGCCGATGACATATTCACCAGATCTGCATACCAAGTCCTGCGTGGCCACGCAGGAGCTATCAAGATCACCGACGCCCTCTCCTGATTGATCCTGGCTACCAGCCTGGGGATGAGAGGAAACGGCGGGAATACATAAGCTAGTTTGAAGGTCCAAGGTGCTACTAGTGCATCTACTAGAGTCGCCTTGGGATCCCTGGATCTGGACCCGTAGCAAGGAACCTTGAAGTTCTGCCGAGAGGCCATCAGATCCATGTCTGGAATGCCCCACAGTTGAGTAATTTGGGCAAAGATTTCCGGATGGAGTTCCCACTCCCCCGGATGTAATGTCTGACGACTCAGAAAATCCGCTTCCCAATTTTCCACTCCTGGGATGTGGATTGCAGACAGGTGGCAGGAGTGAGTCTCCGCCCATTGAATGATTTTTGTCACTTCTTCCATCGCCAGGGAACTCCTTGTTCCCCCCTGATGGTTGAAGTACGCAACAGTCGTCATGCTGTCTGATTGAAACCGTATGAACTTGGCCTTTGCTAGGTGAGGCCAAGCCTTGAGAGCATTGAATATCGCTCTCAGTTCCAGAATATTTATCGGTAGAAGAGATTCTTCCCGAGACCAAAGACCCTGAGCTTTCAGGGATCCCCAGACCGCGCCCCAGCCCATCAGACTGGCGTCGGTCGTGACAATGACCCACTCTGGTCTGCGTAAGGTCATCCCTTGTGACAGGTTGTCCAGGGACAGCCACCAACGGAGTGAGTCTCTGGTCCTCTGATTTACTTGTATCTTCGGAGACAAGTCTGTATAGTCCCCATTCCACTGACTGAGCATGCACAGTTGTAATGGTCTTAGATGAATGCGCGCAAAAGGAACTATGTCCATTGCCGCTACCATCAAACCTATTACTTCCATGCACTGCGCTATGGAAGGAAGAGGAACGGAATGAAGTGTTTGACAAGAGTTTAGAAGTTTTGTTTTTCTGGCCTCTGTCAGAAAAATCCTCATTTCTAAGGAGTCTATTATTGTTCCCAAGAAGGGAACCCTTGTCGACGGAGATAGAGAACTCTTTTCCACGTTCACTTTCCATCCGTGAGATCTGAGAAAGGCCAGGACTATGTCCGTATGAGCCTTTGCTTGAGGAAGGGACGACGTTTGAATCAGAATGTCGTCCAAGTAAGGTACTACTGCAATGCCCCTTGGTCTTAGCACCGCTAGAAGGGACCCTAGTACCTTTGTGAAAATCCTTGGAGCAGTGGCTAATCCGAAAGGAAGCGCCACGAACTGGTAATGCTTGTCCAGGAATGCGAACCTTAGGAACCGATGATGTTCCTTGTGGATAGGAATATGTAGATACGCATCCTTTAAATCCACCGTGGTCATGAATTGACCTTCCTGGATGGAAGGAAGAATTGTTCGAATGGTTTCCATTTTGAACGATGGAACCTTGAGAAACTTGTTTAAGATCTTGAGATCTAAGATTGGTCTGAACGTTCCCTCTTTCTTGGGAACTATGAACAGATTGGAGTAGAACCCCATCCCTTGTTCTCCTAATGGAACAGGATGAATCACTCCCATTTTTAACAGGTCTTCTACACAATGTAAGAATGCCTGTCTCTTATGTGGTCTGAAGACAATTGAGACCTGTGGAACCTCCCCCTTGGGGGAAGCCCCTTGAATTCCAGCAGATAACCTTGGGAGACTATTTCTAGTGCCCAAGGATCCAGAACATCTCTTGCCCAAGCCTGAGCGAAAAGAGAGAGTCTGCCCCCAACCAGATCCGGTCCCGGATCGGGGGCCAACATTTCATGCTGTCTTGGTAGCAGTGGCAGGTTTCTTGGCCTGCTTTCCCTTGTTCCAGCCTTGCATTCGTCTCCAGGCTGGCTTGGCTTGAGAAGTATTACCCTCTTGCTTAGAGGACGTAGCACTTGGGGCTGGTCCGTTTCTACGAAAGGGACGAAAATTAGGTTTATTTTTGGCCTTGAAAGACCTATCCTGAGGAAGGGCGTGGCCCTTACCCCCAGTGATATCAGAGATAATCTCTTTCAAGTCAGGGCCAAACAGCGTTTTCCCCTTGAAAGGAATGTTAAGGAGTTTGTTCTTGGAAGACGCATCCGCTGACCAAGATTTCAACCAAAGCGCTCTACGCGCCACAATAGCAAACCCAGAATTCTTCGCCGCTAACCTAGCCAATTGCAAAGTGGCGTCTAGGGTGAAAGAATTAGCCAATTTGAGAGCACGGATTCTGTCCATAATCTCCTCATAAGGAGGAAAATCACTATCGATCGCCTTTACTAGCTCATCGAACCAGAAACACGCGGCTGTAGTGACAGGGACAATGCATGAAATTGGTTGTAGAAGGTAACCTTGCTGAACAAACATCTTTTTAAGCAAACCCTCTAATTTTTTATCCATAGGATCTTTGAAAGCACAACTATCTTCTATGGGTATAGTGGTGCGTTTGTTTAAAGTAGAAACCGCTCCCTCGACCTTGGGGACAGTCTGCCATAAGTCCTTTCTAGGGTCGACCATAGGAAACAATTTTTTAAATATGGGGGGAGGGACGAAAGGTATACCGGGCCTTTCCCATTCTTTATTTACAATGTCCGCCACCCGCTTGGGTATAGGAAAAGCTTCTGGGAGCCCCGGGACCTCTAGGAACTTGTCCATTTTACATAGTTTCTCTGGGATGATCAAATTCTCACAATCATCCAGAGTGGATAATACCTCCTTAAGCAGAGCGCGGAGATGTTCCAACTTAAATTTAAATGTAATCACATCGGGTTCAGCTTGTTGAGAAATTTTCCCTGAATCTGAAATTTCTCCCTCAGACAAAACCTCCCTGGCCCCCTCAGACTGGTGTAGGGGCATTTCAGAACCATTATCATCAGCGTCCTCATGCTCTTCAGTATCTAAAACAGAGCAGTCGCGCTTACGCTGATAAGTGGGCATTTTGGCTAAAATGTTTTTGATAGAATTATCCATTACAGCCGTTAATTGTTGCATAGTAAGGAGTATTGGCGCGCTAGATGTACTAGGGGCCTCCTGAGTGGGCAAGACTCGTGTAGACGAAGGAGGGAATGATGCAGTACCATGCTTACTCCCCTCGCTTGAGGAATGATCTTGGGCATCATTTTCAGTGTCACATAAATCACATTTATTTAAATGAGAAGGAACCTTGGCTTCCCCACATTCAGAACACAGTCTATCTGGTAGTTCAGACATGTTAAACAGGCATAAACTTGATAACAAAGTACAAAAAACGTTTTAAAATAAAACCGTTACTGTCACTTTAAATTTTAAACTGAACACACTTTATTACTGCAATTGCGAAAAAGTATGAAGGAATTGTTCAAAATTCACCAAAATTTCACCACAGTGTCTTAAAGCTTTAAAAGTATTGCACACCAAATTTGGAAGCTTTAACCCTTAAAATAACGGAACCGGAGCCGTTTTTAACTTTAACCCCTTTACAGTCCCTGGTATCTGCTTTGCTGAGACCCAACCAAGCCCAAAGGGGAATACGATACCAAATGACGCCTTCAGAAAGTCTTTTCTATGTATCAGAGCTCCTCACACATGCGACTGCATGTCATGCTTCTCAAAAACAAGTGCGCAATACCGGCGCGAAAATGAGGCTCTGCCCATGATTAGGGAAAGCCCCTAGAGAAGAAGGTGTCAAAAACAGTGCCTGCCGATATTATTTAACAAAAATACCCAGATTAAATGATTCCTCAAGGCTAAATATGTGTAATATATGAATCGATTTAGCCCAGAAAATGTCTACAGTCTTAATAAGCCCTTGTGAAGCCCTTATTTACTGTCTGAATAAAAATGGCTTACCGGATCCCATAGGGAAAATGACAGCTTCCAGCATTACATCGTCTTGTTAGAATGTGTCATACCTCAAGCAGCAAAAGACTGCTCACTGTTCCCCCAACTGAAGTTAATTCCTCTCAACAGTCCTGTGTGGAACAGCCATGGATTTTAGTAACGGTTGCTAAAATCATTTTCCTCATACAAACAGAAATCTTCATCTCTTTTCTGTTTCAGAGTAAATAGTACATACCAGCACTATTTTAAAATAACAAACTCTTGATTGAATAATAAAAAACTACAGTTAAACACTAAAAAACTCTAAGCCATCTCCGTGGAGATGTTGCCTGTACAACGGCAAAGAGAATGACTGGGGTAGGCGGAGCCTAGGAGGGATCATGTGACCAGCTTTGCTGGGCTCTTTGCCATTTCCTGTTGGGGAGGAGAATATCCCACAAGTAAGGATGACGCCGTGGACCGGACACACCTATGTTGGAGAAAGGCCCTTTTAAGGGCTGGTAAGGTAAAAGAGCTTTTCTATTTTAATTTTAGAATAGGGTAGGGCATTTTTTTATTTTGGGGGGCTTTGTTATTTTATTAGGGGGCTTAGAGTAGGTGTAATTAGCTTAAAATTGTTGTAATATTTTTATTATGTTTGTAATTAATTTTTTTATTTTTTGTAACTTAGCTTTTTTTATTTTTTGTACTTTAGTTAGTTTATTTAATTGTATTTATTTGTAGGTATTTCATGTAATTAATTTATTGATAGTGTAGTGTTAGATTTAATTGTAGGTAGTTTATTTAATTAATTTATTGATAGTGTAGTGTTAGGTTTAATTGTAACTTAGGTTAGGATTTATTTTACAGGTAATTTTGTAATTATTTTAACTAGGTAGCTATTAAATAGTTATTAACTATTTAATAGCTATTGTACCTGGCTAAAATAAATACAAAGTTGCCTGTAAAATAAATATAAATCCTAAAATAGCTACAATATAATTATTCGTTATATTCTAGCTATATTAGGGTTTATTTTACAGGTATTTTGCTTTAAATAGGAATAATTTATTTAATAAGAGTTAATTTATTTCGTTAGATTTAAATTATATTTAACTTAGGGGGGTGTTAGTGTTAGGGTTAGACTTAGCTTTAGGGGTTAATAAATTTATTATAGTAGCGGTGAGGTCAGGTCGGCAGATTAGGGGTTAATACTTGAAATTAGGTGTCGGCGATGTTAGGGAGGGCAGATTAGGGGTTAATACTATTTATTATAGGGTTATTGAGGCGGGAGTGAGGCGGATTAGGGGTTAATACTTGAAGTTAGGTATCAGCGATGTTAGGGAGGGCAGATTAGGGGTTAATACTATTTATTATAGGGTTAGTGAGGCAGATTAGGGGTTAATACATTTATTATAGTAGCGGTGAGGTCCGGTCGGCAGATTAGGGGTTAATAAGTGTAGGTAGCTGGCGGCGACGTTGTGGGGGGCAGATTAGGGGTTAATAAATATAATATAGGGGTCAGCGGTGTTAGGGGCAGCAGATTAGGGGTACATAGGTATAATGTAGGTTGTGGCGGTGTACGGAGCGGCAGATTAGGGGTTAAAAAAAATATGCAGGGGTCAGCGATAGCGGGATCGGCAGATTAGGGGTAATAAGTGTAAGGTTAGGGGTGTTTAGACTCGGGGTACATGTTAGGGTGTTAGGTGCAGACTTAGGAAGTGTTTCCCCATAGGAAACAATGGGGCTGCGTTAGGAGCTGAACGCTGCTTTTTTGCAGGTGTTAGGTTTTTTTTCAGCTCAAACTGCCCCATTGTTTTCTATGGGGGAATCGTGCATGAGCACGTTTTTGAAGCTGGCCGCGTCCGTAAGCACCGCTGGTATTGAGAGTTGCAGTGGCGGTAAATATGCTCTACGCTCCCTTTTTGGAGCCTAACGCAGCCCTTCTGTGAACTCTAAATACCAGCAGTATTTAAAAGGTGCGGGGGAAAAAAAGCCAGCGTTAGCTACGCGGGTCATTACCGACAAAACTCTAAATCTAGCCGATAGGCAGGTGCAGCAAGACTTGCGCTGAGTATGTAAGCACCGTTACTCCCTGAAAATAGTAACTAACACCTAACGCATGCGCAATATCTATCTACCTGTCAACCGCCAACCCCCACCACAATAACTATTAAACTATATTATCCCCTAATCCGCCAACCCCCACATTGCAAAACATCTATATAACCTATTAACCCCTAATCCGCCAACAACGCTATATACCTAATAAAGTGATTAACCCCTAAACCGGCATCACTCTACAGCGCAATATACCTTAATAAACTATTAACCCCTAATCAACCATTCACCCATATCGCAAAGTACCTATTAAAACTATTAACCCCTAAACTGCCATCCCTCACCAACGCAATAAATTTAATTAACCTAAAAACTTCTAATCCGCCATTACCCTTTTTGCAACAAACCTAATAAATCTATTAACCCTTAATCCCCTACAATGAAAATAACTAATTAAATTACTAACCTAACACCCCCTGATTTGAACAGCCAATCGGATTTCAGTAGCTCTCATCCTATTGGCTGATTTGAATTTGAAGACTCAAAACAGCCAATAGGAATGCAAGGTACCCCATATTTAAACGCGTACCTTGAATTTAATCCTCAGTGTGCAGCGGTGATCGCACAAAGAGGATCTCCATGCTCCATGGCTCCACGGTAACCGGGCTTCAGTTCCACCGTCGCCGGTCTTCAGTTCCGCGGTCACCAGTCTTCAGTTCCACACTTCGCGCCGGCTTGTTCCTGGAAGAAGATAGAAGAGAGAAGCTTTTGCCGCTTGGAAGAAGACTTGACCGCCTGACTTCAGGAACAGTGAGTACCTATCAGGGGGTTAGATTTAGGCTTTTTTTTTTTTTTTAATTTTGGGCTTTTGTTTTTTTTTAGATTAGGGATTTAATGGGCCTTTGAAAAAGAGCTGAATGCCCTTTTAAGGGCAGTAAAAGAGCTGAATGCCCATACAAATGCCCCTTTAGGGGCAATGGGTAGTTTTGGATTTTTTTAGTGTTATGTTTTTTTTATTTTGGGGGGTTTGTTGGGTGGTGAGTTTTACTGTTAGAGAGGGGACGTAGTATTTTTTAAGGTAAAAGAGCTGTTTAACTAAGGGCAATGCGCTACAAAAGAATCTTTTAAGGGCTATTGGTAGTTTAGCATTAGATTAGGGGGTGTTTTTATTTTTGGGGGGCTTTTTTATTTTCATAGGGATTAGGTTTAATTTTTTTATTTTTGATAATTTGGTTTATTATTTTATGTAATGTTAGAATTTTTTATTTTTTGTAATTTTATATTAATTTTTTTTTTTTTTTTTTTATTTAAACATTTTTATTAAGACAAATCAGAGTAAAAGACGGTACAATACAGCACAGTATAATACTATATAATACTAAATAATACTATATGCCCACATAGGTATGCAGTTAAAAGTTGTAATTTAGGAGTAAACATTAAATCTTGAGCAGAATTGTGACAATTGTTATCTTTCAGTGAACGCATACGTAGTTTTGTGATTTCGAATGGGAATAGGGGTGGGCTTTCAACAAGTAGAATGTAGGGTCTCTTTAATATGTTATAAGGAGTAGTATAGATTTAGGTTATTGGTTATTGTAGCTATATCTCTGTTTTGTATATAGGTGGATTTAGTAGGCCACTCCTTGCAAACTGAAGTAGTTACAGTATGACAGTAGAGTGCTAAGGGACTATTTGATTGTAAATGAGATCTGTGGCCATGAGGGGATATAGCTAAGAAAAAAATGCTGTGAAAGAGAAGAAAGATTACAGCGGACTAGAGCTGCTTGGATTGGGGAAATGTGGGTAAAGGACCCATTATGGGGGGGCGGAGTTATAAGGAGTTAATTTGGTCTTCTTTTCTATAATTTAGCAAACAACTAAACTGGGAATCTGAACATTACCTACAAGTCAGGACTATACATGTGTTACATATTATTATGTACTAATGGATGTTATAATTAAATGCCACATCTTGTAGCGTTAATATCTCTGAATCTAAAAACTTTTCACATACTCTGGCATGAGAACTATTATAACTATTTTCATGCAATTTCAGATACTAGATTACAGCGCATTCTCTAATTTAAACTGTCATTTTAAGAAGCTAGGTGCGTGTACTATTATGCTCACATACACATACCCATATGCCTGATACACCTCTAACATATTTAAGTGCAAATCTAAAAGTTCATAATCATCAAGGTAACTCAGTTCAGAATTTTCTGATAAAACTACTGTAGTAATTATATATTCTTATATATATGATATAATATGCCAACAATAGGATATCCATAAGAGGGAGTTCATATCCTGTGTTTCAGCCTTCATACAGATAATTGTCCCAGGTTAAGTATAACTTTGTAGCGCTAAGCAAATTAGAGCAGGCAGTTCAGTATAGAGAGCTATGTTCCGATTCAGTTTCTAGTGGTGTTCGCTAAGTGGATCGGAGTGGGGCCCTTAGATGAAAAAATAAAAAATAATGTCAACCAACCCCTGTTGCAACTACTTCATCTCCAGCCAATGTCCCGGATTTCAGTAACACCCACTCAAGTCGGCCCTCTGAAATGGTATATACACCGTCTACTGTGAGGCTGTTAGATTTCAGGCTGATCTCTGCTGCTGCATTGCGGGGGTCAAGTAGCTTGGTTTGGCGTTTTCTTGGGACTAAGTCAGATCTCCTGGGTAAGCCTCTCTCTGGGTCTCTGATAGCTTCTGCATCAGAGACACTTTCCAGCAGCCCGCTCTCATTGCTTCCTCGTTCCTTAGGCGCTGATCGGGAGGTGAAAGAATTTTGTTTAATGTCGGTTATCATGATAGACAGTTGCGGGTCTTCTGCAGCTCCACGTGACCTGCGCTCGGGCCTGATCCTATGTACCACCGGCGACTCATCTTTTCTAAGCTTGTGTATATTTTTCTGTCGCTCCTGCTGGTTCTGGGATTTACAGCTGTCCAAACCATGGGTAGACTGTATTTCTGGCTCCTGTTGGTGTACACGGTTAAGACATGGGAGGGAGGAATAAAGCGCAATTACATGAAAGAGATCTTGCTTCATATCGTAGTAGGCTACATCTAGTTTGTAGCTAAACCCCTCCATGTCTGCGAGTGTGGTCTGTGGAGCTGTCTTGGTGAGGGGTAGAGTAAGGGTGGATATCGTACCTCAGAGATTTTGTAGGAAGCGGGTGGGTTACGCCATGCAGTGTAGAGAATGGCCGTTCTCAGATAACTCCAACTCCAGGCGGCCTGCTAGTTAGGCTCTCATCTTGATTGTAGCATAGATTTTCTGGGTTTGGGCTGTGTTGCAAGTCCGCTCCGGTAACCCCACACCCCAGATCTGTTTTTGAGGCGCTGGGCAGCCAGTTAGCGGGTTCTTTTGTGCAATTTTTAGTGAAGACTATGCAGAGCTCTAAAGATGTGCGTCCATGCTGTTACAAGGCTAACTCCGCCCCCCTGTAATTTTATATTAATTTAATCTTAGTTTTTTTATTTTTAAGTAATGTTAGCTTTTTTATTTTAATTGTTTGTAACTAACGGCTAGATTTAGAGTTTTGCGGCCAAAGGGGTGCGTTAGCTACGCGTGTTTTTCCCCCCCCGCACCTTTTAAATAACGCTGGTATTTAGAGTTCTCTGAAGGGCTGCGTTAGGCTCCAAAAAGGGAGCGTAGAGCATAATTTACTGCCACTACAACTCTCAATACCAGCGTTGCTTATGGTAGCGGCCAGCTTGAAAAATGTGCTTGTACACGATTTCCCCATAGGAAACAATGGGGCAAAAAAACCTAACACCTGCAAAAAGCAGCGTTAAGCTCCTAACGCAGCCCCATTGTTTCCTATGGGGAAACACTTCCTAAGTCTGCACCTAACACCCTAACATGTACCCCGAGTCTAAACACCCCTAACCTTACACTTATTAACCCCTAATCTGCTGCCCCCGCTATCGCTGACACCTGCATTATACAATTAACCCCTAATATGCGGCTCCGGACACCGCCGCAACTTACATTATCCCTATGAACCCCTAATCTGCTGTCCCCAACATCGCTGACACCTACATTATAATTATTAACCCCTAATCTGCCCCCCCATGTCGCCGCTACCTTACCTACACTTATTAACGCCTAATCTGCCGACCGGACCTCGCCTCCACTTTAATAAATGTATTAACCCCTAAACCGCCGCACTCCCGCCTCAAAAACCCTATAATAAATAGTGTTAACCCCTAATCTGCCCTCCCTAACATCTTTGACACCTAACTTCAAGTATTAACCCCTAATCTGCCGACCGGACCTTGCCGCTACTCTAATAAATGTATTAACCCCTAAAGCTAAGTCTAACCCTAACACTAACACCCCCCTAAGTTAAATATAATTTTTATCTAGCGAAATAAATTAAATCTTATTAAATAAATTATTCCTATTTAAAGCTAAATACTTACCTGTAAAATAAATCCTAATATAGCTACAATATAACAAATAATTATATTGTAGCTATTTTAGGATTTATATTTATTTTACAGGCAACTTTGTATTTATTTTAACTAGGTACAATAGCTATTAAATAGTTATTTACTATTTAATAGCTACCTAGTTAAAATAATAACAAAATTACCTGTAAAATAAATCCTAACCTAAGTTACAATTAAACCTAACACTACACTTTCAATAAATTAATTAACTAAACTACCTACAATTACCTACAATTAAATCAACTAAACTAAATTACAAAAAAAAACACTAAATTACAAAAAATAAAAAAAGATTACAAGAATTTTAAACTAATTACACCTACTCTAAGCCCCCTAAAAAAATAACAGAGCCCCCCAAAATAAAAAAATGCCCTACCCTATTCTAAAATAAAAAGTTAACAGCTCTATTACCTTACCAGCCCTTAAAAGGGCTTTTTGCGGGGCATGCCCCAAAGAAATCAGCTCTTTTGCCTGTAAAAAAAAAACATACAATACCCCCCCAATATTGCAACCCACCACCCACATACCCCTAATCTAACCCAAACCCCCCTTAAATAAACCTAACACTACCCCCTGAAGATCTCCCTACCTTGTATTCACCCAGCCGGGTATCACCGATTCGTCCAGAAGAGGTCCTCCAGAGGGTCCGAAGTCTTCATCCTATCCGGCCAGAAGAGGTCCTCCAGAGGCTCGGAAGTCTTCATCCAGGCGGCATCTTCTATCTTCTTCCATCCGGAGTGGAGCGGGTCCATCTTGAAGCAGCCGGCGCGGATCCATCCTCTTCTAATGACGTCCTAAGTCCGAATGAAGGTTCCTTTAAATGACGTCATCCAAGATGGCGTCCCTCAAATTCCGATTGGCTGATAGGATTCTATCAACCAATCAGAATTAAGGTAGGAAAAATCTGATTGGCTGATTGAATCAGCCAATCAGATTCAAGTTCAATCGGATTGGCTGATCCAATCAGCCAATCAGATTGAGCTCGCATTCTATTGGCTGTTCCGATCAAGATAGGATACGCAATTGGCATAAGGGGGTCTGCGGTATGGAAAGTCGCGGCTGGAAAGTGAGCGTTAGACCCTTTCCTGACTGACTCTAAATACCAGCAGGCGGTAAAAAGCAGCGTTAGGACCCTTTAACACTGCTTTTGACGGCTAACGCCTTAGTATTTTTTAATTTAGGTAATTGGAGATAATTTAGGGGGTTTTAGGTTATGGGGTGTTAGGTCAGGGGCTTAGTAATTTAATTAATTATTTGCATTGTGTGGGTTTGGCGGTTTAGGGGTTAATAGTTTTATAAGGATTATTACGTTGTGTGGGTTTGGCGAATTAGGGGTTAATAGATTTATAAGGTTTGCTGTGATGTGGGTTAATGGCGGATTAGGGTTTAATAGTTTTAATAAGTACTTTGCGATGTGGGTTTATGGCAGATTAGGGGTTAATAGTTTTAATAGGGACTTTGCGATGTGGGTTTATGGCAGATTAGGGGTTAATAGTTTTAATAGGGACTTTGCGATGTGGATGAATGGTGGATTAGGGGTTAATACATTTATTAGGTAGTTTGCGAATTTGAGATTGGCAGATTTAGGGGTTAATACTTTTATTATTATTTCCGATGTGGGTTTGATGGCGGATATAGGGTTTTTACGTGTCAGCTTTATTTTTGGAAGGCGGGTAAGACTTTTACGGGAGATTTGATATTTTATTTTCTTAGGCGCGGGCAGTTCCTAAAGTGCCGTAAGACACTGGCGACTCCAGAAATATGTATTTACGCACATTTCTGGACATCGCTAGTTTATCCGACTTAGGGCACTTTATGAACTGCCGGCGGGGTTTATGTGATGCCCCGATGTGCATTTACAGGCGGCGCGGGTTTCAGCAGTTGCGCTGAAGCTTGTGCCGCATATGTAATCTTGCCCATACACTTCCTGCTGCCTTCAATATCAAAAAGCATGCAAAAACATTTTTAATATATTTCTGCTCTTTTATTTGCATGATAGCAATTTTTTAACAGTTCACTGAAGTGGCCCTTTGAAGGGACAGTCTACACCAAAATTGCTATTGTTTAAAAAGATAGATAACGTCTTTACTACCCATTCCCCAGCTTTGCACAACCAACATTGTTATATTAACCCCTTAATGACCGGACCATTTTTCAATTTTCTTACCCTTAATGACAATGGCTATTTTTACATTTCTGCAGTGTTTGCGTTTAGCTGTAATTTTCCTCTTACTCGTTTACTGTACCCACACATATTATATACCATTTTTCTCGTCATTAATCATTTCATCATATCTTATAATTTACTAAAAAAAAAATGATAAAATATGAGGAAAAAATGGAAAAAAACACACTTTTTCTAACTTTGACCCCCAAAATCTGTTACACATCTACAATCACCAAAAAACACCCATGCTAAATAGCTTATAAATTTTGTCCTGAGTTTAGAAATACCCAATGTTTACATGTTCTTTGCTTTTTTTTTGCAATTTATGGGGCAATAAATACAAGTAGCACTTTGCTATTTCCAAACCACTTTTTTTCAAAATTAGCGTTAGTTACTTTGGAACCCTGATATCTGTCAGGAATACCTGAATATCCCTTGACATGTATATATTTTGTTTTAGAAGACATCCCAAAGTATTGATCTAGGCCCATTTTGGTATATTTCATGCCACCATTTCACCGCCAAATGCAATAAAAAAAAAAAAAAAGTTCACTTTTTCACAAATTTTGTCACAAACTTTAGGTTTCCCACTGAAATTATTTACAAACAGCTTCTGCAATTATGGCACAAATGGTTGTAAATGCTTCTCTGGGATCCCCTTTTTCAGAAATAACAGACATATGGCTTTGTGGTTGCTTTTTGGTAATTAGAAGGCCACTAAATGCCGCTGCGCACCACACATGTTTTATGCCCAGGAGTGAAGGGGTTAATTAGGGAGCTTGTAGGGTTAATTTTAGCTTTAGTGTAGTGTAGTAGACAACCCCAAGTATTGATCTAGGCCCATTTTGGTATATTTTATGCCACCATTTCACCGCCAAATGCGAGCAAATAAAAAAAAAACTTTACATTTTTCACAATTTTAGGTTTCTCACTGAAATTATTTACAAACAGCTTGTGCAATTATGGCAGAAATTGTTGTAAAAGCTTCTCTGGGATCCCCTTTGTTCAGAAATAGCAGATTTATATGGCTTTGGCGTTGCTTTTTGGTAATTAGAAGGCCGCTAAATGCTGCTGCGCACCACACGTGAATTATGCCCAGCAGTGAAGGGGTTAAATTAGGTAGCTTGTAGGGAGCTTGCAGGGTTAATTTTAGAGATCAGCCTCCCACCTGACACATCCCACACCCTGATTCCTCCCAAACAGCTCTCTTCCCTCCCCCACCCCACAATTGTTACCGCCATCTTAAGTACTGGCAGAAAGTCTGCCAGTACTAAATAAAAGTTTGTTTTTTTTTAAATAAAAATTATAAAATATTTTAGTTGTGATGGACCCCTGCCTTAGCACCAACCTCCCTGATCCCCCCCCCCCTCCAGCTCTCTAACCCTCTCCCCTACCTAATTACCGCCATCTTGGGTACTGGCAGCTGTCTGCCAGTACCCAGTTTGGCCCCACAAACCAAACTATTTTAATTTTATTTATAACTTTTATTTGTATGTTTAATTATTTCTGTAGTGTAGCAGCCCCCCCACAATACCCCCACCCCCTCCCCCTCCCAGATCCTTTTAAATGTAAAAAAAATAAAATAACTTTTTTTCCCCTTCCTTTTTCATTGGTGTCAGTGTGGCTAATGCGCGCATGTGCACGTGCATGTGCGCCCACGTGCACACGCACGCGCGCGCATCGTGCACGCGCGCGCATCGTGCACGCGCGCGCACACGCTCCCTCCTCCCACCGGACAAAGGCACCATCGGCACCATCACTACCGGTGCAGAGAGGGCCACAGAGTGGCTCTCTCTGCATCGGAGTCTTGTAAAGGGGTATTGCAGGATGCCTCCATATCGAGGCATCACTGCAATACCCTCAGAGCTGCTGGAAGTGATTGTGATCACTTCCAGCACTCTGTTAGACAACTGACGTACCAGGTACGTCCATTGTCATTAACTGCTTGTTAATGCATGACGTACCTGGTACGTCAGTTGTCATTAAGGGGTTAATATACTTTATAACATTTAAACCTCTAAATGTCTGCCTGTTTCTAAGCCACTACAGACAGCCTCTTATCACATGCTTTTTTTTTGCTTTTCACAACAGGAGACTGCTAATCCATATGGGCCATATAGATAATATTGTGTTCACGCCTGTTAAATTATTTAAGAGACAGCACAACACAGCACTAATTAGCTAAAATGCTAGTCAATAGATAATAAATAAAAAGTCATGTGATCAGGGGGCTTTCAGAAGATGCTTAGATACAAGGTAATCACAGAGGTAAAAAGTATATTAATATAACTGTATTGGTTATGCAAAACTGGGGAGTGGGTAATAAAGGGATTATCTATCTTTTAAAACAATAAAAATTCTGGTGTAGGCCGTCCCTTTAAGTAAGCAATGAATGGCAAACTACTCACATGTGCTGTAAACAGTATTACAGTGCTTTTCTATAAACGTAGGTGGCGAAAACTCTTTTTTGAGTTCTTTTGTTTTCAGCTAAGAAGCCTGTGGAATAACGTCCTGAATAGTGGTCATGCGATCACTAGAAAACAGGTGCTATTGTGAAACGGCCTAAATTGAACTCTTGTAAATGAGGGCTACCTGTATTAACTAAAAATGCTTTTTCATGTTTTCAGGTATTTTATACAGATATACAGATATACAGATTCCGGGATCTTATTTGCGGTGTTATAATCACAGATTTTATTAAATGTATTATCAGTATCAATACTCATTTTCCATACTGTCAATATCTTTTTACGTATTAACTTTGGTTATCCAAGACAGTCAGCTCTATTTTTGGAGAGCTTCTCCTATCACTGTATTTATTTTACTCCAATGCACACACTCATATATTTAAATAACAATGGTATTGAGCCGGTTGTTTGTTCCTGTGAGTACGCTTCTCTCTGTATGTATTTAGTCTCCCTAAGGGAAAAAGGGCAACCAGACGTGGACTCCGTGCTTAGTGTGCTTAGAGGAATATGGCTACACCTCACTGACGAGGCCCAATAAAGGCCAAAACGATCGTCTGGGGTTGCTGTGTTCCTTATTCAGAGAGGAATTGCCTGGTATTTCGGCGCTGGACTGACCATCATAGGCGGGATTAGACTGATATACTACAGGAAAGTTTTACTCTGTGAAAAGTATTACTGGGCTAAAAAGCTGCACCCAGGTGGTAAATCGCCATAGAACAGGCTAATAATAGTTTTGAGCTGGTTATTCGTTCCTGTGAGTGCGCTTCACTCTGTATATATATATATATATATATATATATATATATATATATATATGTAAGAGTGAACAACCTGTAGCACGACATTTCATGCAACAAGGCCACAGTGTAGCCATGCTGAGGTCTATCCTAATTGATTGGGTACCACCCCTAAAAAGGGGGGGGGTAACAGGGACAATGAACTCCTTAAAAGAGAGGCCAGATGGATACATCGACTGGGAACATTGATACCCAAGGGGCTGAACACTAGCATTGACTTTACCTTGTTTTACTGAGGTGCTGAAACCTGTTTCATCCTGATAACACACATTGTGTATACATGTCACTGAAACTTGCCCTGATTGTATCGCTTCCTTCTTCACTGCTATACTATTCTTGCCACGTACCTTTGACTACTTACATAGCCAATCCTTGTCCTATGGCATACATATCCTGTTATAGGTTTCTTTGGGTACTGTGCTTGGTGTCCCTTGCATGCTCCATACAGTCTGCATACACACATTTACACTTTTTAATCCCTATACATTATCCACGTACTTTTCCCACCCACATACAGTGCTTTAGTTTTAGACCAGATGGTAACCTCACTGTCCGTTATTTCTTTTGCCTATTTTTTCTATTTCCTTACTGGCATTTTTTTCTATTTTTTTCTATTTCCTTACTGGCATTTTTTTGCAATGACAGTCACTGCCCTTTTTACATAGATTTCCAATTTTTGTACCTTATAAATTTCTTTACCATTGTTTAAAATGAATTGCCCATTATCTAATTGAGTTTGTTTAAGTGTGTCTGTTAAATTGCCGCACACGCTCTGGTTATGCCTGTGGCAACTTTTTTTTTTTTTCCTCACACGCTCCTCGCGTTACGTCATCAGCAGTGGACCCCTACCGGGTATTTAAATGGCAGCGCAGAACACAATCTGCTCACCGCTGACCGCTTGACACTGATACTTTCTGAGGTAAGTCCACTAGCCCGCATTCTGCTACCGCCACGCTGCCTACACATATCTCTTGCAGCATTCTGCCCCTATACCATTTGGTCTCCAACTTAGCACTCCAACAGTATACGCTGCCATAAACAGAAGGCAATACACATGTATTATAATATTACTAAAACAGCTGAGGAGTTTTCCTTTATGTTATGCCCTATTACTTGCACATACTGGGATTGTGGATTTACATAGTACGTGAGCCCCTTATCAGTTTTTACCTTTAAATAAAGTAACTGCTCTTATTGGTTCCTTTGATTCTACACATATGTTTTCTTATATCAGTGTGATACACATTACCCACATGACTCAAGTTGGCTTCTGGTTTAGCATAGGAGATTCGTCTCATGCCCTTTATCCATTTGTAGTCATTCCACTTAAGTCACTATGGGGATGTGTTAAAATAAAATAAAAGCATATTTCTCACTGAGAGTTGCAGTTGTTGACTCTGACGTTTTGAGCTCTGTCATACATTTCAGAATTTCTCTTATTTGCTGTATTGTATAGAGTTTAAAGCCCCTGGCCTCCTCTTATAAGCATCCTATAGTTAATATATTAATTCTGAGACACTGCTCGCTATGCATACTGTTCCTATGTATTTAACATGTGTTAGTTATCATTTGTTTCTGATTATTTTTAATGCTCTTCCTCTTTATCTGTCCCTCTTGGGACCTTCTATATAAGTCTTTAGTCCTGTGATGTGTCTTTTCCCCTTTGATGAAATGCACATTATTTCTATGCTCTTGTATTTTCTGTATATAGAACAGTCTTGACAAAGGTCCCTGCGAGGACCGAAACGTTGACTGAACCTATGAACTAATAAAACTATTTTCTGTTATGAGAGAGAGAGAGAGAGAGAGAGAGAGAGCTAGTAGGGTGTATGCACTCTCACCATCAGCCAAAAACTGCCAGGGTGCTATAATATAGTAAATACAAATCTGTGGAAATAAGCACTCACTGGTCTTCTGCCATCCGTGACAAAAATCCTTTGGCCTAGATTTAGAGTTCTGCGGCCAAAGGGGTGCGTTAGCTACGCATGCTTTTTTCTGGCCGCACCTTTTAAATACCGCTAGTATTGAGAGTTCACAGAATGGCTGCGTTAGGCTCTAAAAAAGGAGCGTATAGCATATTTAACGCAACTTCAACTCTCGATACCAGCGGTGCTTACGGACGCGGCCAGCTTCAAAAACGTGCTCGTGCACGATTCCCCCATAGAAAACAATGGGGCTGTTTGAGCTGAAAAAAAACCTAACACCTGCAAAAAAGCCGCGTTCAGCTCCTAGCGCAGCCCCATTGTTTGCTATGCGGAAACACTTCCTATGTCTGCACCTAACACCCTAACATGTACCCCGAGTCTAAACACCCCTAACCTTACACTTATTAACCCCTATTCTGCCGCCCCGCTATCGCTGACCCCTGCATATTATTATTAACCCCTAATCTGCCGCTCTGTAAACCGCCACTACTTACATTATCCCTATGTACCCCTAATCTGCTGCCCTAACACCGCCGACCCCTATATTATATTTATTAACCCCTAATCTGCCCCCCACAACGTCGCCTCCACCTGCCTACACTTATTAACCCCTAATCTGCAGAGCGGACCGCACCGCTATTATAATAAAGTTATTAACCCCTAATCCGCCTCACTAACCCTATAATAAATAGTATTAACCCCTAATCTGCCCTCCCTAACATCGCCGACACCTAACTTCAAACATTAACCCCTAATCTGCCGAATGGAGCTCACCGCTATTCTAATAAATGTATTAACCCCTAAAGCTAAGTCTAACCCTAACACTAACACCCCCCTAAGTTAAATATAATTTAAATCTAACGAAATTAATTAACTCTTATTAAATAAATTATTCCTATTTAAAGCTAAATACTTACCTGTAAAATAAATCCTAATATAGCTACAATATAAATTATATTTATATTATAGCTATTTTAGGATTTATATTTATTTTACAGGTAACTTTGTATTTATTTTAACCAGGTACAATAGCTATTAAATAGTTAAGAACTATTTAATAGCTAAAATAGTTAAAATAATTACAAAATTACCTGTAAAATAAATCCTAACCTAAGTTACAATTAAACCTAACACTACACTATCAATAAATTAATTAAATAAAATACCTACAATTACCTACAATTAAACCTAACACTACACTATCAATAAATTAATTAAATACAATATCTACAAATAAATACAATGAAATAAACTAACTAAAGTACAAAAAATAAAAAAGAACTAAGTTACAAAAAATAAAAAAATATTTACAAACATCAGAAAAATATTACAACAATTTTAAACTAATTACACCTACTCTAAGCCCCCTAATAAAATAACAAAGACCCCCAAAATAAAAAAAATGCCCTACCCTATTCTAAATTACTAAAGTTCAAAGCTCTTTTACCTTACCAGCCCTGAACAGGGCCCATTGCGGGGCATGCCCCAAAGAATTCAGCTCTTTTGCCTGTAAAAAAAACACATACAATACCCCCCCAACATTACAACCCACCACCCACATACCCCTAATCTAACCCAAACCCCCCTTAAATAAACCTAACACTAAGCCCCTGAAGATCTTCCTACCTTATCTTCACCATACCAGGTTCACCGATTGATCCAGAAGAGCTCCTCAGATGTCTTTATCCAAGCCCAAGCGGGGGCTGAAGATGTCCATGATCCGGCTGAAGTCTTCATCCAAGCGGGAGCTGAAGAGGTCCATGATCCGGCTGAAGTCTTCATCCAAGCGGGAGCTGAAGAGGTCCATGATCCGGCTGAAGTCTTCTATCAACGGCATCTTCAATCTTCTTTCTTCCGGATCCATGTAGTTCATCCCGCCGACGCGGAACATCCATCTTCACCGACGACTTCCCGACGAATGACGGTTCCTTTAAGGGACGTCATCCAAGATGGCATCCCTCGAATTCCGATTGGCAGATTCTATCAGCCAATCGGAATTAAGGTAGGAAAATTCTGATTGGCTGATGGAATGAACTTGATTCTGATTGGCTGATTCCATCAGCCAATCAGAATTTTCCTACCTTAATTCCGATTGGCTGATAGAATCCTATCAGCCAATCGGAATTCGAGGGACGCCATCTTGGATGACGTCCCTTAAAGGAATCGTCATTCGTCGGGAAGTCGTCGGTGAAGATGGATGTTCCGCGTCGGCGGGATGAACTACATGGATCCGGAAGAAAGAAGATTGAAAATGCCGTTGATAGAAGACTTCAGCCAGATCATGGACCTCTTCAGCTCCTGCTTGGATGAAGACTTCAGCCGGATCATGGACCTCTTCAGCTCCCGCTTGGATGAAGACTTCAGCCGGATCATGGACATCTTCAGCCCCCCGCTTGGGCTTGGATAAAGACATCGGAGGAGCTCTTCTGGATCGATCGGTGAACCTGGTATGGTGAAGATAAGGTAGGAAGATCTTCAGGGGCTTAGTGTTAGGTTTATTTAAGGGGGGTTTGGGTTAGATTAGGGATATGTGGGTGGTGGGTTGTAATGTTGGGGGGGGTATTGTATGTGTTTTTTTTACAGGCAAAAGAGCTGAATTCTTTGGGGCATGCCCCGCAAAGGGCCCTGTTCAGGGCTGGTAAGGTAAAAGAGCTTTGAACTTTAGAATAGGGTAGGGCATTTTTTTTATTTTTTAGTTTAAAATTGTTGTAATATTTTTCTGATGTTTGTAAATATTTTTTTATTTTTTGTAACTTAGTTCTTTTTTATTTTTTGTACTTTAGTTAGTTTATTTCATTGTAGTTATTTGTAGATATTGTATTTAATTAATTTATTGATAGTGTAGTGTTAGGTTTAATTGTAGGTAATAGTAGGTATTTTATTTAATTAATTTATTGATAGTGTAGTGTTAGGTTTAATTGTAACTTAGGTTAGGATTTATTTTACAGGTAATTTTGAAATTATTTTAACTATTTTAGCTATTAAATAGTTCTTAACTATTTAATAGCTATTGTACCTGGTTAAAATAAATACAAAGTTACCTGTAAAATAAATATAAATCCTAAAATAGCTATAATATAAATATAATTTATATTGTAGCTATATTAGGATTTATTTTACAGGTAAGTATTTAGCTTTAAATAGGAATAATTTATTTAATAAGAGTTAATTTATTTCGTTAGATTTAAATTATATTTAACTTAGGGGGGGTGTTAGGGTTAGGGTTAGACTTAGCTTTAGGGGTTAATACATTTATTAGAATAACGGTGAGCTCCAGTCGGCAGATTAGGGGTTAATGTTTGAAGTTAGGTGTCGGCGATGTTAGGGAGGGCAGATTAGGGGTTAATACTATTTATTATAGGGTTATTGAGGCGGAAGTGAGGCGGATTAGGGGTTAATAACTTTATTATAATAGCGGTGCGGTCCGCTCAGCAGATTAGGGGTTAATAAGTGTAGGCAGGTGGAGGCGACGTTGAGGGGGGCAGATTAGGGGTTAATAAATATAATATAGGGGTCGGCGGTGTTAGGGGCAGCAGATTAGGGGTACATAAGGATAACGTAGGTGGCGGTCAGCAGATTCGGGGTTAATTATTGTAGGTAGCTGACGGCGACATTGTGGGGGGCAGGTTAGGGGTTAATAAATATAATATAGGGGTCGGCGGTGTTAGGGGCAGCAGATTAGGGGTACATAAGTATAACGTAGGTGGCGGTCGGCAGATTAGGGGTTAAAAAAAATTAATCGAGTGGCGGCGATGTGGGGGGACCTTGGTTTAGGGGTACATAGGTAGTTTATGGGTGTTAGTGGTAGAGCTTTATAAACCGGCGTTAGCCCAGAAAGCTCTTAACTACTGACTTTTTTCTGCGGCTGGAGTTTTGTCTAACGCTCACTTCAGCCACGACTCTAAATACCGGAGTTAGAAAGATCCCATTGAAAAGATAGGATACGCAATTGACGTAAGGGGATCTGCGGTATGGAAAAGTCGCGGCTGAAAAGTGAGCGTTAGACCCTTTAATGACTGACTCCAAATACCAGAGGGCGGTAAAAGCCAGCGTTAGGAGCCTCTAACGCTGGTTTTTTTTGTTTTGTTTTTTTTTTTTATAACTTTTTATTGAAGTCAAAAACCAGTACAGAGTATAAGGTATGTCACAAAACATTCACAAAAGAATGTGTACAGAGCATAATTAGGAGACAATGTATTCTAGTATCACAAACATTTCCGTACAATATGGATCATCACATAAAGAGACTTCAGTTTTGTTTTAGAGTATAACAGATGTAGTATAAGCAAGAATGATCCTCTCCTAGCTATATACAAAGACAAGTAAGGTAGCTAATCAGATGAGGGTAAAACTAGGGAGGGGGAGACTCTAAAGTTATATGGGGAAGAGGGATGCAGCGGGCAAGAGCCGCTCAAAATGTAATAGGGGGGAAGGGGGGTGGAGGGGCGGAGCCAGTTAGTGTGTCTACGCCAGGGACAAATTTAGGAAAGACTAGGGTTATTACTTAATATAAATACAATCACACTCATCTAAACCTTTACATTCCTATAGAGGGGGCCTAGAGTCATAAAATATATTGTCAGATGGTGGGGGGTCGTCAGATTAATTGTAGACTAGGGGGCTTGGGGGACTTCTGGGTGAGCCCCTCTCCTTGGGGAGTGCCACCTCTAGGCGATGTTGGAGAAGGAGAGGGGGTATGACCCGCAGGCATAAGTACCGGCGGGAAAGGGAGGAGAGAGGCTCAATCAAGAAAATTATTATGTGCTAGAGATGTGAATAAGAGCATAGATAAACTAGGGATTACAGTTGTATAGTCACAAAAAATTATAGTCAATAACACATATAAATATAACACAACACTTAAGTAATAGAGAGATCACGTGCACCCATATAGACAACAATAATTATTAAACACTTTATAAAGAACCGGGGTATACTAGGGAGAGTCTAAATTACATGTATGCTCACTGACATTACTACGGATAATATGACACCGTACATACTGTCAGTTAGTACCCAGATACTTTGAACCAATTTAGTTATTTTATCTTATAACTTGTAGCACAACATATGTCTAGCGCCTTGCAGTCAAAGCCCACACGCCTTTATAAGTAAGGGATAAAAACTTATATGCTGGACCGTGCTTTCCCAGTAGGCACGGCCCAGCAGCATCTATAAATGGGCCTTATCATCATCAAACAATATACCCTGCTTACTAATAGGGATATGGGCACCTTACAAGCTGTGAGCTTTACTAGTACTAGTGGCTGATGTGGCAACACTTGAACATACATATAAAAAGCTTCAGCATGAACATGGAAGTTAGTTAATAACACATGTAAGACAGACCAGGGATAATTCTGAGAGAAAATATAGATCATGAGATACTTTTATGCTAAAATCTGAGTGGCTTCAGGAATAAACAGCCTAAACCTGGCTGAATGTAATAGTAAGAAGTATGTTACTGTGCATGTAAACAAACTGTACTTCTTCACATGGGAATCATGGTTAAAAGACCGCATTGCTGCAACTAACACAGGGGTGTCAAAGCAAGGGAGAATTATACATCAACATTCACAGTAGTAAGATCAATTACAAACAAAAACTGGGGTAGAATAGCCTAGCTTGTCACTCCTAATGCTAAGAACAATATAAATATCTTACTCCAATTAGCTAGAAGCAATAAATCTAGGTTAGGGAAACTATAATTGGTTTAAGTTGGTATCTAACATTTTCACTACGAGGCATCAAACAAAACAGGGTCAGATATAAAAATCTAAAGTGAGCTGCTTATCTATAGATATACCCATGTTGTATGATGACATTCTATTTGCATGAATCTTCCTGTAAAGCTACTATTGATCTTAAGGAAAAGTAGTATAAATTAGCATCTATCATTTTCATCGGAAGGCACCAACCAGTATAGGGTCAGAAATAATAAACTTAAGTGAGTGGCTAATCTCCAGAGATATCCATGTTCTATGATTTCAGCCTATTTGCATGAGCAGTGGAATAAAGCTAACGTTTGACTGGAGAAACTTCTAACACACCCTGAACTATAGACTAAGACCCTGCAATAAAGCTCTAAGTGAAATAGAGTATGTTAATGTGCGACAAATAGCTGTAATACAACAACTCATATAACTAGTCTAGTAAGAGTGTTACACTTTACACGCTAACACTCAAATAACTTTAATTTATACTGGGCGTGTATGAAATATAATTTAAGTACCCTAGGGTGGCAAAAAAAGAAAAAGAAGAAAAAACATAGAATAACTGCTGTCTATACATCTCTTACAGGGTACTAAGGGCTAAAGAAGTACAAATGTAAACAGCCAGGAGGTCTGATAATGTGATACAGCTAGTAGGAATTGCCATATAGTCCAGCAAAGTAGTCATCTATATATAAACTTGTTTATTAAGTTTGTTAATAGCAGCAAGTTCTGCCCGTAGTGACAGAAATTGGGCGTCAAGCTTGTCTCCCAGCTGCAGGAGAAGTAAAGTGAGCTCCGCCATTTTGGGCACAATTCCGCTCCACGGTAATCTCAGATCCGCCAGATAATAGCGTGATGGGTATTTACACCAAGTGGGGTTGTAAGATATATGGATTAGGCTTCTCCTTAACACGGCCAATGCTGATTAAGATCCATGCTGTCTCATAGTATCCCTGGGTATGATGTATAATACCGCATGGTAGTCCATAAATCAAGAAGTTGTCTCTCCTGTAGGCTCCAGCGTTTCCAGTTATCTCTGAACTCAACAGGTGGTGTTATCCCCTGCCAGATCTTAAGTCTTAGTTCAGTTTGTGTGGTATTACAGACATAAAGAATGTTTTAAAAAAAAATAGAATCAGGAGCTCTATCAGAGCACGTCTTGCTCCCTTGATGGCTAGCTCCGCCTCTAACGCTGGTTTTGACGGCTACCGCCAAACTCTAAATCTAGGCCTTTATTAGATAGTGATGTTTCAGGACCAAATGTTGTTTGGTCCTGAAACGTCACTATAATAAAGGATTTTTGTCACGGATGGCAGAAGACCAGTGAGTGCTTATTTCCACAGATTTTTTTTATATTTATATATATATGTATATGTATGTGTATATATGTGTATATGTGTGTATGTGTGTATGTGTGTATATGTGTATGTATGTGTATGTATGTGTGTGTGTATATGTGTGTGTGTATATGTGTATGTATGTGTATGTATGTATGTGTGTGTGTGTATATGTGTGTGTGTGTATATGTTCATATGTTTGTGTGTGTATGTGTTCATATTTATATATATCCTATATAATAAAAGGCCAAGCGTGTTTGTCCGAAGCTGTCATGCGCAGTTGAGACTGCGTGCAAGCACAAACACACCTGGCCTTAGAGTCCCTACCTGAACAGCTGGTGCAGGTGAAAGTGGGCATGGCCGGGTGCAAGCGACGTGACTGGGGCGTGACTGGGCATGGCGGGGCGTGGTCGGGCACGGTCGCACGCGCGAGAGAGATAGAGGGCAGAGAGATAGAAAGAGAAGGGGAGAGAGATAGAAAGAGAGGGGGAGAGGACAAAATAGATGGGAAAGAGCAAGAGAGGGGGAGAGAGAGCAAAATAGAGGGGAAAGATCAAAAGAGATGGGAATGAGCAAAATAGAGGGAAGAGAGAGCGAGCAAAAGAGAGGGGAGAGAGAAAATAAGAGGGGGAAAGAGAGAGAGCAAAAGAGGGTAGAGAAAGAGCGCAAAAGATAGGGGGAGAGAGCGCAAAAGAGAGAGGGGAGAGAGAGAGCGCAAAAGAGAGGGGGGGAGAGAGAGAGCACAGAAGAGAGGGGGGAGAGAGAGAGCACAAAAGAGAGGGGGGAGAGAGAGCGCGCAAAAAAGAGGTGGGAGAGAGAGAGCGCAAAAGAGAGGGGGGAGAGAGAGAGAGCGCAAAAGAGAGGGGGAGAGAGCAAAAGATAGGGATGGGGAGAGAGACAGAGCAAAAGATAGGGATGGGGAGAGAGACAGAGCAAAAGATAGGGATGGGGAGAGAGACAGAGCAAAAGAGAGGGATGGGGAGAGAGACAGAGCAAAAGAGAGGGATGGGAAGAGAGAGAGCAAAAGAGAGGGAAGGGGAGAGAGAGAGCGCAAAGAGAGGGGGAAGAGAGAGAGCGCAAAAGAGAGGGGGAGAGAGAGCGCAAAAGAGAAGGGGAGAGAGAGAGCGCAAAAGAGAAGGGGAGAGAGAGAGCGCAAAAGAGAGAGGGGGAGAGAGAGTGCAACAGAGAGGGGGAGAGAGAGCAAAAGAGAGGGGGGAGAGAGAGAGCAAAAGAGAAGGGAAGAGAAAGAGCGCAAAAGAGAGGGGGAGAGAGCACAAAAGAGAGAGGGGGAGAGAGAGAGCGCAAAAGAGAGGGGGAGAGAGAGCAAAAGAGAGGGGGGAGAGAGAGCAAAAGAGAGGGGGAGAGAACGCAAAAGAGAGGGGGGAGAGAGAGAGCACAAAAGAGAGGGGGAGAGAGAGAGCACAAAAGAGAGGGGGAGAGAGAGCGCAAAAGAGAGGGGGAGAGAGAGAGCATGCAAAAGAGAGGGGGGAGAGAGAGAGCGCAAAAGAGAGGTGGGAGAGAGAGCGCACAAAAGAGGGGAAGAAAGAGCAAAAGATAGGGATGGGGAGAGAGACAGAGTAAAAGATAGGGATGGGGAGAGAGACAGAGCAAAAGAGAGGGATGGGGAAAGAGACAGAGCAGAAGAGAGGGATGGGGAGAGAGTGCAAAAGAGAGGGATGGGGAGAGAGAGAGCGCAAAAGAGAGGGGGGAGAGTGCAAAAGAGAGGGGATGAGAGAGCGCAAAAGAGAGGGGGGAGAGAGAGCAAAAGAGAGGGGGAGAGAGCACAAAATAGAGGGGGGGAGAGAGAAAAAGAGAGGGGGAGAGAAAGCAAAAGAGAGGGGGGCTAGAGGGAGTGAAAAGAGAGGGAAAAGAGCAAAATAGAGGGGAGAGAGAGCAAAAGAAAGGGGGGAAAGAGAGAGCAAAAGAGAGGTGGAGCGAGAGAGAACGCAAAAGGGGGGGGGGGAGAGCAAAAGAGAGGGGGAAGAGAGAGAGCAAAAGAGAGGGAGAGGGAGAGAGCACAAGGGGTGGGACCACTGTACTGCAAAAAATGACCAATGTGAATGGGCTTTAGGACTAGTGTATATATAAATACATACACACACACACATATATACATACATACACATATTTAGACATGTGTATGTATGCATAAATATGGTAACGCCCTTTGCAGGGCTTTTTTTCAAACACCTTATACCCTCTTTCTTTGAGCCCTTATTACTTTGCTAATAATTTTATTTTAAAATAATTTTTATCAGACAATGTTTATATGAGTATAACTTTACTTTTACATGCATTTATGTGTTTTATGCAAGTGTTTTTTCTTCCCTTACCTTCAGGGCCGGACTGGGAATAAAAAGCAGCCCTGGAAAAATATGAAGACCAGCCCTATTTTATGTTGAGCCGGTAGAATGCAAATGCCCCATTTTTCTCAAAGGGCATTACTGGGATACTCCTCCCCTAATATTTTTAAATTATATTACTTTGTATTAAACAAAAATGCCAGATTGATGTTATATAGCAAAACTACAACCCAATTGTATCAATTAATCACCCCTTTAAATTGTAGCTTTCCAGCCCCAGCTGCTGCAGCCCACCGGGAAATCTACTGGTATCCTGGTAGGCCAATCCGGCCCTGCTTACCTTTTACATGATCTCTCAAGTCACTCTAACTCAACGCTAGATTAGATTTCACTCAAGCGAATGAGTTTTCTTTCAACTCATAATTTGTGTGCTATTTCTGTTGCTTGCAAAAAGCTGGGAAATACCCATATCGCTTGTGCGCTACAGTTAGCACACCACTCATAATCTATCCCATAATGAGAGATATTGTGTGTTTGTTTTTTTTGTTTTTTTTATAGGCACGTTTTCTATGTAATTTCTAGAGGGTCATGCTCCATCTCATTTAAAAGAGGAGATTCTCCTCTGTAAAATAAGTCATTACTTTGGTTATGTTGACCATCAGAGAGTCATAGAGGCCTACTTATCAAGCCGTCAACCGCAAATATGCTGGAATTCCACAGCGTAATTGGGGTGAGCCTGATTCCCCTTAGTTATTAAAGCCTACAGACCGTCAGAAGTTGAAATCTGTGACGTAACATACAATCCGCCAGTCTCAGTCTGACACAGATCAATGCTTACGTCATTACAGATGTTCCGAATGCACATTCGGCACTATCTGACAACTTTTGCTAGTTAACAAATACCTACCAAGTACACTCGCCACTATGCCAGCCCAGCGTACCTGGTTTTCAAGGGCGGCGGATGCCATAGGAAGTCTGAAAGCAGTGAAAGCTCATGTTTGCTGCTGCCCGATATCTCATTGATCCCTATGGGAGAATAAAAGTTAAGTTTACACCTAACACCCTAATATGTACCCCGAGTCTAAACACCCCTAATCTGCCGCCCCCTACACCGCCAACACCTACATTATACTTATTAAGCCCTATTCTGCCGCCTGACACTGCCGCCACCTACATTATACTTATTAACCCCTATTCTGCCGCCCCGCCACCGCCGCCACCTACATTAAACTCATGAACCCCTAATCTACCGCCCCCTATACCGCCACCACCTACATTATACTTTTTAACCCCTAATCTACAGCCTGACACCGCCGCCACCTACATAAAGTTATTAACCCCTATCCCACCGCTTCCAGAGCATACTGCAACTAAATTAATGTATTAACCCCTAAACCCCTGGCCTCTCACATCACTAGCACTTACTAAACCTATTAACCCCTAAACCGCCAGCCCCCCACATCGCCATAAACTAAATTAAACTATTAACCCCTAAACCTAACAACCCGCTAACTTTATATTAAATATTAACTCATCCCTATCTTATAATAAATTTAAACTTACCTTTAGATTTAAATTAAACTATATTAAACTATTAATTAATCTACCCTATTATACTAAAATTAAATTAAACTACAAATTAAATTAACTATATTATATATTTAAACACCTAACCCTACTCAAATAATTTAAATCTACAATAAAAAATTATAAAGTAAAAAAACAACTGTTACAAAAAATAACAAACACTAAGTTACAAAAAAACCCTGCTAAGTTACACAAAATAAAAAAGAAATGATCAAATATTTAATCTAATTATACCTAATCTAAGAGCCCTATGAAAATAAAAAAGCCCCCCAAAATAAAAAAACCCTAACCTACAATAAACTACAAATAGCCCTTAAAAGTGCCTTTTACGGGGCTTTGCCCCAAAGAAATCAGCTCTTTTACCTATAAATAAAAAATACAAATACCCCCCAAACAGTAAAACCCACCACCCACACAACCAACCCCCCCCAAATAAAAACCTAACTAAAAAAACCTAAGCTCCCCATTACACTGAAAAGGACATTTGGATGGGCATTGCCCTTAAAAGGGCATTTAGCTCTATTGCTGCCCAAACACTAATCTAAAACTAAAACCCACCCAATAAACCCTTAAAAAAACCTAACACTAACCCCTGAAGATCCACTTACAGTTTTGAAGATCCGACATCTATCCTCAAAAAAAGCGGGGAGAAGTCCTCATTGAAGCCGGCAGAAGTCTTCATCCAAGCGGCCGAAATCTTCATCCAAGCCAGCAGAAGTCTTCACCCAGATGGCATCTTCTATCTTCATCCATCCGGCGCGGAGCGGCTCCATCTTCAAGACATCCAACGGGGAGCATCCTCTTCGTTCAACGTCTTCTTGAACAATGAATGTTCCTTTAAATGACGTCATCCAAGATGGCGTCCCTTAGATTCCAATTGACTGATAGAATTCTATCAACCAATCGGAATTAAGGTTGAAAAAATCCTATTGGCAGTTGCAATCAGCCAATAGGATTGAGCTTTCATCCTATTGGCTGATCCTACCTAATAGGTAATAAGCGTAAAAAGTGTGAAAATCACAGGGTCCAGAAGGGGCTCCTCCATACCAAGCTCACCTTAAGGGCAATATACTTATAATATTTATAATATAGAGGAGGGATAATGGATGCATACATGCATGGCTATCCGTGTTAGCTACTAGAGGTGATCAATAATTATCAAAGTGTGACCAATTGGTCTCTCATCCCATGAATGAATGGATAGCCCCAAGTTATCATCGACCACACTATTGACTGAAAGTCATGCATTAGTGCCATACCTAACTATCATGTGATAAATGGGATATATATCATAAAATACACCCCTAGTGTATATCCCCAAAATGAGGGGTGGATATCAGATCTTCAAGACCAATAATTGATAAAATCATACTCGGAATTCAGACCCAGCAGTCTCTTCACCTGGAGTCTGAATATCCAGTACATCTTTTGCCTAGACAAAATTTTGTACATGTCCCCACCCCTCTTTTGGGGCAACACTCTGTCAATAATCATCCACTTAAGAGAACTGCAATCTTTGTCATGTCGTCTCACAAAGGGAACCCCCAAGCCTTGCACTGAGAGTAGTCACATCTGTAAGTCCCCTTGTGTCTGAGCCATGACAATGATGCCATTGCAGAACCTGGCTTTCTTAAGTTGAGAGGGGGAGATCCAACTGCCAATGGATTTATTTCTCCTATAGGAAAACCTGCAACCCCTTTTAACCACGCCTGCAAGGGCATCATCTGCTACCAATAGTTGAAAGTAATGCCGTATCACCCCACAGATGTCCTGGTATTGTGCAGAGAAGTCGGTAACAAATGTCAGTGTATTTTCAGTAGCTTTTTGGGATTTAACCCTTTCCTTAAGGAGATCCTCCCTAGACATATCATTCACTTCATTTCTAGCTTTTTTAATTACATTCCTACTATAGCCTCGTTCTTGCAGATGATTTTCCATGTGTCAGAAGCAGCGAGATCGATGACTGTTTAGTTAACAACAGTCCGCTGCTCATTGCGCGGCTTTTTGACAGCTTTTTATATAAATATGGAGAGCGTATTCAAGTTTGCGGACGCGATGTTAGGCGATGTCAGGCGAGCGTATTGGTGCCGTCAAATGTAGCATAGTTGACGGCTTGATAAGTAGGCCTCATAGTTTCTCCCATTTTAATTGTTATGAATAAGTTATTTTAAGGGTTAAGAAAATTACAGTTTTACATCAAAGACCTCAATCCTTTATGCAAAGTATATTCCCTTCTTTTACTTGAGGAGTCATATGCCCATCAAGGTTGCTAGAAGACAGAGTGATGATATATAAAAGCCAAAGACAAGCACTGATATTCTTATTAAACACACAGACAGACAGATACACACTACACAGTATAATTATTTAATACTTATGCAGATAAATTACACAACATGAAAATGTACTGGCATATGCAACAATAATGTCATACAGCTAGATTACGAGTTTTGAGCGCTATAGGGAAATTAATGAACGCAACAAATGTTTTGAAAAACCTGGCTTGCACGTGCAATATGGAGATTTTAAGCTCTATACCGCACCCAAAACAAGCAGTGTTTTGACGTGCTCGTGCATGCTTTCCCCATAGACATCAATGGGGAGAGCCGGCAAAAAAAAAGTCTAACACCTGCGAAACAAAAGTTCCGTAATGTAGCCCCATTGATGTCTATGGGGAAAAAGAAAATACAGTTTAAGCCTAACACCCTAACATAAACCCTGAGTCTAAACACCCCTAATCTGCCGCCCCCGACATCGCTGATGCCTGCCTACAGTTATTAACCCCTAATCTGCTGCTCCCGATATCACCGCCACCTAAATAAAATTATTAACCCCTAATCTGCTGCTCCCAATATCGCCACCACTATACTAAAGTTATTAACCCCTATTCCACCGCACTAAAACTAAAACTAAATACCTGTGAAATAAAATCTAAGGTAGCTACAATATAACTTACATTGTAGCTATCTTAGGTTTTATTTTTATTTCCCAGGTAAGTTTGTATTTATTTTAACTAGGTAGACTAGTTTGTAAATAGTTAATAACTATTTACTAACTACCTAGTTAAAATAAATACAAACTTACCTGTGAAATAAAACCTAACCTGCCTTACACTAAAACCGAACATTACAAAAAATAAAAAAACCTACAATTAAAATTTTTTAAAAAACTACCATTACAAAAAAAAAAAAAATTATAAAAAAATAAAGATTATTCCTATTCTAATACCCTTTTAAAAAAAAAAAAAACACCCCAAAATAAAAAAGCCTAATCTAGAATAATCTAAAAAACCTAAGCTACCCGAATTAGCCAATAGAATGAGAGCTGCTTAAATCCTATTGGCTGATTTGAATAGCCAATAGGATTTTAGCAGCCCTAATTCTTATTGACTGATTCAAATTTTTCAGCCAATAGGAATGCAAGGGATGCCATCTTCAATCACGTACCTTGCATTGAAGATTCAATGAAGATTCAGTGTATGAAGAGGATCTGCTCCGTGCCTCTGGGATCAAGATAGAAGATGCCACCTGAATGAAGATTGAAGAAGCCGTCTGGATGAAGACTTCTCACCACTTGGATCAGGACTTCGCCGCCGATAGGAAGATTGAAGAGTCCGTCTGGATGCAGACTTCTCGCCGCCGGGATGAAGATCGTTCAAGCGGGACTTCAAAAACTGTAAGTGGATCGTCAGGGGGTTAGTATTAGGCTTTTTAAAGGGTTTTTTGGGTGGATTTTATTTTTTAGTTTAGGGTCTGGGCAGTAAAAGAGCTAAATGCCCTTTTCAGGGAAATGGGTAGCTTAGGGTTTTTTAGAATTAGGTTTTTTATTTTGGGGGGTTGGTTGGGTGATGGGTTTTACTGTTGGGGAGGTCTTTGTGTTTTTTTTTACAGGTAAAAGAGCTGATATCTTTGGGGCAATGCCCCACAAAAGGCCCTTTTAAGGGCCATTGGTAGTTTATTGTAGGCTAGGGTTTTTTTTTAATTTTGGGTGGGCTTTTTTATTTTGATAGGGCTATTAGATTAGGTGTAATTCATTTTTTTTTGGATAATTTCGTTTTTTATTTTTTGTAATTTAGTATTTTTTTGGTTTTGTAATTAGATACTTTGTAATTTTTAGAGTAGTGTTAGGATTTTTTAATGTGTAGTTTATGTCAGAAACTGTCTGGTTCGGCCAGAGATAATAGATGATAGGATCGCAACTGCAAACCTTAATGAATGAATTTGTATCACTTGGGATGCTGGGTAAAGGAAGGGAGTCTTATACACAGCTTACAAAGAGAGAAGCGCTCTACCAGGAACGAACAACAGCTCAGTGGCTTGTTCTATGGCGATTTACCACCCGGAAGCAGCCTCTTTTAGACCAGTGTGCTTTTCACAAAAGAAAACTTTCCTGAAGTATATCAGTCTGATCCCGCCAAGTAAGGTCAGTCCAGCCCCGAAATACCAGGCAATTCTCCTCTGAACAAGGAACATGACAACCCCAGACGATCGTTTCGGCCTTCTATGGGCCTCGTCAGTGAGGTGCAGCCACATTCCTCTAAGCACACTGGACATGGAGTCCACGTCTGGTTTCCCCCATCACCCATAGGGAGACTTCCCCAGGGTCATAATAATTTGCATACAAAGAGAGAAGCGCTCTACCAGGAACGAACAACAGCTCAGTGGCTTGTTCTATGGCGATTTACCACCCGGAAGCAGCCTCTTTTAGACCAGTGTGCTTTTCACAAAAGAAAACTTTCCTGAAGTATATCAGTCTGATCCCGCCAAGTAAGGTCAGTCCAGCCCCGAAATACCAGGCAATTCTCCTCTGAACAAGGAACATGACAACCCCAGACGATCGTTTCAGCCTTCTATGGGCCTCGTCAGTAAGGTGCAGCCACATTCCTCTAAGCACACTGGGCAAGGAGTCCACATCTGGTTTCCCCCATCACCCATAGGGAGACTTCCCCAGGGTCATAATAATTTGCATACAAAGAGAGAAGCGCTCTACCAGGAACGAACAACAGCTCAGTGGCTTGTTCTATGGCGATTTACCACCCGGAAACAGCCTCTTTTAGACCAGTGTGCTTTTCACAAAAGAAAACTTTCCTGAAGTATATCAGTCTGATCCCGCCAAGTAAGGTCAGTCCAGCCCCGAAATACCAGGCAATTCTCCTCTGAACAAGGAACATGACAACCCCAGACGATCGTTTCGGCCTTCTATGGGCCTCGTCAGTGAGGTGCAGCCACATTCCTCTAAGCACACTGGGCAAGGAGTCCACGTCTGGTTTCCCCCATCACCCATAGGGAGACTTCCCCAGGGTCATAATAATTTGCATACAAAGAGAGAAGCGCTCTACCAGGAACGAACAACAGCTCAGTGGCTTGTTCTATGGCGATTTACCACCCGGAAGCAGCCTCTTTTAGACCAGTGTGCTTTTCACAAAAGAAAACTTTCCTGAAGTATATCAGTCTGATCCCGCCAAGTAAGGTCAGTCCAGCCCCGAAATACCAGGCAATTCTCCTCTGAACAAGGAACATGACAACTCCAGATGATCGTTTCGTCACACAGCTTAGCCTTAGTGAAATTTGTTGGTATAATATCCTTTAAACTTAACAACAGAGAGATGATGACTGTTGCAAGATAAACAGTGGTGAACTCATTCAGACTTGTAGTGCCTGTTCCTTTAAATACAGAGTGACAGATACCTTTGTTTGGCAGATGATCGTATACAAGAGTATGCCTTTAACAATACAGTTTAATGTTGATTCCTTCAGAGGGAGAGGTAGCGCTGTGGCTGCAGATAATTATCAGGTGATACTCAGTACCTGTTATGTGGCAGAGCAGAATGACCGCGGTTGCAGACAATAAGTTTACCCGTTTCTACTGAGGTGGCTGATTTGCAGGAGTAGAGGCAGAGCTGGTGGTGAGAAATGACATCCGTAGGCGTTGCACAGCTAGGTACGCTTGAGCTGACAGGACAGTGATCCCTTTCTGAGTCTGGTGTGCGGACGTTGTTGGGGGCGTGGCTAAGTTCCATGACAGGAACAGAGAAACGGAAAGATAAGTACCGCACAAACTATTGTAAGCCACAAAAGTCCATGCAAACTCCGTATATAATTTCCCCTGAGTAGGTGAGTAAGCAGAACGTCCGAGAAATAAACTGTAGAACCGGATGAGATGATTTAGGGAATCCAAGTCAGGTGAAACAAAGTATATAAGTGATACAATTTATGAAGAGACTATGGCCTCTAGTTATCAAGCCATCAACCTCAAATACGCTGGAATTCTACAGCGTATTTGTGGCGAGGCTGAATCGCCTAAGTTATCAAGCCCTACACACCGGCAAAAGTAGAATTTAGTGACGTAAGCTTCGATCCGCCGGACTCAGTCCGACACAGATCGATTCTTACGTCACTACAGATGTTCTGCACACAAGTTCGGCACAATCCGACTACTTTTGCTAGTTATCAAAAAACTAGCAGGTACGCTCGGCACTTTTCCGGCCCAGCGTACCTGGTTTTCAATCCGCCGCCCTGGAGGCGGCGGATCCCATAGGAATCAATGGGAGTCTGACCATAGCGAAAGTTCATGCTCGCTGCTGCCAGATATCCCATTGATTCCTATGGGAGATGTCTACACCTAACACACTAACATGTGCCCCGAGTCTAAACACCCCTAATCTGTCCCCCCCTACACCGCTGCAACTAAATAGGTAGCTATTAAATAGTTAATAACTATTTAATAGCTATTGTACCTATTTAAAATAAATTGAAATTTGCCTGTAAAATAAAAATAAATCCTAAAATAGCTACAATATAATTATTATTTATATTGTAGCTATATTAGGGTTTATTTTAAAGGTAAGTATTTAGTTTTAAATAGGATTAATTTAGTTAATATGAGCTATAATATTTAGATGTATTTAATTAATATTTAAGTTAGGGGGGGTTAGGGTTAGACTTAGGTTTAGGGGTTAATAATTTTATTATAGTTGCGGCCAATAGAATGCAAGCTCAATCTGATTGGCTGATTGGATCAGCCAATCCGATTGTACTTCAATCAGATTGGCTCATGTAATCAGCCAATCATATTTTTCCTACCTTAATTCCGATTGGCTGAGAGAATCCTATCAGCCAATCGGAATTCGAGGGACGCCATCTTGGATGACGTCACTTAAAGGAACCGTCATTCGTCGTTCAGTCGTCGGTGGAAGAAGATGGCTCCGCGTCGGCTTGTCTGAAGATGGCTCCGCTCCGGATGGATGAAGATTGAAGCCGCCGCCTGGATGATGACTTCAATCGGATGGAAGACTTCTTCAGCGCCCCTTGGATAATGACTTCAGTCAGATGGAAGACTTCTTCAGCGCCTCTTGGATGGTGACTTCAATCGTATGGAAGACTTCTTCAGCGCCCCTTGGATGAAGACTTCGGCCGCTGTGGATTTCCTCTTCTGTTCCATTGGTGGTTGGCTGGCTGAAGACGGCTAAAGGTAGGATGATTTTCAGGGGGGTAGTGTTAGGTTTATTTAAGGGGGGTTTGGGTTAGATTAGGGGTATGTGGGTGGTGGGTTTTAATGTTGGGGGGTTGTATTTTTTTTTACAGGCAAAAGAGCTGAATTCTTTGAGGCATGCCCCGCAAAAGGCCCTTTTAAGGGCTGGTAAGGTAATAGAGCTGTTAACTTTTTAATGTAGAATAGGTTAGGGCATTTTTTTATTTTGGGGGGCTTTGTTATTTTATTAGGGGGCTTAGATTAGGTGTAAGTAGCTTAAAATTGTTGTAATATTTTTTAAATGTTTGTAACTTATTTTTTTATTTTTTGTAACTTAGTTTTTTTTTATTTTTTGTACTTTAGTTAGTTTATTTAATTGTATTTAATTGTAGTTATTTGTAGGTAATTTATTTTACTAATTTAATGATAGTGTAGTGTTAGGTTTAATTGTAACTTAGCTTAGGATTTATTTTACAGGTAATTTTGTATTTCTTTTAGCTAGGTAGTTATTAAATAGTTAATAACTATTTAATAGCTATTGTACCTATTTAAAATAAATTGAAATTTGCCTGTAAAATAAAAACAAATCCTAAAATAGCTACAATATAATTATTATTTATATTGTAGCTATATTAGGGTTTATTTTAAAGATAAGTATTTAGTTTTAAATAGGATTAATTTAGTTAATAAGAGTTATAATATTTAGATGTATTTAATTAATATTTAAGTTAGGGGGGTGTTAGGGTTAGGGTTAGACGTAGGTTTAGGGGTTAATAATTTTATTATAGTTGCGGCGGTGTAGGGGGGGGCAGGATAGGGGTTAATAAATTTATTATAGGTGGCGACGGTGTAGGGGGGGCAGATTAGGGGTTAATAAGTTAAATATAGGTGGCGGCGGGGTCAGAGAGTGGCGGTTTAGGGGTTAAACAATGTATTTAGTTGCGACGGGGTACGGGATCAGCAGGATAGGGGTTAATAAATTTATTATAGGTGGCGGCGGTATAGGAGGGGCAGGATAGGGGTTAATAGGTATTATGAAGGTGGCAGCGGGGTCCGGGAGCGTCGGTTTAGGGGTTAATCAGTTTATTAGAGTGGCGGTGGGCTCCGGGAGCGGCGGTTTAGGGGTTAATACATTTATAAGAGTTGCGGCGGGGTCTAGGAGCGGCGGTTTAGGGGTTAATAACTTTATTTAGTTGCGGGGGGCTCCGGGGGCGCCGGTATAGGGGGTAGAACAGTATAGTTAGTGTGGGTGCTTAGTGACAGCTTGTCAATAAAGCTGTAAAAAAGCCGAAGAGCAGCGAGATCGGATGAGTGATAACTATCACACTCCGCTGCTCATCGCCCCGTACTTGGTGCGCGGCTTTTTGACAGCTTTTTTGATAACATTGGCGAGATTTTTCAGGTCCGCGGCAGCGATGGTAGGCGATCTTAGGCGGGCGTATTGGGCCGGCGAAGGCAGGTAAGTAGACACGTTGATAACTAGGCCTCTATAAGTTCTTCGGAGTGAGAGGTTAATCCCAGTTATAACAATGTGAAGGAAGTTTCCAAAAGCTTCAGAGACTTCTCCTAGCAATGCTCCGGCGTAGTCACAGCATACAATCACAATAACTAAGGACCTGTTTAGTGTGAACAGGTAACTTAAATAGGGGAGTGACTAGCTGCAGAGGAGTTCATAGGAGAGAGAGAAAATGTGGAGTGGATTCCTGACAGTTTAGTTCTATTTAATTGGTAGTTAGTTTAATTTTAGTTTAATAATTATATTAGTTTAATTGTTAGTTTTAACTAACGGCTAGATTTAGAGTTCTGCGGCTAAAGGGGTGCGTTAGCTACGCGTGCTTTTTCCCCCCGCACCTTTTAAATACTGCTGGTATTTAGAGTTTACAGAAGGGCTGCGTTAGGCTCCAAAAAGGGAGCGTAGAGCATAATTTACCACCACTGCAACTCTAAATACCAGCGGTGCTTACAGACGCGGCCAGCCTCAAAAACGTGCTCATGCACGATTCCCCCATAGGAAACAATGGGGCCGTTTTAGCTGGAAAAAAAACCTACACCTGCAAAAAAGCAGCGTTCAGCTCCTAACGCAGCCCCATTGTTTCCTATGGGGAAACACTTCCTATGTCTGCACCTAACACCCTAACATGTACCCCGAGTCTAAACACCCCTAACCTTACACTTATTAACTCATAATCTGCCGCCCCCACTATTGTTGACCCCTGCATATTATTATTATTAACCCCTAATCTGCAGCTCCGTACACCGCCGCAACCTACGTTATCCCTATGAACCCCTAATCTGCTGCCCCTAACCCCGGCCGACCACTATATTATATTTATTACCCCCTAATCTGCCCCCCCAACGTCGCCGCTACCTACCTACAATTATTAACCCCTAATCTGCCGACCGGACCTCACCGCTACTCTAATAAATGTATTAACCCCTAAAGCTAAGTCTAACCCTAACCCTAACACCCCCCTAAATTAAATATAATTTTATTCTAACGAAATAAAATAAATCTTATTAAATAAATTAATCCTATTTAAAGCTAAATACTTACCTGTAAAATAAACCCTAATATAGCTACAATATAAATAATAATTATATTGTAGCTATTTTAGGATTAATATTTATTTTACAGGCTTTGTTTTTATTTTAACCAGGTACAATAGCTATTAAATAGTTAATAACTATTTAATAGCTACCTAGTTAAAATAATTACAAAATTACCTGTAAAATAAATCCTAACCTAAGTTACAATTAAACCTAACACTACACTATCAATAAATACATTAAATACAAATACCTACAAATAAATACAAATAAATACACTAACTAAAGTACAAAAAATAAAAAAAGAACTAAGTTACAAAAAATAAAAAAATAATTTACAAACATTATAAAAATATTACAACAATTTTAAGCTAATTACACCCACTCTAGCCCTCTAATAAAGTAAAACAAAGCCCCCCAAAATAAAAAAAATGCCCTACCCTATTCTAAAATAAAAATTGAAAAGCTCTTTTACCTTACCAGCCCTTAAAAGGGCCTTTTGCGGGGCATGCCCCAAAGAATTCTGCTCTTTTGCCTGTAAAAAAAACCATACAATACCCCCCCCAACATTACAACCCATCACCCACATACCCCTAATCTAACCCAAACCCCCCTTAAATAAACCTAACACTAAGCCCCTGAAGATCTTCCTACCTTATCTTCACCATGCCGGGTATCACCGATCCGTCCAGAAGAGGGTCCGAAGTCTTCATCCAAGCAGGGGCTGAAGAGGTCCATCATCCGGCTGAAGTCTTCATCCAAGTGGGGGCTGAAGAGTTCCATCATCCGGCTGAAGTCTTCTATCAAGCGGCATCTTCAATCTTCTTTCTTCCGGCTCCATCTTCATCCCGCCGACGCGGAACATCCTTCTTCCCCGACAGACTAATGATGAATGAAGGTTCCTTTAAGAGACGTCATCCAAGATGGCGTCCCTCGAATTCCGATTGGCTGATAGGATTCTATCAGCCAATCGGAATTAAGGTAGGAAAATTCTGATTGGCTGTTGGAATCAGCCAATCAGATTCAAGTTCAATCCGATTGGCTGATTGGATCAGCCAATCAGCTTGAGCTCGCATTCTATTTGCTGATCGGAACAGCCAATAGAATGTGAGCTCAATCTGATTGGCTGATTGGATCAGCCAATCGGATTGAACTTGAATCTGATTGGCTGATTCCATCAGCCAATCAGAATTTTCCTACCTTAATTCCGATTGGCTGATAGAATCCTATCAGCCAATCGGAATTCGAGGGACGCCATCTTGGATGACGTCCCTTAAAGGAACCTTCATTCGTCGTTAGTCCATCGGGGAAGAAGGATGTTCCGCGTCGGCGGGATGAAGATGGAGCCGGAAGAAAGAAGATTGAAGATGCCGCTTGATAGAAGACTTCAGCCGGATGATGGACCTCTTCAGCCTCCGCTTGGATGAAGACTTCAGCCGGATGATGAACCTCTTCAGCCCCCGCTTGGATGAAGACTTCAGGCGGATGATGGACCTCTTCAGCCCCCGCTTGGATGAAGACTTCGGACCCTCTTCTGGACGTATCTGTGATACCCGGCATGGTGAAGACAAGGTAGGAAGATCTTCAGGGGCTTAGTGTTAGGTTTTTTAAGGGGGGTTTGGGTTAGATAAGGGGTATGTGGGTGGTGGGTTGTAATGTTGGGGGGGGTATTGTATATTTTTTTTTACAGGCAAAAGAGCAGAATTCTTTGGGGCATGCCCCGCAAAAGGCCCTTTTAAGGGCTGGTAAGGTAAAAGAGCTTTTCAATTTTTATTTTAGAATAGGGTAGGGCATTTTTTTTATTTTGGGGGGCTTTGTTATTTTATTAGGGGGCTTAGAGTAGGTGTAATTAGCTTAAAATTGTTGTAATATTTTTATAATGTTTGTAAATTATTTTTTTATTTTTTGTAACTTAGTTCTTTTTTTATTTTTTGTTTTTTAGTTAGTGTATTTATTTGTATATATTAATCCTAAAATAGCTACAATATAATTATTTGTTATATTGTAGCTATATTAGGGTTTATTTTACAGGTAAGTATTTAGCTTTAAATAGGATTAATTTATTTAATAAGATTTATTTTATTTCGTTAGAATAAAATTATATTTAACTTAGGGGGGGTGTTAGGGTTAGGGTTAGATTTAGCTTTAGGGGTTAATACATTTATTAGAGTAGTGGCGAGGTCCGGTCGGCAGATTAGGGGTTAATAATTGTAGATAAGGTAGCGGCGACGTTGGGGGGGCAGATTAGGGGTTAATAAATATAATATAGGGGTCGGCGATGTAAGGGGCAGCAGATTAGGGGTACATAGGGATAAAGTAGGTTGCGGCGGTGTGCGTTCAGCAGATTAGGGGTTAAAAAAATTTAATAGAGTGGCGGCGATGTGGGGGGGCCTCAGTTTAGGGGTACATAGGTAGTTTATGAGTGTTAGTGTACTTTAGAGCACAGTAGTTAAGAGCTTTATGAACCAGCGTTAGCCCAGAAAGCTCTTAACTCCTGGCTTTTCTCTGCGGCTGGAGTAGATTTCTAACGTTCACTTCAGCCAAGACTCTAAATACCAGCGTTAGAAAGATCCCATTGAAAAGATAGGATACGCAAATGGCGTAGGGGGATCTGCGGTATGGAAAAGTCGCGGCTGGAAAGTGAGCGTTAGACCCTTTCCTGACTGACTCTAAATACCAGCGGGCGGCCAAAACCAGCGTTAGGACACCCTAACGCTGGTTTTGATGGCTAACGCAGAACTCTAAATCTAGGCGTATGTTTTTTTAATTTGACAGGTAAATTTTAAATTTAATCTAAGCTAGAGAAATTATAATTTTAATATAAAGTTAGGGGGGCATTAGGTTTAGGGGGTTACTAGTTTACATTAGTTTATTGCGATGTGGGGGGCTTTCGGTTTAGGGGTTAATAGGTTTATTATAGTGGTGGTGGTGTAGGGCTTAATAACTTTAGTATAGTGGGGGCGATGTGGGCAGACCGCAGATTAGGGATTAATAATATTTAAATAGTGTTTGCGATGTGGGAGGGCAGCGGTTTAGGGGTTAATAAGTTTTTTATAGTGGTGACGATGTCGGGGATCGGCGGAATAGGGGTTAATAATTTTTTTCGTAGCGGCGATGTTGGGTTAGGGGTTAAAAACTTTAAAATAGTGTTTGCGATGCGGGAGGGCCTCGGTTTAGGGGTTAATAGGTAGTTTATGGGTGTTAGAGTACTTTTTAACACTTTAGTTATGAGTTTTATGTTACATATTTGTATCCTAAAACTCATAACTACTGACTTTAGATGGCATTACAGAGCTTGTCATTTTAGGCTGTAACGCTCGCTTTTTAGCCTCACCACAAAACTCGTAATACCAGCGCTATGGGAATCCCATGAAAAAACGTCATTTTTAAGAGTGCGGTACTGACGTTGCGTTACAGGCTAAAGGGCTTGCGGTACAGCTATACCGACAAGACACGTAATGGCTGTGGTGCTGTTTTAACACTGAAAATAACATATTTTCAGAGTTAAAAGACGAATGCACAAACTTGTAATCTAGGTGATTGTTAGTTAGATTTCATAGAGTATTGCATAGCAACACATTAGTATGTGGTCCATATTGCTGTGATAATTGAGGAATTATTAATAAAACTATGGTAACAGTAAAGCAAGAGCAACAGTAGAACAGTACTCTGTCTGCTGACATTGCAGATGAGATACCCTTTTTATTAGCAGAAATGACTGCAGTATGGCTGAGACTGGAAAAGTCTAACAGCTTGTCACAGGATATGGGAGAATTCTATTTTAAGGTGTTATGGCACCCCCACATTCACAGCTTTATTTGCACACTTCACAGAAATGGGAAAGTACAAATAAGCTTTTATATATATAGTATATACAGTGTGTATGTATTTATATTTGTGTGTATATATTTATATAGTATATACAGTGTGTATGTATTTATATTTGTGTGTATATATTTATATATATATATATATCTACAGTATATATATATATATATATATATATATATCTACAGTATATATATAATATATATCTACATACATACATAATATATATATATATATATATATATATATATATATATATATATATATATCTTTCAATGTCCCAATGAGATAGGCACAGTCCTTCTTGCAAATAACTGCCAGGGTGCTCATCAAATGAACAGCATAGTGGTGAAAAAAGATAGGCACTCTCTGGACTTTTAAAAAATACAACCTTTATTATCAACTTAAAAGTGCCATAACGTTTTGGGATTCTTGCAATCCCTTTGTCAAATTCCCATACGATCCACCACAGTGATTCTAAAAACATGTGTTTACCTGAACCGCCTGTTCAACTTAAGAGCCCCTCAGGGAACCGCAAACTCCATTAGCGTCCCATACGTGTGACTTCATCATGTGACGCCTCTTACGCACGTACCTAAGTGGAGGACGGTAACCATAGTGACATCTCTAGTAGAGCAGACGCTATACCTCACGCTTGTATACTGATGTGCACGCATCCTTCCTAGCAACGCCAGCCCTCATGGCAATGTCTCAGAGTGACATCCCAGAAGGGAGGTGGAGATCAAGGAACGGGTGCTATGGTAACAAGTTGCATTCACCTTACTCAGAGATACATATACAAATATATATTATAACATATACCTATTATAACATTGGATATCTGTATTCACAAATTTCATCTAACAAACAATAAATTTATCTGACCACCTACAGAGAAATATATCCAATTAACAATATAATGTATACAGATTGATCAAATATTACCCTTATTAAAGAAGCAAATTCACAGTAACATGACTAAGAGCTAAGTACCTACTAGAGAAACAAACAGGCTACCTAAATATGGTTAATTTACATATTCAGCTCACAGTATTATCATAATAAAGATCCCAAACTAAAATAAACTGAACCAAAGGGGCTAACCATCTCCCTTACATTTTACCTGTCTTCCATGCCAATTAAAGAATGGTAGAAACCAGTGAGATTCTACTAGATCGTACAATCATGTATACGCTATGTTTCATTTGTAAGCAATGTCTTGCGACTGGTTGGTCAGATTCACCCTCTTTCAGCGCCTTACGGATGGTTGAACGATGATTCACCATGCGTTCCTTAAAGGAAGTCACCATCTTGCCAACATATACCAGGGCACAGGGACACATTAAAATATGTATCACGTGGTCGCTGGTACAGGTGAGTCTGTGGCGAATAACATACCTCCTGTTGGTATGAGGATGCTGGAAAGTCGCACCTTTCAGCATGCCCTTTTTATTAGCAGAAATGACTGCAGTATGGCTGAGACTAGAAAAGTCTAACAGCTGGTCACAGGCTATGGGGGAATTCTATTTTAAGGTGTTATGGCACCCCCACATTCACAGCTTTATTTGCAAACTTCACAGCAATGGGAAAGTACAAATAAGCTTATATATATATATATATAGTATATACAGTGTGTATGTATTTATATTTGTGTGTGTATATAATATATATCTACATACATTATATATATATATATATATATATATATATATATATACAGGGAGTGCAGAATTATTAGGCAAATGAGTATTTTGACCACATCATCCTCTTTATGCATGTTGTCTTACTCCAAGCTGGATAGGCTCGAAAGCCTACTACCAATTAAGCATATTAGGTGATGTGCATCTCTGTAATGAGAAGGGGTGTGGTCTAATGACATCAACACCCTATATCAGGTGTGCATAATTATTAGGCAACTTCCTTTCCTTTGGCAAAATGGGTCAAAAGAAGGACTTGACAGGCTCAGAAAAGTCAAAAATAGTGAGATATCTTGCAGAGGGATGCAGCACTCTTAAAATTGCAAAGCTTCTGAAGCGTGATCCTCGAACAATCAAGCGTTTCATTCAAAATAGTCAACAGGGTCGCAAGAAGCGTGTGGAAAAACCAAGGCGCAAAATAAGTGCCCATGAACTGAGAAAAGTCAAGCGTGCAGCTGCCAAGATGCCACTTGCCACCAGTTTGGCCATATTTCAGAGCTGTAACATCACTGGAGTGCCCAAAAGCACAAGGTGTGCAATACTCAGAGACATGGCCAAGGTAAGAAAGGCTGAAAGACGACCACCACTGAACAAGACACACAAGCTGAAACGTCAAGACTGGGCCAAGAAATATCTCAAGACTGATTTTTCTAAGGTTTTATGGACTGATGAAATGAGAGTGAGTCTTGATGGGCCAGATGGATGGGCCTGTGGCTGGATTGGTAAAGGGCAGAGAGCTCCAGTCCGACTCAGACGCCAGCAAGGTGGAGGTGGAGTACTGGTTTGGGCTGGTATCATCAAAGATGAGCTTGTGGGGCCTTTTCGGGTTGAGGATGGAGTCAAGCTCAACTCCCAGTCCTACTGCCAGTTTCTGGAAGACACCTTCTTCAAGCAGTGGTACAGGAAGAAGTCTGCATCCTTCAAGAAAAACATGATTTTCATGCAGGACAATGCTCCATCACACGCGTCCAAGTACTCCACAGCGTGGCTGGCAAGAAAGGGTATAAAAGAAGAAAATCTAATGACATGGCCTCCTTGTTCACCTGATCTGAACCCCATTGAGAACCTGTGGTCCATCATCAAATGTGAGATTTACAAGGAGGGAAAACAGTACACCTCTCTGAACAGTGTCTGGGAGGCTGTGGTTGCTGCTGCACGCAATGTTGATGGTGAACAGATCAAAACACTGACAGAATCCATGGATGGCAGGCTTTTGAGTGTCCTTGCAAAGAAAGGTGGCTATATTGGTCACTGATTTGTTTTTGTTTTGTTTTTGAATGTCAGAAATGTATATTTGTGAATGTTGAGATGTTATATTGGTTTCACTGGTAAAAATAAATAATTGAAATGGGTATATATTTGTTTTTTGTTAAGTTGCCTAATAATAATGCACAGTAATAGTCACCTGCACACACAGATATCCCCCTAAAATAGCTATAACTAAAAACAAACTAAAAACTACTTCCAAAACTATTCAGCTTTGATATTAATGAGTTTTTTGGGTTCATTGAGAACATGGTTGTTGTTCAATAATAAAATTAATCCTCAAAAATACAACTTGCCTAATTATTCTGCACTCCCTGTACATATACATACACCTATCTACCTATACCTATTTCTCTACCAATTTTTCTATTTTCAATACCATCAAAGGGACATCTACATTTTTTCTTTCATGATTTAGAAAAAGCATGCAGTTTTAAAAAAACTTTCCAATTTGCTTCTATTATCTAATTTGCTTTATTCTCTTGTTGAAATGCATATCAAAATAGTAGCTGCTGATTGGTGACTGCACATAGATGCCTTGTGTGATTGGCTCACCCATTTGCATTGCTATTTCTTCAACAAAGAATACCTAAAGAAGAAAGCAAATGAGATAATAGAAGTAAGCTGTAATGTTGCTTAAATTTGTATTCTCTATATGAATCATGAAATAAAAATATTGGTTTTCATGTCCCTTAAAAAAAACTTGTTGTTAAGTACATATTAACCCTTTAAGGACACAGCTTTCAGTTTGCTCAATTGTTTTATGACGGAAAAATTCCGTCATATGTCCTTAAGAGGTTAAAGCACTTTGGGCCAGATGATAAGTGGAGAGCAAAATATCGATTTCGCTAAAGCGATATTTGCTCTCCACTTTGTAATACCAGCGCAAGCAAACATGTGCTGGTATTACAGGTGAGGCGAGGTCGTGTTCGCATTGCGTGGAAGCATTGCGCTCAAGAGAGTGTGCTTCAATATGCTCCAATGGGAGCCTCGTCTCACCTGTAATAAGAATGTACCGCAGCGAAAGGGGTAAGTCGCCCAGGAGATGCAAATATATATGTATATATTCAGATACATATATATTTACAGGGAACACACAGTTCTCATAGACCGCAATGTAAAGGCACTTTTCAGTGCCGTTTTTTTTTTTTTAACACCCCGCAGCTGCCGACTTTAGCCCCCCAAAAACTGCTAAATGTAGATTTAAAAAAAACACAAAAAAAGTAACACTTAAGTTTGGGGGCATATGGGGGACATTTATAAAATTAACCAGAGATCTGATCTCTGGTTTATTTTATAAGCGCTAATCGAGCTTTCGGTAGCAATTACCAGACACTTGTAATCTAGCCCTTTGTGCCTTCTCCTTTACCATTTTCTGTCAATTCATATGTTTAATAAAGTAGGCAATACTAACATATGTTATTGCCGCCTCCGTCGCTTCTTTATATCTTCATCATTTGTTTTTACTTTTTCCCCAGGAGAATGGTATGTGTGTGTGTATTACTAAACATGACCACCATAAAATGACAAGATAGTAAAACAGAAGGCTGAATGTCAGTCCCTCATGGAGGAGGGATGTCTTGTTTATATTATTGCTCTTGAGCATCATCAGGGAAGACGAGTGAATCAGAGACACACAAACAGATGCTGTTACATTTATATAAACAGATGTACGACTGTATGTGAATAAATGGTGTTTTGTATGCAAGAATCATTTAACTATGTATTTGTGCTAAATATTTCAGTGGTTTAATGTCCTTTCTTAAACTGCAGGTAGACTTTTCCCCAATTAACATTACTCTTACTTATATCTAGCATTGCAACCTACTTGAATGTGTAATTTGCCATTATAGCTTGGTTAATTTTTTTATATAAGAACATAAATTTAGCATATAAACATATTACTGAAATGTATTTGTAATGTGCCATGATTTATCAGTCTATCTGCTGCCTATGTATGTATTAATCTGTCTATCTGTTTGTCTTATCCGTCTTTGTATGTCTGCATATCTGTTTGCCCATCTGCTTCCTGTGTATGGGTGAATCTATCTATCTATCTATCTATCTATCTGTCATCTATCTATCTAGATGTGTATCTGCTGTATGAATCTATCTGTCTATCTATCTATTTATCCATCCATTTATCCATCCACACACATTTTTTATAAATAGAAATCCACTAAATTGCATACTGTAGTAGAATTATTTCACTACATTTCAATACTTATTATACCCAGGTTTAAACAATAACGGTGCACTTTCTAAGGCACAAATGTTTTTCAATAGCTAATCCAGCACCCACATTTGCCTTATTTGTGCCAGTAGCAGATATGGACCTACGACTAATGTTCATTGGCTTATAGGCATGGGCATCTGCAGAAATTGTTCTGGGGGTGGCAATAAAATAAAAATATATTCTGACAATAAAGTTTAGATATTTAAATAGACAGACAGTAATATGCGTTTGATTGGATATAAAGCAAAGCTTCGGTTGGAAAGGCAGATGTTCCCCCCCCTTCCAGAAAAAACAGCTTTTGTATCTATTAATCAATGAGCATTAGCAGAAGATACTTATCAGCCAATTAAATACCCTGTTAATATTGCTGTATTAGTTTAATTTTAAAGGGACATTAAACTGCTGGTACAACTACAGTAACATGGCTACTACTCAGTGTGCTATTGTTTTTCCTCCTGTATCTACAGCTGTCTTTAAAACATTTCTCTTATTTTAACCCATTATAGAAGCCAGTTGGGAAAGCTCTGCATCTTTACACTGGGTGTCACCATCTTGTATTGATACATCCTGTGATAGGAGCAGAGTGACAGATGCACTTTATTATCTCACACAATAAAAAGCAGAAGCTTTATGTATTTCCAGTTTGTTTTTTAACACAGTTTAAAACTTACATAACAAATATAAAAAGCCCTCAGGAATAGTATAGAGAAATGCACTCACCACAAAAATGTACAGCTTCTGCTCTGTATTCTGCACTCTAAACTGCACTCTAAACAATATGCTTTTCAAGAACACAACAATATCACAGACCTGTGAATGTGCCCTGCAGACCTCCCAACTGTCCCTATTTGAGAGGACATTCCCTGATTTTGAGCAATGTCCCACATTCCCTCTGAGACATCCATATGTCCCTATTTGCAGACTGTCCCTTAGCCCCACCCACATAGCACCCAGACACACCCACAAACTGCACACACACCTACTGAGCAACCAGAAACACCCACAAACTGCACAGACACACCCACTGACCAACCAGACATACCCACAATCCCGCCCACTAACCACCCACAATTCCACCCCTCACGATACGGGTTTACCCACAAAATGGTGACAGGTCCACATCAACCTCCTGAGTCCCCGATACCCAGCCACAATTGTTGGGAGGTATGGGCCACTGCTTGTCTCCCAGTGTGCATGAATACTTATACTCCAAGATGGAGGTGTCCTGTGTGATTATGCAGCTTCACTAACCATCACTTGTAAAGGGTTAAAATAAGAGAACAGCTTTGAAGAGAGAGAGCTGCAAGCATAAGAGAAAAAAGAGCAGCATGGTGAGTGGTAAACAAAGTAAAGTAGTTGTGCCCACCAGTTTAATGTCCCTTTAAATCTAAAAAAAACTTTTACCTCACATTTGTATGTAAGCAACAACAAAAATCAACATGTTTAGTAGCTGCTATTACGTATGAAGGGTGGAAATGTGTTTCAGCACAGCAGTGTCTCTTTAAAATCAGCTTAACCTGTGGATTGTGATAAGTTTAAAAAGAGGTTATCAGGTCACATTATCACATTCAATTAACTTGTGACCTGCCAGGCTGGAAATAGCTCCCTTGAAAACCTACAGGTATTTGACCTCTGCATTTAGACCCCCATTTCCTAACACAATACTGTAACTTACACTCTTCTCTGTGGACATAATGATCTAAAGCTCTCCTATTATTATCTAAGAGGTCTCATCAGTACTACAAGGTCCCTAAAACAATTTTAGAAGGGCAAGTTTTACCCTGAGAGCTGTGTGTCTCATTATGCAGACTTCTGGATGTGAAGGATAGACACATACATTACAATATCATTCTAAAAATAGCCCACAAAGAATTTGAGTGAGTTCTCTCTATGACGGCGCGTTTCTGATCAGGCCCTTGGAGTAGTGCGACTTCTAAAACAAAAAGGTATACGCTCTGGGGAAAATTAAGTGTCATTTTATGTTATTATAATTTATGTACCTATAGGGTGGTGAGAAGTTGAATGTCAACCTTAGCACAGCAAATAGTGTCTGAAAGATGTTAAAGACTTAACTTGAAGACTTACTTAAAGGGATAGAAGGTCAAAAATAAAATGTGCATGGGTGCATTTCATTAGAAATAGAAGCATTTTTGTAATATCCTTTCATTAGCAAAAATGCTTCTAGTAAAAGTTATGACTGTTTTCTGTGGCATACGCACATATGCTGTGAGGGCCCGTGCATCAGTATGCGAACACCACACCTTCTTAGAAAGCAGCAGTGGCTTGTATGACACAAATTATGTCATTAGAAGCAATACAGACCACTGCCAGCTCTCTGAGCAGGCACAGTGTTTGAATACTGGTGCACAAGCCCTCACAGAATATGTGCGTATGCCACAGAAAAACAGTAATATCTTTTAATGATGAAAATATATTGCAAAAATGCTTATATTTCAAATTGAAATGCATCCATGCACATTTCATTTTTGACCTCTCTATCCCTTTAAAGCTGTAACCATTTTTTGGCCACTGTTTTTGTGATTTTATTTTCGATAGCATAATTTAATATTGTGAGCTGACCTTAAAGGGACATTAAACACTTTGATATTCTAATAAAAAAATGTTTAATTATGTCTAGATAAAACAAATTGCAATATACTTCCATTATTTGTTTTGTTTACTTTTCCTGTTATTCAATTCTGAAAATTGAAAAGGTGTATCTCGTTATGCTCTGCTTTTAAACTTTGAAAAATAAATGTGAAGTTTTATACTCAAGTCCAGTGAGTGCTTATCTCTGTGACACTTTTTGGATTTGTTATAAAGCACCCTGGCAGCTGTGACTTTTTGTTATATGGCGTGCATCTTTTTGGACTTATATATATATATATATATATATATATATATATATATATATATATATATATATATATATATATGTGTGTATGGAAAGAGTGAAAAACAATATAATAGTGGAGGCGCTCAGCTTAACAATATATATTGTACATTGAATATAAGTCTTTTGTTGGTGAATTATATCACAGAAGTTGTATCAATTGAAGTAGGCGCTATATAATATAAAAGTCCTGTGCGCCTTACAATCCTAGGTGAATGATGCTAAACCTTATAAGTGATAAGGTGTCTGCTAACGAGTAAAAACAATCACTAGGTTACACACAGTGGGCGGACAGGGCCTGACGACTTTTATCGATATTTTAAGCACCTTTTAACAGTGATTGTTTTTACTCGTTAGCAGACACCTTATCACTTATAAGGTTTAGCATTCACCTAGGCTTGTATATTATATAGCGCCTACTCCATTGGCTCTAGTATTACATTGCATACTGTGTTTCTGCAGTGATCATATAGAGCACTATTTTTATACACCTCTAAATTGTTACAGAGGTCTGACACATAGCCCTATATCGCTGACAGCAGAAATTATATAGCGGTAAGATTACTATCGCCTCAATTACATCTGTATAACTTGTGGGCTGATCTTCTAGCCCCACCTCTGCTATATATTTTATCCATATTATTGGCTGTGACAACACACAGTATATCTATCAAAGTTTGGACAGGTTTATAACTATCAAGCACCAGGATCCTGTGATAACCACCACCTCTACCACACCTAAGGATACAGCTCTTTATGTGGTGTATATATGTTTATAACTTACCTCATACTGATTGAGGGATTTTAATGTAAGCGCATAGTAACACTTAATAAAATATTCATTTTGTATAAAAACAATATTATGCTATGTGCTTTTGTTTTTTCCCTTCCATGAACAACGCCCTGACTGCATACTGAGGGAACTGGGATTCTCACCACCAAAAGGCTCTTCTCTCTAAGGGATATTACCAACGAGAATCAAGTATTCCTACCACCATCCAAGAAAGATACAAAAAGACAGATTACAGTCTACATTCTTCTACCTAAAGAGAGTCCAGGATCTTCATTCCCAGAACAGAAGGGCCATCCCTGATCCACAGATCTTCAAGGATATCACCAGGAGATAGGAGTTTCCTTACAGCGGATGACCTTTAAACCAGAGCACTTATCTTACCTCATAAGATTGAGGTAACAGCTGGTAAGCAGTAATTATTCAATTGATACAACTTCTGTGATATAATTCACCAACAAAAGACTTATATTCAATGTACAATATATATTGTTAAGCTGAGCGCCTCCACTATTATATTGTTTTTCGCTCTTTCCATACATTTTTCACAGAGTCAGGGGTACTCTGTTTCAATATAGAGGCAGCACACTGGATACACACTGGGCAGTTCTAACCCACTAATACCCAGAGACACATATCCTAGATTTTAGCGCAGGTGACTTCTTTCTCGTTCAATATATATATATATATATATATATATATATATATATATATATATATATATATATATACATACAGTATATATATACACTCACCAGCCACTTTATTAGGTACACCTTTCTAGTACCGGGTTGGACACCCTTTTGCCTTCAGAACTGCCTTAATTCTTTGTGGCATAGATTCAACAAGGTTTTGGAAACATTTCCCAGAGATTTTGGTGCATATTTACATGATAGCATCACGCAGTTGCTGCAGATTTTTCGGCTGTACATCCATGATGCAAATCTCCCATTCCACCACATTCCAAAGGTGCTCTATTGAATTGAGATCTGGTGACCGTGGAGGCCATTGGAGTACAGTGAACTCATTGTCATGTTCAAGAAACCAGTTTGAGATGATTTGAGCTTCGTGACATGGTGCATTATCCTGCTGGAAATAGCCATCAGAGGATGGGTACAATGTAGTCATAAATGAATGGACATGGTCAGCAACAATACTCTGGTAGGCAGTGGCATTTAAACAATGCTCAATTGGTACTAAGGGGCCCAAAGTGTGCCAATAAAATATCCCCCACACCATTACACCACCACCACCAGCCTGAACCGTTGATACAAGGAAGGATGGATCCATGCTTTCATGTTGTTTACACCAATTTCTGACCCTACCATCTGACTGTAGCAGCTGAAATCGAGACTTATCAGACCAGGCAACATTTTTATAATCTTCTATTGTCCAATTTTGGTGAGCCTGTGCCATTTGTAGCCTCAGTTTCCTGTTCTTAGCTGACAGGAGTGGCACCCGGTGTGATCTTCTGCTGCTGTAGCCCATCTGCTTCAAATTTTGTAGTGTTGTGCATTCAGAGATGGTATTCTGCATACCTTGGTTGTAACGAGTGGTTATTTGAGTTATTGTTGTCTTAATGTCTTTCTATCATCTCAAATCAGTCTGCACATTCTCCTCTGACCTCAACAAGGCATTGTCTTCCACATAGCTGTTGCTCACTGGATATTTTCTCTTTTTTAGGCCATTCTCTTTAAAACCTAGAGATGGTTGTGCATGAAAATCCCAGTAGATCAGCAGTTTTTTAAATACTCAGACCAGCCGTCTGGCACCAACAACCATGCCACATTCAAAGTCACTTAAATCCCCTTTCTTACCTATTCTGATGCTCGGTTTGAACTTCAGCAAGTCATCTTCACCATGTCTAGATGCCTAAAAGCATTGAGTTGCTGCAATGTAAGTGGCTGATTACCAATTTGTGTTACCAAGCAATTGAACAGGCGTACCTAATAAAGTGGTTGGTAAGTGTATATACAGTATATATATATATATATATATATATATATATATATATATATATATATGTATATGTGATGGCCACTGTAGAATGTTTCAGGACCTCTTCTACGACCAAGCCTTGGTGGAATTTGAGGTATGCTTGGGATCATTGTCCTGTTAGAAGGTACATTGACGCCCACGCTTCAGCTTCCTCACAGAAGGCATGCCGTTTTCTCCTAGGATTTCCTGATACTTCAATGAATCTATGTTTTCTTCCACATGCTGCAGGTTTCCAGTGGCAGAGGATGCAAAGCAGCCCCAGAGCATCATCGATCCACCACCATGCCTAACTGTAGGCAGAGTGTTATTTTCAGCATATGCTTCATTCTTCTTCCTCCAGACATACCGCTGATCCATCGGGCCAAAAAGTTCAAGTTTTGCTTCATCGCTCCACAGAACAGAATCCCAAAACTTCTGTGGCTTATTTCAATGATTTTGAACATATTGGAGCTGACTTTTCTTGTGCTTTTGGGTCAGTAGTGGTGTATGTCTTTGAGTTCTGGCATGGCAACCTTCTGCGTTTAGTACGCGCCTTACTGTGCAAACTGAAACATCAGTGCCTGTTGCCACCAAGTCTTGCTGCAGGTCTTTTGCAGTCACTCAAGTGTTTTTCTGACTTCTCAGAAGTCTGGTTGCACCCGTTGATAGCTTCCTTTATCTGCCCCATCCAGGTAGGGTAACCACTGTTCCTGTAACTTTGAACTTTCGATCTATACTTCCAACGGTGTCTCTAGGAACATTCAGTGCCTTCACTATCTTTTTCTATTCTGTTCCTTGTTTGTGAAGGGCGATGATCTCTTCTCTTATCTTTTTGGACCATTCTTTTGACTTAGCCATATTTCTAACATGCAGTCAAACGTGACACTCAACGAACCCCTAGGCAGTTCAGGTTTTTCATGTGTTCTAGCTCAAGCACACCTAGTGCAACTAATGAAACCCTTGATTAGTTGCATCCGGTGTGCTTGAGACAATACCTCTTTTGCATATGTGTACTGTTGTGGGGGATTCTATTCATGGGGCTGAATCATTTTGAGACTTCAGAATTCATTAGAAGTTGCATTTTCAGTTTAATTTGGGGAAACCACTTGAAGCATTTGTTGAGCTATTTCAAATGCTTTTGTTTGATTAGTTCATTGCAAACAGCTGAAAGTCTGTAAATTTTGACAATAAACCTGATTTCAAATGGGGGTTGAATAATTTTGATTACAACTGTATGTGTCCTAATGTATATTTTCTCTACTGTTTTAATAGATTTCTTCTTATCACTTAACTTGACTAGGTTTATGATGAAAGGGCCATTATAGTAAAATAAATTACATGCTGCCATTCATTTGAGCATGCAATTTCATCACTATTAACCCTGCAACTCTCATAGTTAAAGTACCGCTCGGGAAACCTCAGAGAACTGCTGGTCCCTAGCCAAAACCGCTACTGAGCCAAGCAGCAGCACTAGCTAGAGCATGTAATTTTTGCACTATAGTGGCCCTTTGATAATTAATTTTTCAACTGCTGACAGAGATTTATCTTTTGTTGATATTATGTTTATTACATTTTTTAATTTTCTAAAATGTCTTCTCTCATTTTTAGAGGAGAAGAAAATTGTTTCTTATAAGATTTCCATAATTTCTGTCACCTTCTTCTGCTCATGCTTACACGTCATCTCATACCTATTAAACAATGCTATTTAGTGGAAAAAAGACATGTTGTCATTGGTTTAAGCATGTGATTATATCACTATTAAAGGGACACTCAAGTCAAAATTAAACTTTCATGATTCAGATAGAGCATACAATTTTAAACAACTTTCCAATTTGCTTCCAGTAACAAAATGTGCACAGTCTTTCAATATTTGCACTTTCTGAGTTACCAGTTCCTACTGAGCATGTGCAAGAATTCACAGAATATACGTATATGCACTTGTGATTGGCTAATGGCTGTCACATGATACAGGAGGAGTGGAGATAGACATAACTTTTAAATCTGTCAGTAAAAAAAATCTACTACTCATTTGAAGCGCAGACTAAGTACTATTGCATTGTCTTTTTGTCATGTATTTGTTGAAGTTTTACTATATTTACTGGTCCTTTAACCCTGCAACTCTAATAGTTAAAGTACTGCTCTGGAAACCTCAGAGAACTGCTGGTCCTTAGCCAAACCGCTACTGAGCCAATCAGCAGCACTAGTTAGAGCATGTCATTTTTGCACTATAGTGGCCCTATGATAATTCATTTTTCAACTGCTGACAGAGATTTATATTTCTCCAACATAGGTGTGTCCGGTCCACGGCGTCATCCTTACTTGTGGGATATTCTCTTCCCCAACAGGAAATGGCAAAGAGCCCAGCAAAGCTGGTCACATGATCCCTCCTAGGCTCCGCCTACCCCAGTCATTCTCTTTGCCGTTGTACAGGCAACATCTCCACGGAGATGGCTTAGAGTTTTTACTTTTGCTTCTTCTGGGGCTATTTTTGGGAGAAAGGTTTTGCAAGCCGTGGTGCCTTCCATTTAGGTGACCTGATTTGCTCCCTCCCTTCATCCGTGTCCTAAAGCTTTGGTATTGGTTCCCACAAGTAAGGATGACGCCGTGGACCGGACACACCTATGTTGGAGAAAACAGAATTTATGTTTACCTGATAAATTACTTTCTCCAACGGTGGTGTCCGGTCCACGGCCCGCCCCTGGTTTTTTTAATCAGGTCTGATAATTTATTTTCTTTAACTACAGTCACCACGGTACCATATGGTTTCTCCTATGCAAATATTCCTCCTTAACGTCGGTCGAATGACTGGGGTAGGCGGAGCCTAGGAGGGATCATGTGACCAGCTTTGCTGGGCTCTTTGCCATTTCCTGTTGGGGAAGAGAATATCCCACAAGTAAGGATGACGCCGTGGACCGGACACACCGTTGGAGAAAGTAATTTATCAGGTAAACATAAATTCTGTTTTTTTTATATAATGTTTATTTATTAATTTGTTGAATTTTCTAAAATGTCTTCTCTCATTTTTAAGAGGAGAGGAAAATTATTTCTTATAAGATTTCCATAATTTCTGTCATCTTCTTCTTACAAATCATCTCATACCTATTGAACAATGCCAGATACCTATTGAACAATGCCCTATATAGGCCACCAGGGGCTGTTTGGTTTGCCTTTGCTATTTCATGTTACCACAGAAGCTCCACGGCCACCAGTAGCAATTGAGTTTGAGTGAATAAAAAAAGACCTACTGGAAGTTCAGGCTCTTCATTTCCACACTAGATCTTTCACCTTGTATGGATCAGATATGGATCATGATCTACAAAGTAGTTCCTTCATCTTGTGTCCCAGAAGTTTACACAATCTTCCCAGTAATTAAAGTTTAGACTGTTTTCTATCATGTGCTTTACTAACACCACAAGAAACTATTCTTATCCATTTGAGGAAGTAAAAACAATATGGAGTCAAAGGCCCCTAGTTATCAAACCGTCAACCTCAAATACGCTGGAATTCCGCAGCGTTTTGTGGCGAGGCTGATTCGCCTTAGTTATCAAGCCCTGCTGCCCGGCAAAAGTAGAATTTTGTGACGTAAGCTTCGATCCGCCAGACTCAGTCCGACACAGATTGATTCTTACGTCACTCCAGATGTTCCACACACAAGAGGGCACAATCTGACTACTTTTGCTAGTTATCAAATGACTAGCAGGTACGCTTGGCACTTTTCCGGCCCAGCGTACCTGGTTTTCAATCCGCCGCCTCCAGAGTCTGACCATAGCGAAAGTTCATGTTCGCTGCTGCCCGACATCCCATTGATTCCTATGGGAGATGTCTGCACCTAACACCCTAACATGTACCCCGAGTCTAAACACCCCTAATCTGTCCCTCCCTACACCGCCGCAACTAAATAAAGTTATTACCCCCTAAACCGCCGCTCCCAGAGCCCATCGCCACTTTAATAAACGTATTAACCCCTAAACCGCCACTCCTAGACCCTGCCGCAACTATAATAAATGTATTAACCCCTAAACCGCCGCTCCTGGAGCCCACCGCCACCTACATTATACCTAGTAACCCCTATCCTGCCCCCCTATACCGCCGCCACCTATAATAAATTTATTAACCCCTATCCTACCGATCCCGGACCCTGCCGCAACTAAATAAATTGTTTAACCCCTAAACCGCCGCTCCCGGACCCCGCCGCCACCTATAATAAATGTACTAACCCCTATCCTGCCTCCCCTACACCGTCGCCACTATAATAAAATTATTAACCCCTAAACCTAAGTCTAACCCTAACCCTAACACCCCCCCTAACTTAAATATTAATTAAATACATCTAAATAAATATTATTCTTATTAACTAAATTAATCCTATTTAAAACTAAATACTTAACTATAAAATAAACCCTAATATAGCTACAATATAACTAATAATTATATTGTAGCTATTTTAGGATTTATTTTTATTTTACAGGCAAATTACAATTTATTTTAACTAGGTACAATAGCTATTAAATAGTTATTAACTATTTAATAGCTACCTAGTTAAAATAAAGACAAATTTACCTGTAAAATAAAACCTAACCTAAGTTACAATTACACCTAACACTACACTATCATTAACTAAATTATTCCTATTTAAAACTAAATACTTACCTGTAAAATAAACCCTAAGATAGCTACAATGTAATTAATAATTACATTGTAGCTATTTTAGGATTTATATTTATTTTACAGGTAACTTTGTATTTATTTTAGCTAGTTAGAATAGTTATTAAATAGTTATTAACTATTTAATAACTACCTAGCTAAAAGAAATACAAAATTACCTGTAAAATAAATCCTAACCTAAGTTACAATTAAACCTAACACTACACTATCATTAAATTAATTAAATCAATTAGCTACAAATAACTACAATTAAATACAATTAAATAAACTAACTAAAGTACAAAAAATAAAAAAAAACTAAGTTACAAAAAATAAAAAATAAAAAGTTACAAACATTTAAAAAATATTACAACAATTTTAAGCTACTTACACCTAATCTAAGCCCCCTAATAAAATAACAAAGCCCCCCAAAATAATAAAATGCCCTACCCTATTCTAAATTATGAAAGTTAACAGCTCTATTACCTTACCAGCCCTTAAAAGGGCCTTTTGCGGGGCATGCCCCAAAGTATTCAGCTCTTTTGCCTGTAAAAAAAATACAACCCCCCAACATTAAATCCCACCACCCACACACCCCTACTCTAACCCAAACCCCCCTTAAATAAACCTAACACTACCCCCCTGAAGATCATCCTACCTTTAGCCGTCTTCAGCCAGCTGACCACCGATGGAACAGAAGAGGACATCCGCAGCGGCCGAAGTCATCATCCAAGGGGCGCTGAAGAAGTCTTCCATCCGATTAAAGTCATCATCCAAGGGGCGCTGAAGAAGTCTTCCATCCGATTGAAGTCATCATCCAGGCGGCGTCTTCAATCTTCATCCATCCGGAGCGGAGCCATCTTCAGACAAACCGATGCGGAGCCATCTTCTTCCACCGATGACTTTCCGATGAATGACGGTTCCTTTAAGTGATGTCATCCAAGATGGCGTCCCTCGAATTCCGATTGGCTGATAGGATTCTATCAGCCAATCGGAATTAAGTTAGGAAAAATCTGATTGGCTGATTGAATCAGCCAATCAGATTGAAGTTCAATCCGATTGGCTGATCCAATCAGCCATTCAGATTGAGCTTGCATTCTATTGGCTGTTCCGATCAGCCAATAGAATGCGAGCTCAATCTGATTGGCTGATTGGATCAGTCAATCAGATTGATCCTACCTTAATTCCGATTGACTGATAGAATCCTATCAGCCAATCGGAATTGGATGAAGATTGAAGACGCCACCTGGATGATGACTTCAATCGGATGGAAGACTTCTTCAGCGCCCCTTGGATGATGACTTCAATCGGATGGAAGACTTCTTCAGCGCCCCTTGGATGATGACTTCGGATGACTTTAGAATTGGGTAGGGCATTTTTTTATTTTGGGGGGCTTTGTTATTTTATTAGGGGGCTTAGATTAGGTGTAAGTAGATTAAAATTGTAATATTTTTTAAATGTTTGTAACTTTTTATTTTTTGTAACTTAGTTTTTTTTAGTTTTTGTACTTTAGTTAGTTTATTTAATTGTATTTAATTGTAGTTATTTGTAGCTAATTGATTTAATTAATTTAATGATAGTGTAGTGTTAGGTTTAATTGTAACTTAGGTTAGGATTTATTTTACAGGTAATTTTGTATTTCTTTTAGCTAGGTAGTTATTAAATAGTTAATAACTATTTAATAACTATTCTAACTAGCTACAATAAATACAAAGTTACATGTAAAATAAATATAAATCCTAAAATAGCTACAATATAATTATTAATTACATTGTAGCTATCTTAGGGTTTATTTTACAGGTAAGTATTTAGTTTAGATAGGAATAATTTATTTAATGATAGTGTAGTGTTAGGTGTAATTGTAACTGAGGTTATGATTTATTTTACAGGTAAATTTGTCTTTATTTTAACTAGGTAGCTATTAAATAGTTAATAACTATTTAATAGCTATTGTACCTAGTTAAAATAAATTGAAATTTGCCTGTAAAATAAAAATAAATCCTAAAATAGCTACAATATAATTATTAGTAATATTGTAGCTATATTAGGGTTTATTTTAAAGGTAAGTATTTAGTTTTAAATAGGATTAATTTAGTTAATAAGAGTTATAATATGTATATGTATTTAATTAATATTTAAGTTAGGGGGGTGTTAGGGTTAGAATTAGACTTAGGTTTAGGGGTTAATAATTTTATTTTAGTGGCGGCGGTGTAGGGGGGGCAGGATGGGGTTAATAAATTTATTATAGGTGGCGATGGTGTAGGGGGGGCAGATTAGGGGTTAATAAGTTTAATATAGGTGGCGGCGGGGTCCGGGAGCGGTGGTTTAGGGGTTAAACAATTTATTTAGTTGCGGCAGGGTCTGGGATCGGCAGAATAGGGGTTAAAAAATTTATTATAGGTGGCGGCAGGATAGGGGTTACTAGGTATAATGTAGGTGGCGGTGGGCTCCGGGAGCGGCGGTTTAGGGGTTAATACATTTATTATAGTTGTGGCAGGGTCTAGGAACGGCGGTTTAGGAGTTAATTCATTTATTTAGTTGCGGGGGGGCTCCGGGGGCGCCGGTACAGTGTAGTTTAGTGTGGGTGCTTAGTGACAGCTTATCAATAAAGCTGTAGAAAAGCCGAAGAGCAGCGAGATCGGATGAGTGATAACTATCACAGTCCGTTGCTCATCGCCCCGTACTTGGTGCGTGGCTTTTCGACAGCTTTTTTGATAACTTTGGCGAGATTATTCAGGTCCGCAGCGGCGATGGTAGGTGAGCTTAGGCGGGCGTATTGGGGTGGCGAAGGCAGGTAAGTAGACATGTTGAAAACTAGGCCTCAAAGTCTTGAGCGCTTACTCCCCTTTATATCATATACTTTAATATAATATATATATATAATTTTATAAGTTTCCTACTATTTGAAGAACTTGGAGAACTGGAGTTCTGCCCGAAAGAAGGGTTAACAGACTTTGTATGAAAACAGAGAAATAAGTCTAACATGTGCCCCTGCTAATATAGGTGCAAGGTTACTATCACATAAACCAGATAGCCTTTTAACATGCCTCAATACATTTAGAGTTAAGTGCCAGTTTTCAGGTGACCTAAATCTATCTGCTTGTTCTTCTAACAACCTTTGGGACAAGGACAGGATTTCCCTTGATGGCAGAGAAGATATTTGCTTCAAATCCTTTATGTCAAGAGCATGGTAAATGGGAATGAATAAGGGAGGAAATAAAATACTGATAGACAGAAAAGATTTTAATCTTGTTTTATATGTGTGGTGTTCCAATTATTTCATACTCAGAGGATGATTGACTTATAAAAAAAACAGTTTGACAATAAATAATGTAATAAAATAAAAGGGTTGTTTGTTAGGTAAACAGAATATTTATGTCTCATATATATCTAATTAGACCATGTAACTTTTAGCTAACATGTATTAGCTGTAACATAAGAGAAGGGATAGTTGAAAACTCAGAGCAGGCGGACAGGTTATGGAGTATCGGTCTTTGTGACCGCTGCTTTATAACTACTGTTTCTGGTGATCCTGCAGGCTTGCCAGAAACACGGGGCATCAAGCTCCATTAAGAGTTTTTAGATAGGCCCCTTAATCTCTGATGCCTTTTTCAGGGAATTTTTTTTTTAGGAAAGGTTTTTTTTTCCCCTCAAAAGAGTTTAATCTCTGATTCCCTTTTCAGGGCATTTTTATTTTAGATAGGGTTTATTTTTTCCACAAAAGAGCTTAATCGCTGATGCTCTTTTCAGGGCATTTTATTTTTAGGATAGGTGTATTTAAAGATAGGTTTTTATTTGAGGGGTTGTGGGTCACTTTGGTTTTAGTATACAAATTTGTTTTATGCAAAAGAGGTAATCACTTTAACTAGGGCACTGCCCGACAAATACCCTTTTTTAAGATTAGATTTTAGTGTTAGTTTAGGGTTTTTTAGGGGTGGGCCATTTTTTTGAAGGGACTAGTTTTTGTATAGGTCCACTGTTTTTTTTTGTTTTTTTTAGTAATGCTTTTTATGTTTGTAATGGTAGTGTTTTTTTGTAACTTAGGGGGGTTAGCTGTTAGGGGGTTAAGTAGTGTAGGGGTAGTTTTGGTGGGGTGTTGGTTTTTAATGGGTGTTCTGCCCTCCTTACACGTAGCTGAGGTATAATTAGACAGACAGCTAAACTCTCCTCCCTTAACAACTCATTGAGGCAGACACAGATTCGGCTCCAGAACGAATGAAATGGGGGGGGGGGGCATTTTTTTTCACGAGGGGGCAGGCATTTTTTACAAAGCATGTATGAGAGTAAAAATAAGAGCAGAGAGTGAGGGGACATCCCTTACAAGAGAAATAAGATAATGCTACACTGCAATTACCACTCAGAGTGACATCGGCGTTTCTACTCAAATACACTCACAACAGAGGCATCTGACAGAAGCACTTTTAATCCATACTGCACTGAGACTATAGTGGATATATCAAGCAAATGCATATAGAGAGTAAACTACTGGTTAATGTAATCGGATGGTAATGTTAGTAAACAACATAAAATATGCGTGACGTGAAGATATATTAGCATCAGGAAAGCACACGTTTTGCCTGTACAAGGTCGTGAGTGACCCGCTATGCTAGTCACAGACTCAGAGTGAATGCTGCCACCTGCCCGGTGGGTATATAATGTGGGCACAGAGCAGGGTCAAAGCTCGGTTAATATGGTAAATAGAAAAGCTTTGGACTTACTGTGATACAGCAACCGGTGTGCGCCTCTGAGGGCCGCCATGTTATGTAAAGGGGAAACATTCCCTTAGTTAGTGGGCTGCTACTGTCGGATGTGAAGGGCTCCTTCCCCTACTGCTTGTTTTGCTGTCCCAGTGCAGGCATTGGACTGTAACTTGAGCACGACACGCATATGGGCTGGACAAGAGGTTGGCATTGTATAAGGAACCACCCACTGTGTGTGACTGGTATAGATAGACACGCTATGCTGGGAACACCTACTATGTGTGACTGCTATATACACACTATAATGGGAACACCCACACCATGATTGATATGTACACAATTTGCTGAGTGGTTGCTGATATCATTTGTGAACTGTTCCCATTGAGTGACTGGTTTACAAAGTTTTTTGAGAACGTTTACAGTTCTGGGGTGGTGTCATAGCTACCCTAGCTGAAGGCGCATTGTGTGTAAGAGATTTATTCTATACAGTCTCCCTGTAAGAGTCTGGTTTGCACACATTGTGCAGGGAATAGTTTCTGTGTGTTGCTTGTAAAAGGTCGGTATCATTCCACTGAGAAAGTGATACACACACAATATTCTGTGTGAATACCCACTAGGTGTGACTGGTATCATAACTAGAATTATGTTATGATACCAGAATTATGACACACTTATTTATACAATAAAAAAATTTTTTTTGAGGGGTCACAGCATACCATTTGGGTGGGCATTGCCCGTCAATGCCCCCCCTTGGAGCCGACCCGCAGGCACAAGGTCCTTTTCATTCAACTTTTATTGTGGGGAAGTTAGAGTAAAACTGGAAATAAGAGAATAACATTCAATCAGTATATACAATATACAAAATGTACAGTCCTAGCATACTAGTCTAACTAGGGAAAAGAAATATGGGCGTACCAGAGATGCTACTGTTAGGCTGATGACAGAATGGCAGCTAGATAGTTCTGGTATCCTCCTGATGTGCTGATGCAAGCAAGATGGCTGCTGAAACTGTTTCTGAGATTTAGTCTACTAGGATGATGGGAATCTACGGTGACTCATGAGGAACAGTTTGTCTAACAATTCTGAAACTGCAACACTAGATTGCAATATTTCAATGCACTTCTATAGGGGATGAACACATTAATTAACTTATAACAGCATAACATATATACTTGCTGAAAGTCATAACAATGGGGTTAAGAAGTGTAGGGGTTGTTTGCGATGAGGTATTGGCAGCTAGGGGGTTATGTAGTGTAGGGGTAGTTTGCGGTGGGGTATTGGTGGTTAGGGGTCAAGTAGGGAAGGGCCTGTTTGCTGTGGGGTATTGGCGGTTAGGGGTTAAGTAGTGCAGGGATCGTTTGCGGTGGGGGGTTATGTCAGTTCAGGGTAAAATAGGTATGTATATTTTGTTTGGTAATATATTTAAAAGCTATCCTTTACTTTACATCTTAAATGTAGGTGGCGATGCTGCTTGGAATATTTCTCCCGCATCACCACCCATTGCAATGTATAGCAAAATTCCTCTCGGAGATGTTACCTTTAAACAATGATGTCAGCAGCCTTGAATATTTTGATGGCTTTCTCAAAATGGTCGTGGATCCCTTCTGAATATCTCGCCACCTTGTGGCACTTTTGATCATTAAGGCCGGAGAGAGAGACTTTAATTAGCATAAATGTTAAAAAGGAAAACATTGTGAACAAATTAACATAAACAGTGAAAAAAACAGCATTATATGTTCCCTTTAAATAAAATGTCAGACATTGTGTGGGTATAGAAATCTTAATAACAGAAATAACCAGTCCTTAGCAGCAATCTATAAATCAATTGTGCTGTATAACTTTTGTGTCATCTTAGCATTGCAATCCAAATATAAACTATTTTAACCCCTACAACTTATCATGAAAATGTGTTTATTTGCTATTGAAGATTTGTTAGCAGCTGAAAATGGCTGCCATGCGTTGCTTACAGCTTTCTTCTTGTCCATTTAGCTGTCTTCTTGCATGACAGTGCACTTTTAATATTTTTTCCGTTAGTTATTTTAAATTGCACATGCACAAATCAGCATATTTAAGTAGGAAAACATATCTAAGAGTCGATCATGATTGGAGAAACTTAAGTTACCAAAATACACACGCAATAGGTGGGCGGAGCTTGGCGGCCATTTTCAGCTCCTAACCAACAATAAATATTTAAATGTTTCATCTACTTCTTACAAGCTTATAGATGTAGGACCAGTTGCAGGATGGTATGTAACAATAAGTAATGAAAATTATGTATTGGGTCTAGACTGTCCCTTTAAGTATAATAGAGCCCGTACAGCAACTCTGTAAGGAGTGTAACAAACACATTCTTAAAAATATAGGTAATGTAGGAAAAATAAATAACTTTTAATTGCAATGTTTTTTGCATTACCTAGGTTCCCAATGCTAAAGCTACCTCCCTCCCCAACACACACACTATTTTTCTCCAACTACCATTAGATTGTAAGCTTTTGGGAAGCAGGGCCCTGTAAAGAATAATGAAATCACATTAAGTGCTTATTTCAAGTTTTGTTTGGCAAATCCTGTGATCAAGTCTGTTCCTTAAAGGGACACTGAACCCAAATCTTTCTTTTGTGATTCAGATAGAGCATGCAATTTTAAGCAGCTTTCTAATTTACTCCTATTATCAAATGTTCTTCATTCTCTTGGTATTTTTATTTGAAATGCAAGAATGTAAGTTTAGATGCCGGCCCATTTGTGGTGAAAAACCTAAGTTGTCCTTGCTGATTGGTGGATACATTCATCCACCAATAAAAAAGTGCCGTCCAGAGTTCTGAATAAAAAAAAGCTTAGATGCCTTCTTTTTCAAATAAAGATAGCAAGAGAACGAAGAAAAAATGATAATAGGAGTAAAATAGAAAGTTGCTTAAAATGTCATGCTCTATCTGAATCACGAAAGAAAAAATTTCGGTTCAGTGTCACTTTAACTGAGAATAAATATCTCAGCAATCAGAAACATTGTTCAGATTTTGAAACCAAGCTGGAAAATTGTTAATGTTGTTATTCATTTCAATAACAATAAAGTTATGATTATAAATATTATTTGTAAATCACGTCTACATTTTTTTGGGGACATTGTTGAGATATTGGGGTAGATTTATCAAGCAGCAGATGCTGCAATCTACCCCCGTAGTTTCAGAGTCCCCTGAAACTAAAGTTAAGAAGCAGTTTTCTTCAGACCGCTGAGGACTGCAATCATCACAATCGGATACGATTGGGATGATTGACACCCCCTGCTAGCAGCCGCGTATGTGCAGGGGGCGGCATTGCACAAGCAGTGATAAATGCCGACAGCGTATGCTATCTGCATTTATCGATGTGCGGGTCATGTTTGCTCGCACATTGATAATTCGACCCCATTGTTTCTATTTCTATATCATTCCACTGGATTTAATTCATATAAGATTTCTTACAATTATACTACTCAGCTAAGACAGAAAATATAAACCAAGTTACCAAAATGTCAAATAGTACAATAAAAATAACTAGTTTACTGCTAATCTCTTTCACTTGGTAAATTTCTGACATATAGATAAAACAAGGCATTGAGTAACATTACCTAAAAAATTGGGAGTTAAACAGGACTGACATTCAAAAGAGAACAAATACAACTGCACTAACATGTCTGCTGCCTTGTCAGAGATGTTCTCTGGAGGCAGAACAGACTTATCTAAGTATCACTTTCAGGAAAAAGGATGTCACTTGTCAGATCATTTTCTGCCTGGAAACTGGGGAGGGGAAATCATAAAAACTTATAAACCATCACTGTGTTAATCAGAAAATAAGTCCTGCATGATGCATGAATCCGTCTGTGTGCGTAATTATATCTTTCTATTGCTGACTCACTGGCCAGTGCGTATGTTTTAACCCTTTCTACGTTTATACAAGCAAGGTGTAGCGCTGTTTTTGATATCTAAAAATAGAAATACTGTTTTCATATCGCTAGATATTCAAGATCTAAGCAAGACAAGAGCATTATTTGCTGAATAGGGTTATGCAGAGAAATCAATGTCAGCTATTGTTTGGAAGCAATTTATCTTGGTTTGCTGTAATTTTATAACATGCTTTTTGTTTTTTTACTGGAAGCAATAACAATAAATACTTTATTATTTATATACATTTGTATTACATGTCTAACAAGCGTTTTTACTAGCTAAACACCAATGACCTTCATAGAAAATTAACTCTTGTCAGATAATCGTTTCCAGACAAATTATTTATATTGAACATTCTATTTAGGTTGTGTTAAAAAAGATCTCCTATCTTTTCATAGACATTTTCTTTAACATTTGTTTTTACATACTGATGTGTAAAAAGAGTAATTGTTATTATGACTATTATTTCTCTTAAATAGAAGAAATATTAACAGATATGAAATGTTTACAGATTTTAAAAGAATTACAGATAATTTTTCTATCAATAACTCATTGCCTCAATGAGCGTAACCTTAAACTACAAAAGAATAGTAACTACCAATGTTCCCTTTATTTTTTTTTACATCTGTGCGGAGCTGCTACTGCTCTGAGCAGAATTTTTTTACACAACCTGGTGACTAGGCAGCATGCACACACTCACTCACACACACACAGACACACACACACATATATATATATATATATATATATATATATATATATATATATATATATATTAGGGATGCACAATACCATTTTTTTAAGACTGAGTACAAATACTCACCAATAGCAATTACTGATACTTTACTCCCTCCCCATAGCTGTCTCTCCCTCCCCATTGCTCTCTCCCTCCCCATTGCTCTCTCTCTCCCTCCTTCCCTCCCTCCCTCCCTATTGCTCTCTCTCTCTCTCTCCCTCCCTCCCTCCCCATAGCTGTCTCTCTACCTCCATCCCCATTGCTCTCTCTCTCCCTCCCTCCCTCCCTATTGCTCTCTCTCTCCCTCCCTCCCCATAGCTGTCTCTCTACCTCCATCCCCATTGCTCTCTCCCTCCCTCCCTCCCTCCCAATAGCAGTCTCTCTCTCTCCCTCCCCATAGCTGTCTCTCTACCTCCCTCCCCATTGCTCTCTCCCTCCCTCCTCATTGCTCTCTCTCCCTCCCCATAGCTGTCTCTGCCTCTCTCCCTCCCCATAGCTGTCTCTACCTACCTCCCCATAGATGTCTCTGTACCTCCCTCCCCATAGCTGTCTCTCCCTCCCCATAGCTGTCTCTCTATTTCCCTCCCTATATTTCTCTCTCTCTCCCTCCCTCCCTCCCTCCCTCCCCATAGCTGTCTCTCTCTTCCTCTCTCCCCATAGCTGTCTATCTCTCTATTCAATTACAAGTTTTAATGTAAATCATTGGTAAAGGAAAATGCTAAATGTTGGAATTGAAAAGTTGAGCTGGTGGAATAATAAGTAATAATAATATTTATCATGTATTAAAAATAAAACAAAAATAACTGTTTTGTATTTGTTATAGTTTTTTTTTTTCCATTCTTGGATGTTTCAACTAAAGTTTTTTGCTAAATTTGCTTGGTCTGTTAATATATACTGTATATATTGTATGTGCCTATATAGATATGTCTGTGCCTTTTCTGTGAATTAATTAAACACACACATATAATTATAGATTAGTGTTTGTGTGTTTAATTAATTTACAGAATGGAGCAGCAGTGCGGTTTCATTTATTGATCCCAAACCTGCAGGGACACAGGATGACTGTGGAGTGGACTGATCTAGCTGCTGCACATAGGATCTGATAACACTTTACAGATATGATTACCAACACTCTCCCTGCTCCAAAAGCAAGTTAGGAACCCTCTAAGTTATCTTCTTACCACGCAAGAGTCCGTAATAACCGATCACAGACACTATAGTCTTAGCCTCATTGTTCTCTATCACCATGCTGCTACTTCCTGGTTTTGGCAACTGTCGCTCCTAGACTTGACCCCTTCCACTCACGCCATAGAGGCTGCCCGGACGCAGTTGATTCCCAGTACCATAATAAAATGCTCATAATACATTAGTAACGTCACTAATAGGCCGGTGATTTTTTTTTACAGAGCTGTAAGTTTTAGAGTATGCGCTCAGGAGACCCTCCACTATATGTTTTGCCGCCGCAGCCTCTAAAACTTACTGCTCTGTATGAAATACAGCGTGCTATGGCTCCAACTCCCTCACTGTCCTGTGATGCCCGGCCTGTCTTTATCTGTGCGCAGGACTAGCCAGATAACTGCGCGCCCGCGCTGCCGCGCACCTTACAAGAAACATTCGTAACTCATCACTATGCTATTTCATTTCATCCTGATCCTGTAGCTCTTATCAAATTAGTACTCCTGTTTTAATAGCTTATAGGGACATTAAAGTCAAAATTAAACTTTCATGATTCAGATAGAGCATGCAATTTTAAGCAACTTTCTAATTTACTCCTATTATCATTTTTTCTTCATTCTCTTGGTATCTATATTTGAAAAGTAGGAATGTATGCTTAAAAGCCTGCCCATTTTTGGTTCAGGATCTGGGTTGCACTTGCTTATTGGTGGCTAAATGTAGCCACCAATCAACAATGCTAGCAAGGGTGCTGAACCAAAAATAAACTTACATTCCTACTTTTCCAAATAAAGATACTAAGAAAATGAAGAAAAAATGATAATAGGAGGAAATTAGAAATTTGCATAAAATTGCGTGCTCTATCTGACCCACGAAATACATTTTTTGGGGTTTAATATCCCTTTAACCCCTTAGTGACCAAACCATTTTTCAATTTTCTTACCGTTTGGGACCAGGGCTATTTTTAAATTTTTGTGGTGTTTGCGCTTAGCTGTAATTTTCCTCTTAATCATTTACTGAACCCACACATATTATATACTGTTTTTCTCACCATTAAATGGTGAGATACCATTATTTTCATCATATTTTATAATTTACTATAAATAAAATTATAAAATATGATGAAAAAATGAAAAAAAAAAACACTTTTTCTAACTTTGACCCCCAAAATCTGTTACACATCTACAACCACCAAAAACACCCATGCTAAATAGTTTCTAAATTTTGTCCCAAGTTTAGAAATACCCAATGTTTTCATGTTCTTTGCTTTTTTTGCAAGTTATAGGGCAATAAGTACAAGTAGCACTTTGCTATTTCCAAACCATTTTTTTTTTTTTCAAAATTAGCGATGGTTACATTGTAACACTGATATCTGTCAGGAGTCCCAGAATATCCCTAAACATGTATATATTTTTTTCTAGTAGACAACGCAAAGTATTGATCTAGGCCCATTTTGGTATATTTCATGCCACCATTTCACCGACAAATGCGATCAAATTAAAAAAAAAATTGTTAACTTTTTCACAAACTTTAGGTTTCTCACTGAAATTATTTACAAACAGCTTGTGCAATTATGACACAAATGGTTGTAAGTGCTTCTCTGGGATCAACCTTTGTTCAGAAATAGCAGACATATATGGGTTTGGCATTGCTTGTGCGCACCACACTTGTATTATGTCCAGCAGTGAAGGGGTTAATTAGGTAGCTTGTAGGGTTAATTCTAGCTTTAGTGTAGAGCTCAGCCTCCCACCTTAAAGTCTGCCACTACTAAAATAAAAGGCTTTATTTTATTTTTTATTTTTTTAAATATATGCTGCAGTGTTGGATCCCCCCTTAGCCCCCAACCTCCCTGATCCCCCCCAAACAGCACTCTAACCCTCCCCCCTCAACCTATTTGTCGCCATCTTGGGTACTGGCAGCTGTCTGCCAGTACCCAGTTTGCTACATTTTAGGCTTTTTTGTGCTAAATCCAATTTTTTTTCTGTAGTGTAGCTGCCCCACCTCAATACCCTACCCCCTACCCCTCCCAGATCCCTTTCCCAACAGTTATTTCCCCCCTCCCTCTCCCGTTATTTCCCCCGTGCGCACTCCCGACATCTGCCGCACACATGAGTCAGGAACAGGAACTGCTCCAGTGATGGGCCGCCCACCCGCCTCCCTCATATTCCTCCCACCCACCAACGATCGGCACCATCGCTGGCCGATGCAGAGAGGGCCACAGAGTGTCCCTGTCTGCATTGGTGTGTTTAAAAAGGGTATTGCACGATGCCTCAACATTGAGGCATCGCTGCAATACCCTGAAAGCATCTGGAAGCGATAAGGATCACTTCCAGTGCTTGAAACCCCAGAGGTCGTGTCAGGCACATCCTTGGTCCTTAACTGACACTTTTTGTAGGACGTGCCTGACACATCCTTGGTAGTTAAGGGGTTAAAGATGCCAGATACTGAAGCTCCGCCTCTTTAAACTAGGGGCTGCCATCTTAGAGCTCAACTATTCACACAGCCTGTGACAGAAAGTGTGCACACTCACAGATCAGTAATTTTGCCCACTTTTTACAGCTGTATAAAGTGTTTCAGGTTAGGTTGCATGATGATACAAAGCCGGAGTTTTCGTTTTTGCAGCTGTTGCATTGATATTTTTTTTTATTGTTCAGTACTTTTTAAAATACATTTTGTGTAACTGTAAAACTGTGTCAAAAATGTAAATGTCACATGATGCATCATGCTCACTAACTCTAAGCAAATGATACAGTTGTAAAAACACTGAATTGAAAAGAGCTACAGGAACAGTTTAAATGCACAGTGAGCAGTCACCAGTGTTATTTTTTGTTAAATAAACAAATAAAGGTGCCTGTACTTATTAATTATTGATTGATATATTGTGCTTAGTAACTTTGAGAATCACAAAGGCCTTTAAAACTGTCTTTGATCCAGTAATCAACTAATTTAGTGGACCCAGCTAACTGGCCTGCCTATATATTTAACATTAGTTTGGGGTGTACATTGTACTGGGGGTGCATTGTCTGGGCAGTGTGCCATTTCATTATAGCATTTGTTCACATTCCTTAAGTGAGACAATTAAGCTAAAATTATACAGGAATTGAACAAGGATTGGACAAGAGACAAGACGCTAGGCAAATACTAATGTAGTATTGTGTTTTATATATTTTACTGTTTCCCTTTTTGCAAAATGTTCCATTTCCTCATGTTCCTTTTCCCTACCTCTTGCCTATTCAACTAATTATATTTTTAATTTACTTCTTCCCCCTCACCACCTGCTACATTCATCGGCCCATCCCTTTAATCCTCACCTCACTTCTGCTCTCATGAACTTCACACATTCCTAAACTTTCTTCACTGTTCCACATTTGAAAGACACTCTCAATACTGCAAATCTGTATCTCTTCTTATGTCACTGACCCTCTTACTCATACTAACTGCTCTTGATATATACCCCAATACCGGTCCCCAACAACTTCCTGAACTCACTGCCCACCCATGTATGTGTTGCCTTAGATTTAAACACCAGAACTCTGGAAACCTAATTCAAGTTCCTTTTGTATTTTAAACCAACACCCCCTTCACTTGTGCACTCCAGAACTCTCACTCTGTAAGCAACAAGCTAACTTCTATCCACAACCTCTTTCTCTCCCACTCCCTCCACCTTCTTGCTCTCACAGAAACCTGGCTCTCTCCCTCAGACACAGCTCCCCCTGATACACTGTGACATGGGGTCTCCACTTAAGCCACAACATGAGGCCTGGAAACAGGCAAGGAGGTGGTGTAGGTATTTCACTTTCCTCTTGTTGCACCTATCAACAAATACAACCCATCTCTTCGGTCACATTTTCTTCCTATTAAAAACCCACATAATTCACTTATTTTTTCCTCTGTCTCTATGTGTTGTGGTTATATATCACCCCCAGCTCCTCAACTCAATTTATAGAACATTTGGCATCCTGGCATTCCTCTCCTCAGACATCCCTGCCCTCATTCTTGGGGATTTCAATTTCCCTGTCAACAATCCCACTGCCCCTGCTGAAAAAAAACTTTTCCAGGTCACTTCCTATTATGGTCTGTCACAATGGTCTGACTCTCCCATTCACAAAGATGGACGCTCTCTTGATCTGATTTTCAGTTATCGATGCAATCTCTCAAACTTCATAAATTCCCCTTTACCACTTTGTAAACATCATCTCCTTACTTGTAAGATCACAGCACTTCCTACTGCTCTCCCTCTGTCTAACCCACAAACCAAACTCCACAGGAGCATTAAGTCACTAGATAAGCAACATCTTTCAAACTCTCTCAACCCTCTGCTCTCTTCCATCTCCTCCTTTTCCTGCCCTGACCAACCTGTCTGTCACTATAATTCCACTCTTACAGCAGTCCTTGAAAATTTGGCACCTCCTACCATAACTCGAAAGTCACACACTCATCATCAGCCCTGGCATACTCATCTGACACGCTACGTACATAGATGATCAACATTGGAGGAAATACTGGTGTTCAGCTGACCTTCTCCATTACAAATTAATCTTAAAGGGACAGTCTACACCGTAGCCATCTTAAAGTCTTACCTTAGATTGAGCTGCAAATAGCCTCCTGCACCCCTTTCTACATCATGCACCAGGAACAGTAAAAAGGTTATTTTAAAATGAACATTGTTTCTGTCCACTTTGAAATGGCTGCCAAGCACCGCCCACTGATGACATCACAATCTGGTCCACATCTAAACACTCTACTGAATAACATTGATAGTCTGTTGAATCCAACTAGTGAGCCTTTTGTGATTGTATGCCATAAGCAGCCCAGATCGTAATGTCATCAGTAGGCAGAGCTTGGTAGCCATTTTAAACTGGTCAGAAACAATATTTATTTTAAAATTACTTTTTTACTATTTCTGCTGCATGATATAGAAAAGGTGCAGGAGGATATTTGCAGCTTAATCTAAGGTAAGACTTTAAGGTGACTAAGGTGTAGACTGTGCCTTTAAACTCCTACTATTCTGCCCTTAACCTCTCCAAGCATGATTACTTCTCTACTCTTATCTCTACTCTTTCTTCAAACCCAAAATGTCTGTTCTCCACTTTTAATACCCTTCACCGCACACACCCCACGTCCTATTTCCACTTCCCTCTTAGCTGAAGATTTTGCCAACCACTTTACCAACAAAATAGATTCCATCAGAAATGAAATAATCTCTCAACACACTACCAGTCTCCAACCCCCTCAACCCACAAAGTCACAAATTCAGCTTTTTACTCCTGCTACTGAGGAAGACTTTTCTGCCCTTATATCCTTCTTTCACCTTATTACCTGTCCCTTTGATCCCATCACCTCAAAACTACTGCCCTCCCTCTCTCCTACTCTTACTCCAATCCTCACACATATTTTTAATCTCTCCTCATCCCTTAAACATGCACTAATCACACCTATCCTCAAAAATCTTCTCCTGATCCATCATCACCATCCAACTACCTGCCTATTTCCATAACCCCCCTTGCCTCAAAACTTCTGGAAAGGCTTGTATATACCTGTTTATCACATTTCCTCAATTAAACTCCCTCCTCAATCCATTGCAATCTGGATTTTGCCCCCAACATTCCACTGAACCTGCAATCATTAAAGGGACAGTCTAGGCCAAAATAAACTTTTATGATTCAGATATTGCATGTCATTTTAAACAATTTTCCAATTTACTTTTATCACCAATTTTGCTTTGTTCTCTTGGTATTCTTAGTTGAAAGCTTAACCTAGGAGGTTCATATGCTAATTTCTTAGACCTTGAAGACCACCTCTTTTCAGAATGCATTTTAACAGTTTTTCACCACTAGAGGGTGTTAGTTCATGTATTTCATATAGATAACACTGTGCTTGTGCACGTGAAGTTATCTGGGAGCAGGCACTGATTGGCTAAACTGCAAGTCTGTCAAAAGAACTGAAATAAAGGGTCAGTTTGCAGAGGCTTAGATACAAGATAATCACAGAGGTTAAAAGTATATTAATATAATTATGTTGGTTATGCAAAACTGGGGAATGGGTAATAAAGGGATTATCTATCTTTTAAAACAATACAAATTCTGGTGTAGACTGTCCCTTTAAGGTTACTAGAGACCGACTTACAGCAAAATCAAAAGGCCACTTTTTTCCTTCTCGATCTTTCTGCAGCCTTTGACACTGTTGACCACACTCTCTTGCTCCAAACCCTTTTACTATCATTTGTATGCTGATGATACCCAAAGCTACCGCTTTGCACCACACCTATTCCCTTCCTTACTAACTCGTGTCACTAATTGTCTTTCTAACGTTTCATTCTAGATCTCCTCTCACTGTCTTAAGCTAAATATCTCTGAAACTGATTTCCTTATCCCCCCCCCCCCCCCTTCTTCCAAAATCCCTACCACCCAACTTTCTTTAACGGTTGTTAATAACATCATTGCCCCACCCCACATGCCTGATGTCTTGGGGTTATACTTGACTCAGATCTCTTACTTTCACTCCCCACATCCAGTCTTTGGCCGATTCCTGTGGCCTCCACCTTAAAAACATCTCCAAAATTTGCCACTTCCTCACACAAAACATAAGAAAGACTTGAATCCACTTTCTCATCATTTCCAGCCTTGACTATTGCAACTCCATCCTCTCTGGCCTCCCCAACTGACGTCTATTTCCCTTACAATCTATAATAACTGTCTCTGCCTGGCTGATCTTCCTTACATGTTGCTCCAAATCTGCTGTACCTCTCTGCCAGTCCCTTCATTGGCTTCCTCTTACCACCAGAATAAAACACAAAATGACTGCCTCTAACTTTCAAAGCTCTCAATAATACTGTTCCACCCTTTATCTCTGTCCTCGTCTCCAGATACTCTCCCTCTCCTCCTCTCTTGTTACCTCTTCACATTCCCGTCTACAAGAATTCTCCAGATAGGCTCCTATTTTTGTGGAACTATATCTTGCTCCTTAAGACTCTCCAATAGTTTTCAAACTTTCAAGTGCTCCTTAAAGACTTTACTGCTTAGCAATGCATTTAATATACACTAACTAGTGATGTCGCAAACCTAAACATTTGGGTTCGCGAACGGCGAACGCAAACTTCCGCAAATGTTCGCGAACGGGCGAACCGGGCGAACCGTCATAGACTTCAATAGGCAGGCGAATCTTAAAACCCACAGGGACTCTTTCTGGCCACAATAGTGATGGAAAAGTTGTTTCAAGGGGACTAACACCTGGACTGTGGCATGCCGGAGGGGGATCCATGGCAAAACTCCCATGGAAAATTACATAGTTGATGCAGAGTCTGGTTTTAATCCATAAAGGGCATAAATCACCTAACATTCCTAAATTGGAATAACGTGCTTTAAAACATCAGGTATGATGTTGTATCGATCAGGTAGTGTAAGGGTTATGCCCGCTTCACAGTGACAGACCAAACTCCCGCAGCGGGTACAACATCATCATCATCACACCGTACGTCCATGTGTGTAATGCTGCCTGACTGAGACATATCCCTGTTATCTACATCCTCTGGCAATAATGGTTGCGCATCACTCATTTCTTCCAACTGATGTGTAAATAACTCCTCTGACAGATCAAGTGAAGCGGCTGTGGTGCTAGTGTTGGTGGTGGCAGCAGGCGGGCGAGTGGTAACTTGAGAGTTGCCCGAAGCTAAGCTGGAGGAGGATGGTGCGTCAAGGTTCCGAGCGGAACCTGTAGAAGATTGGGTGTCCTGTGTTAGCCAGTCAACTATGTCCTCAGAACTTTTCGAGTTCAGGGTATGTGGCCTCTGAACACTGGGCATTATTCTAGGGCCAAAGGGAATCACAGCACCACGACCACGACGGCCCCTGCGGGGTGGCCTGCCTCTGCCTGTCATTTTGTTTCTCGATTAGTGGTACTATGCGTGCAAGCTACTGTGACAACAGATATGAGTGGCACTGTGCACTGGCAGAAGTTGGCAGAGTAGACGCTGTAGGCCTGACACACACGCTTGCAGACAACTAACTGCTATTCAATCTATTACAGTCAAATTTTTTTTTTTTTTTTAATGTACACTACTGTTACACCAGATATGAGTTGCACTGGTGTGACACTGTGCCCTGGCAGGCCCTGAAACGCACACGCGTGAAGGAAACTGACTGCTATTATTTCACAGTCAAATTTCTAGTTTTTTTTTTAACCCCTTAAGGACCAAGGCCATTTTTCAATTTCTTTGCCTTAAAGGGATACTAACCCCACATCTTTTCTTTCATGATTCTGATAGAACATGCAATTTTAAGCTACTTTCTAATTTACTCCTATTATCAATTTTTCTTTGTTCTCATGTTATCTTGATTTGAAAAAGCAGTAATAAAAGGTTAGGAGCCGGCCCATTTTTAGTTCAGCACCTTGGTAGAGCTTGCTGATTGGTTTGCTACATTTAACCACAAATCAGCAAGTGCTACCCAGATGCTGAACAAAAAATGGTCCGGCTCTAAAGCTTACAGTACTGCTTTTTCAAATCAAGATAGCATGAGAACAAAGAAAAATTGATAGTAGGAGTAAATTAGAAAGGTGCTTAAAATCTCATGCTCTATCTGAATCATGAAAGAAAAAAAATTGGGTTTAGTATCCCTTTAAGGACCAGGGCTATTTTTACATTTCTGCGGTGTTTGTGTTTAGCTGTAATTTTCCTCTCACTCATTTACTGTACCCACACATATTATATACTGTTTTTCTCGCCACTAAATGGACTTTTTAAAGATACCATTATTTTCATCATATCTTATAATTTAGTATTAAAAATATTATAAAATATTAGGAAAAAATGGAAAAAACACACTTTTTCTAACTTTGACCCCCAAAATCTGTTACACATCTACAACCACCAAAAAACAACCATGCTAAATAGTTTCTAAATTTTGTCCTGAGTTTAGAAATACCCAATGTTAACATATTCTTTGCTTTATTTGCAAGTTATCGGGAAATAAATACAAGAAGCACTTTGCTATTTCAAAACCACTTTTTTTCAAAATGAGCGCTAGTTACATTAGAACCCTGATATCTGTCAGGAATACCTGAATATCCCTTGACATGTATATATTTTATTTTAGAAGACATCCCAAAGTATTGATCTAGGCCCATTTTGGTATATTTCATGCCACCATTTCACCGCCAAATGCGAACAGTTCACTTTTTCACAAACTTTAGGTTTCTCACAGAAATTATTTACAAACAACTTATGCAATTATGGCATAAATGATTGTAAATGCTTCTCTGGGATCCCCTTTGTTCAGAAATAGCAGACTTATATGGCTTTGGCGTTGCTTTTTGGTAATTAGAAGGCTGCTAAATGCCACTGCGCACCACACGTGTTTTATGCCCAGCACTGAAGGGGTTAATTAGGGAGCATGTAGGGAGCTTGTAGAGTTAATTTTAAGTGTAGTGTAGTAGACAACCCAAAGTATTGATCTAGGCCCATTTTGGTATATTTAATGCCACCATTTCACCGCCAAATGCGATCAAATTTAAAAAAAAACAAATTTTTTCGCAATTTTAGGTTTCTCACTGAAATTATTTACAAACAGCTTGTGCAATTATGGCACAAATGGTTGTAAATGCTTCTCTGGGATCCCCTTTGTTCAGAAATAGCAGACATATATGATTTTGGCGTTGCTTTCTGGTAATTAGAAGGCCGCTAAATGCTGCTGCGTATCACATGTGTATTATGGCTAGCAGTGAAGGGGTTAATTAGGTAGTTTGTAGGGAGCTTGCAGGATTAATTTTAGCTTTAGTGTAGAGATCAGCCTCCCACCTGACACATCAAACCCCCTGATCCCTCCCAAACAGCTCCCTTCCCTCCCCCACCCCACAATTGTCCCCGCCATCTTAAGTACTGGCAGAAAGTCTGCCAGTACTAAAATAAAAGGTTTTTAATTTTTTTTTATTTGTTTAGCATATTTACATATGCTGTGGTGTAGCATCCCCCCTTAGCCCCCAACCTCCCTGATCCCCCCCAAAACAGCTCTCTAACCCTCCCCATCTGCCTTATTGGCGGCCATCTTGGGTACTGGCAGCTGTCTGCTATTATTTCACAGTCAAAAAAGTGTTGTTTTTTTTTAAATGTACACTACTGTTACACCAGATATGAGTGGTGGCACTGGGCAAGTGGGCACAGTATACGCTGTGAGCCTGACACACATGTTGGCAGGCAGGCAACTACAATTAGATAGACTGATGTTCTAGCCCTAAAAAGGGCTTTTTGGGGTGCTGTCCTTACAGCAGAGATCAGATGAGTCCTTCAGGACTGTAGTGGACACTGAATATACTAGCCTAGCTATCGATTTCCCTATTAAATCAGCAGCAGCTACACTGTCCCTCCTCTCACTAAGAATACAGCTTCCGAATGAATCTAAAATGGATGCTGTCCAGGAGGTGGGAGGGTCTGGGAGGGAGGGTCTGCCGCTGATTGGCTGTAATGTGTCTGCTGACTGTGAGGTACAGGGTCAAAGTTTACTCAATGATGATGAATAGGGGGCGGACCGAACATCGCATTTGTTCGCCCGCCGCGGCGAACGCGAACAAGCTGTGTTCGCTGGGAACTATTCGCCGGCAAACTATTTGCGACATCACTAACACGAACATTTTCTTATCTTAGTTCCTCTCCTCCTTTAGTTATCCCCTTGAACTCACTTAGCATGTAAGCCTATGATCACCTTCATGAGAACTGATTTACAATAGTGAGACTCTTGGCAGGGCCCTCTATCATTTTGCCTCCCATTATTGTTACCTTGCATATTGGACCAATGTTTTTAGTGCTGCGGAATCTGTTGGTGCTCTACAAATAACTGATAATAAATAATAATAATAAAGGGGCAAATTTATTGACAATACTTGATACATTTTGCAACCACCTCTTGTGAAATACATATATGATGACTACATGTATTACCTGTTATAAGATGGCAGAGGTGGTTGTACTGTTGAGTACCCCTACAAAAAAACCCTGGTAAATACTATTCTTTTGTAGTTGTGCACAGCAGTTTAATGTCCCATTACAGGGATGTCAAATCTTACATTTTGCTTTTATGATTCACATTCACCTAGATTGCAAGTGTTTAACGCTGAAAAAATGGCCATTTCAGCGTTAAATCAGTAACGCAGCCATTACGAGTCTTGTCGGTATAGCTATACCGCAAGCATTTTAGCCTGTGACGCAACGCAAGCATTTTAGCCTGTGACGCAACGTCGGTCCCGCACTCAAAAAAATTACATTTTTGCATGGGATTTCCATAGTGCTGGCATTACAAGTTTTGCGGTGAGACTAAAATGCTTGCGTCAGCCTATACCAACACAATCCGTTCCACAATCTGAGACCAGTAGTCTGTTACACAAAACTCATAACTAAACTGTTAAAAAGTACACTAACACCCATAAACTACCTATTAACCCCTAAATCCGCATTGCAAACACTATATTAAAGTTATTAACCCCTAATCTGCTGCTCCCGACAGGGCAATGAAAAAGGGCAATGGGTAGTTTAGGTTTTTGTTATAGTTAGGTTTTTTATTTTGGGGGGTTGGTTGGGTGGTGGGTTTTACTGTTGGGGTTGTCTTTGTATTTTGTTTCAGGTAAAAGAGCTGATTTCTTTAGAGCAATGCCCTACAAAGGGCCCTTTTAAGGGCTATTGGTAGTTTATTGTAGGCTAGGGTTTTTTTTTTATTTTGGGGGGTTGGTTGGGTGGTGGGTTTTACTGTTGGGGGGGTCGGTCTTTGTATTTTTTTCCAAGTAAAAGAGCTGATTTCTTTAGGGCAATGCCCTACAAATGGCCCATTTAAGGGCTATTGGTAGTTTATTGTAGGCTAGGGTTTTTTTTTTATTTTGGGGGGGCTTTTTTATTTTTATAGGGCTATTAGATTAGGTGTAATTGTTTTTATTTTGGATAATTTCATTTGTTATTTTTCGTAATTTAGTGTTTGTTATTTTTTGTAATTTAGTATTTTTTATTTTTTGTAATTTAGTATTTTTTATTTTTTGTAACTGTAGATTTAATTTTTTTAGTAGTAAGTTTTTTTATGTGTAATTTAATTTATTTAATTGATAGTTATTTTAATTTTAGTATAATAGTTATGTTAGTTTAAGTTATAGTTTAAACTTAGTTTTTTTTAAATTTCCCAGGTAAGTTTTTATTTATTTTAAGATAGGGATCTTGTAATTTTAATTTACAGTTAGGGGTTGTTAGGTTTAGGGGTTAATAGTTTAATTTTGTTTTTTGCAATGTGGGGGCTGTCGGTTTAGGGGTTAATAGGTTTATTTAGTGGCAGTGATGTGGGAGGCCAGAGATTTAGGGGTTAATAACTTTATTTAGTGGCGGAGAGCGGCGGAATAGGGCTTTATATTTTTATTATAGTGTGGGCAATGTTGGGGTGCAGAGGAATAGGGGTTAATAACTTTATTATAGTGGTGGCGATGTCGGGGAGTGGCGGAATAGGGGTTAATACATTTTATTAGTGGCAGCGATGTCGGGAGCGGCAGATTAGGGGTTAATAACTTTATTTCAGTGTCGGCGATGTCGGGTGCGGTAGATTAGGGGTGTTTAGACTTGGGGTTTATGTTAGGGTGTTAGGTTTAAACTTAACTTTTTTTTTCCCATAGACATCAATGGGGTTGCTTTACGGAGCTTTTCATTCCGCGATCGCAGGTGTAAGTTTTTTTTCTAACACTCTCTCCCCATTGATATCTATGGGGAAAGCGTGCACGAGCACGTCAAAGTAGCACTTGGATTTTGTGTGGTATGGAGCTCATCGCCACCATATCGCACGCACAAGGCAGCTTTTCAAAAACTTGTTGGGTTCGTTTCACACCCTCTATAGCGCAAAACTTGTAATCTAGGTGATAGAGCATACACTCTTAAAGGGACACTGAACCCAATTTTTTTTCTTTTCTGATTCAGAGCATGAAATTTTTAGCAACTTTCTAATTTACTCCTATATTCAAATTTTCTTTATTCTCTTGGTATCTTTATTTGAAATGTAAGAATGAAAGTTTAGATGCCGGCCCATTTTTGGTGAACAACCTGGGTTGTCCTTGCTGATTGGTGGATAAATTCCTCCACCAATAAAAAAATTATGTCCAGAGTTCTAAACCAAAAAAGCTTAGATGCCTTATTTTTCAAATAAAGATAGCAAGAGAACAAAGAACAATTGATAATAGGAGTATATTAGAAAGTTGATTAAAATTGCATGCTCTATCTAAACCATGAAAGAAAAATTTTGGGTTCAGTGTTCCTTTAACTTTCCAGTTTACCTTTATTATGAAATATACTTTATTCTCTTCATACCCTTTGTTGAAGGTAAATCAATGCACTACTGAGAATGAGCTCATCACATTAGCAGAGCCAATGAAAGTAGGCCTTTATATGCAGCCACCATTCAGCAACTAACTCCTAGTAGCATTATGCTGCTGCTGAGGATATGTTAATATGCTTTTCAACAACAAGAATAAAAAGAATGAAGCAAATTAGATTATCAAAGTAAATTGGAAAGCTTTCGCTTTTATTTATTTTTTTTGTAATGTTAAGCTCCCTCTGTAGCCCTGAAAATGTTCACCATAAACAAATTTCTGTTAATGGAAAATAATGTTTTCACAATGTGTCCAAACCAAATTACCCTGGGAAATAATCTTGGAGAAAACATTTTTTTTTTCATGACAAATTATTCATCTGAATTGTCCTGTCTGTGCTTTGTCCTTGTCTTTCTAACTACGTTCATATTTGTGAGGATATAAAGAAACTAGATATATTTCAGTAGCTTTATTTCCATCACAAAATTGGTTAATATTATGGCCCCCATATGCTCTGGCCAGTCGAAGTTCATAGGCAAGCAACAGGCAACCAATTGCATGAGACCAAGGCCTCTATTTATCATTGGTTTTGCAGATCTTGCAGCCAATGGGCCGCCAGCAGGGAGGTGTCAATCAACCCGATCGTACTCGATCGGGTTGATTTCCAGCGATGTCTGTCTGCTCAGAGCAGGCGAACAGGTTATGGAGCAGCGGTCTTTGTGACTGCTGCTTCATAACTGCTGTTTCTGGCGAGTCTGAAGACTCGCCAGAAACACGGGCCGTCAAGCTCATTTCGGAGCTTGATAGATAGGCCCCCAAGTCTTGTTAAATAGGGAGAATGAGTACAGGCTGTTTTAAGCCTGCCACCTCTGAGGTAGTGTGGAGATGGGAAACAGCATTCTAAAGGCCCCTACTTATTAAAGGGACATGAAACCCAACATTTTTCTTTCATGATTCACGTAGATAAAACAATTTTAAACAACAATCCAATTTACTTCTATTATCCAATTTGCTTCATTATTTAGATATCCTTTTTAAAGAAATAGCAATGCACATGGGTGAGCCAATTACACGAGGCATCTATGTGCAGCCACCAATCAGCAGCTACTTAGCCTATTTAGATATTCTTTTAAACAAAGGATATCAAGAGTATTGAGCAAATTAAGTAATAGAAGTAAATTGGAAAGTTGCTTAAAATTGCATGATCTATCTGAATCATGAACGGAAAAAAATTGGGTTTCATGTTCCTTTAACCTGTGCTTATACTATGTGTTGCTTGTAGTATTCAAATGTTTTAAAAATCAACTTGGCAGACTGGGCCTGTAGAGGAACGTCTAATCAACTGGTTAATTTTGGGTGGAAGACCATCACTGTAACTGTTTATTTTGGGTGGAAGACCAATTAAGGACACTGTAACCGTGGCAGAACAGAACCTGAAAAGTAGGGCTCAGTTAACTATTGATGTTTTTAATCTTGGGTTTAGACTAGATATGGGCAAATGTTTTGCAACATTCGAAAAAAATTTTTTTTAACACATTTGTTCATTCATTTAGACTTTAGAATGTTTGGACATTCTAACATTTGTTTAATGTAATAGTATTTCTAATTCTATCTTTAAATGTAATGTTCTATTCTAATTTTTCTAATTTAATATTGCATATTTCAAATTGAATTATGCAATATTCAAATTTGAAAAATTTGAATCTATATATTTGTAAAAGTATTTCTAATGCTCTCTTAAAATGTAATATTCTATTATGTATCAATTTACTAAAATCACTACCACATGAACTATTTAATTCATACATTATTTTAATGCAAGTTAACAGATCTTTTTTCCTTCAGATTTATGACACACATTTCTTAAAAGCCAATATACTGCTTTTACAGCGATATATGCAGACTAACAACAAAAATATAATCAAGGAGTAAAAAGTAATAAAAGCCATAGATCCATATCCTTCCACCAGTGACGTCACTAGGGGGGTGCGGACCACACCCGGGTGACACACTCCAGGGGGTGACACCACCAGGCAGGCGCTTACAGCCTACTGAAAATATCAATTCCTTTCATAAAATGTGAAGTCAGAGTGCAAATAATTATTAGTGGGGGCAGCAGGTGTGAACAGCTCTGGAGTTTTGCCACTAGTTGGGAAGATGTAGTGTGAAAATCCCCCAGTTTCAAGTAGAGCCTGCAGGTGCAGCGTCAGAAATGTTCACGCTGAGTGTAGGTTGTTGAGATCATCACCTCTGCCTCCTGTAAATCTGATTTTCTACAGGTACTGAGCTTTTCAGTTAAGCGCACCGTTAAGGGCTGATGCTGTATCTGGTAGTTCCAACCCCTTCAAAACAACTTAACATAACTACTTAACTTATAAATAAAGACACGACACAGATAGCTGGGATTTAAAGACCATAACGATGGTCACATTTATTAACTTGACTTCAACGGAAGTCATTCAAATATTTAACTTGTGGCGGCATTCGAGGCCTAGTAAACTATTAGCTCCATATGACAAGAGGTCGCAGCCAGATGTCGTGGAATAGCAAATGCCAAGGGTGGGCACAAATGTGGCCCCACCCCATTCCGTCTAGTAGGCGCGGACGTCCTAAAGGATCTTCAGCCAGCAGACCCGCGGGGCGGGGCCCCCCCAGGTCACGACCTGAGGACATCACCCCCGCCCATTAGCCCGACTGTCACCTCTACAGACTCCGCCCTCAATTGTTGATGGCTACGACCTCCCGCCATTAGGAGATACGTGGATGTTATGATGCGCTTCAGCCTCTAAGGCACTGGTATGGCCAAGCCCTGCAGCAAGGCTCGCCCAGGAAGCAAATAAATTACGGCTAAGGTCTTACCAAGACTAGGTCAACTAACCCCATCCCTGCCTTTCGCATCTAAAGGACCAGCAACCCGTCCGGGAAGCCATCTGCCTGAATGACGCCTAAAAACTGTTGCAATAGCAATTACTTAATTAACCATTCAACAATAGGGTTGGGAGGGAGGGAAACTTTCTCCTTGCAAAATCCCAGGTGGAAGAGGCCAGATTGTTCCAGAACTTCGTTTATATTAGGTGAGCCTAAGACCTCCCCTCACTTTGCAACATTGTTGCTGCTACACTACACTGGGATTTTCCACTAGCCTGTCAGCTCATCCCTTAACTCCATTACAGGAGACTCTGCTACCTTTCATTCCCCTAAGGGCTGATGCTGTATCTGGTAGTTCCAACCCCTTCAAAACAACTTAACATAACTACTTAACTTATAAATAAAGACACGACACAGATAGCTGGGATTTAAAGACCATAACGATGGTCACATTTATTAACTTGACTTCAACGGAAGTCATTCAAATATTTAACTTGTGGCGGCATTCGAGGCCTAGTAAACTATTAGCTCCATATGACAAGAGGTCGCAGCCAGATGTCGTGGAATAGCAAATGCCAAGGGTGGGCACAAATGTGGCCCCACCCCATTCCGTCTAGTAGGCGCGGACGTCCTAAAGGATCTTCAGCCAGCAGACCCGCGGGGCGGGGCCCCCCCAGGTCACGACCTGAGGACATCACCCCCGCCCATTAGCCCGACTGTCACCTCTACAGACTCCGCCCTCAATTGTTGATGGCTACGACCTCCCGCCACAAGAGACAGGCACTCCCACATAAACCGGGCTCTTGCCGCCACCCGCTAAATATTACTAACCAGAGCCGTTTTGAGGTCCACCAGGAAGATCGCCAGCCCTTTGTCGGACAGGTGCACCCCGTCCGGGCGATACAGCCCTTTTTTGTCCGCTGAGATCAGTTCATGGCGGACCACAAAACCCCCTACCTCTATTACTGCTCTACCCAGCTCCCTGTTAACTTTTTTCCTAACCCTATATGCTATCCTCGGTGTAGGGAAATATCTCCAACGCAGCCGGGGGATTATGTTGGACCAGGCCAGCCTAACCCCCGGAAACGTGGAACAGATCCACTTGACATCCGACCTCATCGCATTGATGAGATCTAGAGCAGGTGCACTCCCTATATCATTTCCCCCCATGTGAAGGAGGATGATGTGGGGCTGTCCCCATCGATGTCTGGCATTCTGGAGGAGGGCAGGCAAACCATCCCACTGTAAGCCTCTACGGCCCAACCACCGTATTGATGCCTGAGACGTCGGAATCCCCAACTGCTGCCCCTCAGGAAGAGAATGGGCCTTCAGTGCCGCCCAGTGCACGTAGGAGTGCCCTATTATCCAGATACGAGAAGGACCTGTAGCCACACCTGAAAAACGGATTACATAGTCAATCACCTTAGACTAAAACTAAACAACACAACCAAACAAATGTAAACGCCAGTTTCCTTCCTCCTACACCGAATACCCCCTAGGCTTCAGCTGGAGGGCGCACGTAAGACTTGTAACATTGGGACCTCCATCGGCCCAACTTCTGTATGCGATCTCCTTTCCAGCCTAGCGCGGCCGCGCTGGTGGCAGCCCCTATTCGGAAGGAATGGGGGGTGATTCTACACTTCCCCAAACCTGCTGCAAGCGCTACCTTTCTGAGCACCGCTGCGAACTGGTACCGGGAGAGATTCGAACCGTCGGAATGCACTAAGAACTGGGCGGGGGCCCGTGGTCGCTGCGCCATGTAGGCCCTTGTACTCACAACCGGGCAGACGCCTGATGCCGAGGGAGTCAGAGTGATCCACACCCCTTTCCCCTCCTGGTCAGTCTTCGAGTGCGGGATAAACAATAACAAATTATCGCCCGCCAGTTTGACATGAGCCAACTGCATACCCGTGTTAATTGCATCCTTTGAGGTTGCGACCAGCTCGCCCGGCCTGAGGGCCGCAAAGAACGCCAAGGAGAATACGCACTGAAACAGTTCTCTTTCGCCGGGTTCGACGCAAATGCCCTCGATTGCGTCCACCAGCCTGGCTAGCCTACAAAATGTGACAGGTTCGCGCGCATCTTTCGCTCTACCCTCAAGCCTTCCCCAGCCCTTAATCACTTGCTTCACCAGGAAACCTTTCGTGATATTGGGCCACTCTAGCATATTGCAAAAGAAGGAGATTGCAGCTATTCTATTGGATATAGCGCCCTTCGAAGTCCCTTGCCCATGTTTCTCTGCCAGCCACTCCAAGAACAGATCCCTCGAGACCCTTTCCGGCGCTGCGCCTTGTGCGTAACAGTAACTTACCCACTCGCCCCAGTGCTGTGAATAAGCTCTCCACGTGTTCTGCGCCAGGGATGCCCTCACTAGGTGCCTTATGGACCTCCCTGCCCCGCCAACTGCCAGATAGAGTGGGGACAAGGTAAGCCAACTGCTGCTGCGTTAGGGGCCAGTCTGCGAAACTGTTCCCATTGAAACCTCGAGAGTGCGTCCGCCAGGGTGTTGTTGACCCCGGGAACGTGCCTCGCGGAAAACTGAATATTGTATTGCAAGCACCTCAGCACTAGCTGTCGCAAGTACCTAACAACTACCGGTGACGACGCGGACAACCTATTTATGGCGAAAACAACGCTAGCGTTGTCCGTCCAAAACACTATGTAGCGATCCTTTAACGCCAACCCCCAGAGCTCCATAGCCACAACTATGGGAAAGAGCTCCAGAAGTGTCAAGTTCCTTGTCAGTCCTGCTCGGACCCATGCCAAGGGCCATGGCTCAGCGCTCCATTGCCCATCCAAATAGGCGCCATAACCTGCTGCTCCAGCTGCATCCGTCAGCAGGTGCACTGTCTGACTGGAAACCCTAGGAGCGCGCCACAGCAGAGTTCCATTGAAGCCTTGCAGGAAGAGTTCCCATACCTTCAGATCTTCCCGCATGTCTTCCGAAACCGACACTTTACGTGTGCCGTGCGGATTGGAAAGTAAAGCCTCCATCCTCCTGTTAAACACGCGACCCATGGGTATAATTTTGCACGCAAAATTGAGTAAGCCTAGCACGGACTGAAGCTCCCTCAGGGGCATGCTCTTCGCTGCCCTGGCTTTGCGCACCGCCGCGAGCATTGCTTCCACCTTATCGGCTGGGAGACGACATAGCCTTGCAGCAGTGTCAATTTCGATCCCCAAGTACGTGAGTCTTGTACAGGGGCCCTGTGTTTTTTCCTCAGCCAGTGGCACTCCAAATTTCGACATTAGCCTACGCATTACTGCGATCAGTCGATCGCATTCGCGAGTGTCCGCGGTGCCAACCAGCAGGAAGTCGTCCAGATAATGAGCGACTATTCCCCCGCCGGCCTCCGTGATGATGGCCCAGTGCAAGAATGAGCTAAACTCTTCAAAATAAGCACACGATAGCGAGCAACCCATGGGCAAACATTTGTCTACAAAATAATTCCCCTCGAATTTACACCCCATCAGTCTGAAAGACGCTGGGTGTATGGGGAGTAACCGAAAGGCAGATTCGATGTCCATTTTGGCTAGCAGCGCGCCCGGACCCGCCGCCAACACTAATTCCAACGCCTGGTCAAACGATTGGTAAGACACCGAGCTTATCATTGGGTCTATTGCGTCATTGACAGAACCCCCTTTCGGGTAGGACAAATGCTGAATCAGGCGGAACTTCCCTGGTTCCTTTTTGGGAACCACCCCTAAAGGGGAAATAACTAGGTCAGGGATGGGAGGTTGGTCAAATGGACCAGCAAATCTTCCCAGAGCAATTTCTTTGCTCAGTTTCGCCCTAACTTCACCCGGCATTTCGTAAGCCGACTTCAGATTCTTGTGCGACGAGGACCCCATTACCAACCCCAATGTTGGTATCTTGAAACCTTCGCCAATCCCCGCTAGTAGGTTGGCAGCCGACACCCTGTCTGGGTAGGCCGCCAGCCAAGGTCTAATGGCGTCCAGCTTCAGGGGTGTTGGAGCCCTTTTGTCCAGCCCCCCCCGATTTTGCCCCACGGAAAGCTCCTCCGTCCCTCCGCTTCGGGCATTCAACACCTGGGTGTTGACCGCTGCAGTACATGCAAGCGTGCCGAAAGGAACAGGAAGCTCCTTTGTCACACTGCTTCTCATTGTATTTCCAGCACTCCCTGCCTCTCCGCTTGATGGGGCCCGTTGGCCTCTGGGGCCCTGACCGCAGCAAGGGAGCTCCTGCCCCCCCCTTTTCCGGTATGAGCAGGGACCACAGGTCCAAGTCTTTTACCCCAAAGTTCAAGACCGGGTTATCGACCATCTTCCGCCTAAATTCGCTATCATAAGCACGCCACATGCCTTCCCCATATCTATTATAGATACATTCAATGATTTCCGCGTACTTAATTACATCGACCGCGGCCTCCGGCCTCTGTTCGATGTAGCAGGAGGAGAATACCCTAAAGCACTTCCTCCACTCCTCAAATGTATCTGGGCGCTGGATCTTCTTTGGCCCAGTCCCATCCTCACTACGCTCTTTATCTCGCTGCGCCTCAAGGGACAGCTCGAACATATTGACGTATTTATGATCGCGGATTTTTTGTACCGTCTTGGGCTTGAGATGTGCATGGAGGCAGTGGATCTTGCAGGGATAAGAGTCTCCCTGCAATGCCACCCTCCTGGTACTGACTGACATGTCCTGCAGCTGCGCAACGCTCTCGCTTCCCTGGCCACTGCCCTTGGATATTGTCGCCGTGCTTTGCCCCGCTAACGGCGCAGCCTGCTCCATGTTACCTAAACCTCTAGCCTGATTACGCTCAGCCACCAATAGCCTTAACATTTTGAACATGCGACGCTGCCCCTTACTGTTAAGCCCTAATTTCTTCCCACCATCTGAGTCTGAATCAGTGCTATAGTCGGTGTCAGTAATGCGTGACAAATTAAATACATTTCTCTCACCAACTGCCGATGTTGACGGGGTAGATGTTCCTGGTGCAGCTGCCACTGATCCGCCTGCTGGCTGTACAGATAGTCCTACTCCCGTTGTACCCGGGCCCTCTGTCCTCTGCGGTGTAGGCACCATGTCCTGTGGGGGAGAAACAAACGAGAGGGGAGTATCCAGGCCAGCCGTGTGTCCCCCTTGACTGCCGCCCCCAATCGGGGTAGAAGTACTGCCCCCGGCCCTGTCTGGGACCCCTCTAGCCCTCTCGTCATTCATATCACCACTCCATTCATTCGCTGGCCCTGCCACATAGGGGGATTCTCTGACCACACGCTCCCTGACTGAATGAACGTTCTGAGCACCTGCCGCAACAAGCCCTTTGCCCCCTTGGACCCCTGCAGTTATTGTGCCTAGCGACTCGCCCTGTGCCCCATCAGTGGGCGCATTCACCCTTGTTTGGGGTACATAGTTGCTGCTGGCACCCCCCCTGTGATACCACTGGCGCTCCAGCAATGCGCTTCTAGCTCTCCCATAAGCCTGCTTGCTAACACTGGAACCCCTGAGCCTCCCTCTCTGCGCGCCGCGGCCTCTCTGTAAGGGACTTGCTCTGTTTGCATTGCTAGCTATTGCAGAGTGTCGCGCAGCGGAGCAGGCCCGCCCGGATACTCCCCCCTCACCTGTGGAGAGTACCCGGCTAGGCCTCTTGCGCGCTCGCTGGATGTGCCGCTCTGATCCAGGTTCCGGCCGTGTGACTACCGCGGCGCCGGAAGTGACGTCACGCGTGTCACCTGACCGGCCGGAAATGGACGCGGCGGACGCAAGGCCGCAACCGGAGCCTGCACTGGTAGTTGCAGGCTCCGACTGAGCCACCAATGATAGCGGCGGTCCGGTGAGTGGGCGAGGACCCGCGGGCCCCGCTCCAGTAACCGACTGAGCCACCAATGAGGCATCCGTGCCGGGCCCTAGGGACCCGGCCGGATGATTTACCATACTGGGCCCTGCCTGATGAGGGTCCCCAGGCCCCCGGCCCAATTGAGGGGGATAATGAGGGGCGGTAGGCCCCGGTTCCACCCGGCTTGCCACCGGAGGCAGAACGGCGGCCGTGAGGGCCTTAAACATGCCCACTATGGCCGCCGCCGCCTCCGGCGACATTCCGGAGGCCGTAAGGGCCCCCAGGCCTGCCTCCAAAGCCGTGTCTAGGCCGGATGGGCCAGCGCTCACTGCACCCGCCTGTCCCGCAACCATCACAGTACCGGGCCCGGCGGGTGCAAGTTCAGGGGCTGGGGGGTTAGTGACCACAACATTAGGAGTTAAAGCAGATGATACTGGCCTTGTTTTCTCCGGAGTTGGTGGCACCACATCCTCATCCTCCTCTTCAATTACAGGTGCACTCCTCAAGGATCTCCCAGGGGACTCCCTGAAGCGAATGGGCACCGCAGCACTTCTCTTAGATCTAGACATTTTCGCTTGAAGAATGGCAAAACTTTCTCCTTGCAAAATCCCAGGTGGAAGAGGCCAGATTGTTCCAGAACTTCGTTTATATTAGGTGAGCCTAAGACCTCCCCTCACTTTGCAACATTGTTGCTGCTACACTACACTGGGATTTTCCACTAGCCTGTCAGCTCATCCCTTAACTCCATTACAGGAGACTCTGCTACCTTTCATTCCCCTACTTTTTGTATTTACTTTTTGTATCTACTATGATGTTACAATTTTTTCATGTGATGTTATGCAAGGTAGTGATCGGGATCTGCAATCTACTGTATCCCTGTACCTTTCAATAGATCTTGTCTTGGTTAATTCCCCTTTCATTTTGGATATCTGGACTTAGCTATTATATTTAGGAGTAGGTTTTTAAAACATATTATGTAGTTTTCAGATTTGGATCCTTTTTTGTTCTGTGTTGTTTTGTGGGAATTATTATGGGATATAATAGACTATTGGGGGATAGCATTCACGCACACTGTTTGCACTTGTCTATGTTTGCGGGACTCATGCTCTTTTCATATTGTAATATAACACATGTATTTGACACTTTGTATATATGGACATTTAAGTTAAATACTGTTTTGTTTTTTATTTATGTGTACCTGTATAGGTTGCCATGACTACTGCCTTGGCGGGTTTTTAATAGGGGGAGGGGCTAATAGGTTATGTAAGTTTGGTATTCACTTGTTTTCTGTTGGTCTGATGAAGGGGTGTATTTCCCCGAAACGTCACTTAAATAAAGGACATATTTTGCTGTCAAGCCAAGTGAGTGCTCTTTTCTTCTGTTTATATATGAGATTCCACTCAGCACCCTGGCCAAAGAACTAAGTTTGTGAGAGTGCACCTGTCTCTACCTGTAATTATATATATATATATATATATATATATATATTTTTTTTTATATATTTTTTTATATATATATATATATATATATATATATATATATATATATATATATATATATATATATATATATATATATATATATACATATATATATATATATATATATATATATATATATATATATATATATATATATATAATTAAAAAAATAGCACTCTCACCACAACAGAAAACGCCAGGGTGCCAACGGTTGAATATAATAGAATATATATTCAACATTGGGTTCATGGAAATGTACTCAGAGGATTTTCTTTAAAAATTCCAAAAATCTTTATTCCTCATTCTTTAAAACAACAACATGTTAATGTTTCAGCTGCAATTGCAGTCTTTTTTAAGACAACAGTTACAGTGCATACTATCAGCAAAAGGTGGACCCAATGGGGAATACCTAAATATTTTGTAAATTGCACTCGGATATATACTAAGATTAAAAGTGAATGAAAGGTTTGGGACAAGAAATATATATATATACATATATATATATATATATATATATATATATATATATATATATATATATATATATAATATATAAGGTTATTAAATCGAACAAAAGAGAATAGAGATATCTCAACCGGAATACCACCTGCCTAATGAGTTGCCTTGTTGGCCAACTAACCGCTCAGTATATGTCACTTAGTAAAGCCTCAATAGGGAATAATCTATTAAGTCGTTACTGAGTTAGAACCCCAGGGTGAGCTTTCACTCTAGATTGTACTCCAAAAAACAAACAAAGGGACTGCAGTTATTGCAGATAGCACTCACCCGGCACAGTTCGTCGACACCAATTTCCCTCAGTTAGGGTGGATAAAAGAAGCTTAGATCAAGCCAGCAAAGGTAGCGATCTCCATTGCCAATTAGCAGCAAGTAATTCAAAGAAATATGACGGCTTAAAATCCAAGTGCGTTTAATAATTGATGGGTGACAGCTTAAAAACATCAAAAATAGGCATTACAGCACTAAAAAAGGTAAGGCAGGTAAGACTGCAGGAGGGTTGTCTGTCTTACGTGTTTTAGCTTCCTGCCTTAATCATAGACCAAGCCATAGTAAATCCGATTTACCAGAGAAGGGTTAGCATGGCTGATATCGCTATTGTACAACCTATATTTTCAATGGAGATCCCAATCACTCTAACTTACGTTATTACAAGTTGAAAGCTATGGTTTGCGATTGAGTGCAACTTCAGACCTAAAGTAAAGTGTAAAGGTTAAAAAACATATTCACAAAACACATCAAAAACATATTAATATAAAGTATTACACTCATATATACTTTTTTAAGAAAAAAATAAAAATGTAAATATTGTTGTTTAAAAGGGTTAAAAGAGATATGGTATATGGCAAGGGGTTTGACTGGAAAGGGCTCCAATATATATATATATATATATATATATATATATATATATATATATATATATATATATATATATATATATATATATATATATATATATGTCTAAATATAGGAATTTAAAGTATTTAAAGTATTCCTAATCCACTTTTGCGTTTAGCGAAATTGAACAAGCTACTGCAAAATCAATAACTGTATAGCATGTAGAAGTTCCAGGGTTCTACATTACACAGAAAAGCAGGTAAAATAAATAATGATAGTGTACTACAAGGTTATTTAATTGCGCACAATTATATATTATATGGGAAACATTTTTTGCCCCACGTGCTAACAAATGGGAGGACAAGGTTCCCAACAACGGAACTAGTCTGCTTGCAGTTACCATTGCACAAGGATTTCATTGTGTAGCCCTTCGCCCTGCTCTCAGTTAACCAATTGTGTTAGAGCATGTACTGTCTTTGATTAGTATATTGTTCACTTTGAGTTTAGTTTCCACTTTAGCTGACTGTATTGGTCTCTATACTCAGATACTGGCTACTTCATGCTATTGGAGGGGTTAGCTTTATACTATTTTGTTTTTGGGGCCCATTTTTCTGCCTTTACATTTTATTATAATTTGTTTTAAAGCACAAGGAAACCAATTTTTCTAAAGAACAGTCTAAAATAAAAAAAATCTTACCAAAAACTGTGTGAATCACATCAAACAGCTCTTACAAATGGATTGGAATATATCCTGTTGTCTTTCAATTACTTTTATTCTTGTTTTGTAATTTTTGTTTATTTAGATTAAAAAATACATATGATAATATTCAAGCATTTTTGTTTAGAAAAACTGTTACCCACAAACTCGCAGGCAAAAAAAAAATTACTTCTTGACTATATAAAAAGTGCAAAGTGTACTCTTCCTAATTATAAAAGTTAGCCAGCTGCTGATGCTGTTAATTAAACACAGTCACGGAAAATGATGAAAATGCATGGTGCAGACAAGATATCCCTAATTGAAACTAATGTTGAAATCACTAGATGCCATCCCTAGACAATAGCTCTCTCGCCTATGCAGGTCTTAAATAAGCATCTCTCCACCGTCCACTGTTGCTATGGACACCTAGGCAGATTTGCGAAAGAACCAGCAGTTAAATACTTGGCCAAAAGAATCATGACAGGTTACTGAATTCCTTCAAGCCATCCATTTTATAGAGAAGTACAGACATAAGAAAGCTAAAAATATCTCATGTAGAGCAAATATTGATGCAATTGGACATGACAGTAGTTCATATAGCAACTTGATAACAAATATCATACTGACCACAAAAATGGTATTAGTGATTCCTAGGTATTTTTTAATTTTGTTTGTAAGTTTTTTTAAAGGGTCAGTAAACACAAGACTTTATTTATTAGAAAAATATTCCCAGTCGTATATTGTAAACTCCTCCCTCTATGACACAATCTAATTTTTTTTCTATACCCCCCTTACATGCCCCCTGACCATGCTAATGTTAAAAGTAGCAAGGAGATTGCAAAAGCGGCAATCCGTTGTTTACCTCACAGACAGTTTGACAGCTGAGGTAAAGAGAAACAAAGTGCGCATGCGCAGAATCCAAAAAAAGTATTCTGTGATAATAACGGAGTGCACTCAATAGAATGCAATGGCGCGATCGGTAACCCAGTGACAGGCGCAACAGGCAAAAGGTAAAAAAACAAAATTAGTAGGGAGAAGCGGTGGGTGGCCTACGCCCGCCCGCTAACAACTCTCAAGCACCTACCCAGGCAAATCTCTGAGCCTCAGCTCCAGAATGGCAGGTCAAGGAGCAATGGCCAAAAAGGCCAAAGAATCAGCCTTCACTACAAGACTCGGCCTCCTGACCACTCATGGGCTGACCAGGCTACTGCCCTCACAGTTAGTGCCCTACGGGTAAGCGATCTTGCCACCTATTAAAACTGTTTCATGTGTTCCGTGGACTGTTCGAAGCCCACGTCTGTTGCACTTTATGCTGTATTATTTACTCTATAGTATATGTTATTTGTTGTATTTCAAACCATATTATTGTTCATTGTCTTGGGTTAAACCACTCTGACCTTGTTAGTACTCCTTAAACCCCCCCCCCAACTTAGCCTGCACCGCAGGCCCCTCCTGGTGGACTACTTCTACCACAACTACTTTCTTATGTTTCAGTTACATTACCTTGAACCGAATGTCTTTTTTTCATGTTCCTTCCCTCTCCCTTCCCCTTCCCCCTGGCAGGCCATTGCAACCCCTTGCTTAGATGCTAATGGCTATTGGAAATAAAATTAAATTCCTTACACACAACGTTAGAGGTCTGAATTCATCAGGCAAGCGCAGCGTTTTTCTTAGGTCCCTCTCCCACCTGAACCCTGATGTGGTTCTCCTCCAGGAGATGCATTGGAAGGAAGGTGATATCCCAAAGTTAATCTCTAAACACTATACTAGGGTTGAATCTGCCCCATTCTCCAGTAAGGCTAGGGGAGTGTCCATTCTGTTCCACAGACGCCTCGCATGCGAGATTCTCTTCAATGAAAAGGACCCCCAAGCAAGATATTTAATTATCAAGTGTAAAATTAAACAGAAGTTATATACCCTAATCTCCATATATCTTCCCAACACCGGCCAATGTAAATACGTCCATAAAATCCTGAAGATAGTCAATAAATATAAACAGGGCAGAGTAATCATAGGGGGAGATTTTAATTTGGTTTGGGACCCCATTTTGGATAAACAAACGGGCAAATCCAAACCAGGGATTATAGCTAAAGACCATCTCTCACCTAGTTTCAGATCCCTTATGATGAAATACGGTCTTTACGACACCTGGAGAGCCTTTCATTCACAGGACAAAGACTTTACACATTACTCACATGCACACTCATCTTACTCCAGGCTTGACTACATCTTCTCCCAGGCCCAGACCTTTGACCTAGTTGAGGACGTTAAAATCCATGTTTGTCCATGGTCGGACCATGACCAGGTCTACCTTGAGTTAAGAGAACACTCTGAAAGGCCAAGCCCTTCTTTGTGGTCGATGCCTCATACCCTACTTACAGATATCCCCTTTAAGTAAGAGCTGCGGAAATCTATTCGGGAACTGATCACCCTAAATGACAACAGTATGGTCGCGGACGACACCCTTTGGGGGGCTCTTAAAGCCGCCGTAAGAGGCCTGATTATCAACAAACAGGCTAGCATCCAGAAGTCTCTGGGTTTACCCCTTTCACAGGCTTTCAGTGAGCTGAAAAATCTAGAGATATTGAATAGATATTCTACTACACCACAACACACTGAGTCAATTCGCGTTTTAAAGGCCCACATTTGCAAGCTCAAACTGAAGCATACCCAGCTGCAACTTTTAAAAATTAGACAATTATTCTACTATAAGGGCAACAAGGCTGATGCTCTGCTAGCCAATAGGCTACGGCACAAGGAGAGCGCTGCCCGCATCGCTGTACTTACACATAATGGCCAAACTACTACCCTACCCAGTCAAATAGGCACCCTCTTTGCCAAATATTATGAAGACCTCTATAACATAAAGGACTCTGAATCCCCACCATCTATGCCTCGGCCCATCATCCAACAAACTCTAGCCCATCTCTGCCTCCACACTTTATCCATAGCCGACCAGGACTCCCTTAGGCACCCTATTTCCCTATCTGAGATCACAGAAGTTGTTAAACACCTTAAGCCACTTAAAGCCCCGGGCCCAGATGGTTTCCCTTCCCTTTTCTAAAAGACCTACAAGGTGGAACTGTCTCCTCTGTTATTACGTTTCTTTCAGACTTCTGGTCTGCGGGGCTCTTTCCAATCCGAGTTCCTGGAGGCCACCATAATCACTATCCCTAAGCCAGATAAGGATCCCTCTCTGTGCCCTAGTTACAGACCAATTCCCTCATAAATACAGACATCAAAATCTACTCTAAAATCCTTGCCAATAGAATAGCTGCTTTGCTTCCCAACCTGATAAACGAGGATCAAGTGGGCTTTATTCCCAGCAGAGAGGGTCCCGACAACACCAGGAGTTTGCTTAACATTACACTAGAGGCCACCAGACTGAACAAACCCTTCTCGATTTTGTCACTAGACGCCGAGAAGGCTTTTGACAGAGTACGATGGAAATATCTGTGAGATGTCATGGAGGTGTTTGGGTTCCAGAAGGAAATACAATCTCATATCCAGGCACTTTACTCCTCTCCCTCGGCTAGGGTCAGGGGATTGGGGTTCTATTCGGCCCCCTTTTCCTTATCCAATTGCACTCGCCAGGGGTACCCCTTGTCCTTATTTCTGTTCGTTATGGCTATTGAACCTCTAGCTGCGCTTGTTCATCGGGAATCTTCTATTACAGGTCTCACACTTCATGGTACCTCTCACAAAATCGCGCTGTTTGCGGACGACGTCTTGATTTTCTCCTTTTCGCCCAAAGATACTATCCCCCCACTTCTGGCCCTACTGAAACTATTCAGAGAAATGTCATATAACAAGCTTAACCTCTCAAAAACTGAATTATATTATTGGGGATTTTCCTCAGACTATATACTAGACTTAGTGAATACTTATAACTTCAGGTGGAAGCAGGACAACATTAAGCACCTAGGGATCTATATATCTAATAATCTTACCCAACTTATACAGGACAACTACGTCCCATTACTTTCTAAACTCCGGTCCTTGGTATCCAAGTGGAACCTCCAGGCCCTATCATGGTTAGGCAGGATTACTGCCCTTAAGATGTCATTCCTCCCGAAATTAACGTACCTCTTTAGGTGCCTACCGGTCCGTCTTCCTAAACACTTATTAATACAATTTCAGAGTGGGTTCACCAGATACATTTGGCAAGGTAAACCAGCCAGAGTGGCCCATAAGGTCCTGCAGTTCCCTAAATCATATGGGGGTATTGCCTCACCCTCAATTATTAGATACTATGAAGCTGCAATGTTAACTCATATTTCACAATGGGGAATTGCTAGACCTACTAGCAAATGGAGTGCTTTGGAGCAGGCATCTCTGCCCAACCATGTTTATCTACGGGACCTAATCTGGACCCCCCTTACTGCCACCGGCAGTTACACATACATAATAAAATTGTTACTGAGTGTTTACTCGCTTGGGACAAGCTCAGACACAACCCAGGGGTTGCTCCACACCCATCCCCTATCCATTATGTCACAGGACTGCTGCTAGGTCTCCCAGACTCTCACCCTAACACCTGGTCTAACCTGGGGATAGCACAGTTTAGAGACTTAGTATGCCCCAATACCCAAAATCAATTTCTCTCCTTGGCCCAACTCGCGGGCTCTCGTGCTGCCCCTACCAGCCTACAGTTTGAATTCACCAGATTTAAGAGCATCCTTGGTGCTTGGGGATTTTCCCCGTCAGCTCCTCGCCCCTTGACCCCCTGGGAAGCCAGGTGACAAGGGGGTAAAAGACTGCATAAACCTATGTCCCAACACTACTTGATCATGGAAGGGGTGATCCCTATAGGTAAAGCCTCCCATCTCCTGAAATGGGAGGACGTATTGCACACCACCTTCCCTCCACAAATTTGGGCCAAAGCGTTTGACCTCACATCCAAAGCCTTACATTGTACAACCCTATTCAAAACTTTTTATAAACTGCTTACACACTGGTATTTTGTCCCAATTAAACTTTTTAAACTAGGCCTGATTGCTGCGCCTCTCTGTTGGAGAGCCTGCGGTTTGCCAGGTGACTCTCTACACATTTGGTGGGGCTGCCCCAAAGTCAGGGCCCTATGGACCAGGGTATTTACTACTTTCACTAGGCTAGGCATTCACCTCATCAGATCCCCCGAAACAGCCCTACTTCATATTGGCCTTCACCCTCTCCCGAAGCACCAAAGCTTTTTATGTATTTACATATTTACTGCCACTAAGTTAGCCATAGCCAGAAGTTGGAAGAAAGATAAGTCCCTGAGTTGGAGTTCCATCTTGGATATCATGGTCTATATCAATTCAATGGAAAGGTGCATCTTTTTCACCTTAAACCAAATAGACCTCTATGAACTCATTTGGGAAGACTGGGTAACCCTATTCCGGCCCAATTGGAATCCCGCTGCCTCATTGTAACACACTCACTCAGTCCTCTCCTCATTTGGATACCCTTAGATTATATCCCAGGGCCTGCCTCCCCCCCCCTCTTCCCTCCCTACCTTCAATGTTTATATGTTTCCTATGACTGTCCAATTTTGACACCTCCGGCCTAATTGTAGGCCCTATTTTGACACTTTGTATGTGTTACTTTGTATTGATCTATTTCTACAACAATAAAGTTTTTTGAAAAATAAAAAAATAAAATAAAGAGACAGTCTACACCAGAATTGTTATTGTTTAAAAAGATAGATAATCACTTTATTACCCTTTCCCCAGTTTTGCATAACTAACACTGTTATATTAATATATGTTTTACCTTTGTGATTACCTTAGATCTAGGCCTCTGCAGACTGCCCCCTTATCTCAGTGCTTTTGACAGACATGCTGTTTAGCCAATCAGTACAGACTCCTAAATAACTCCATGCGAGTGAGCACAATGTTATCTATATGACACACATGAACTAGTACTGTCTAACTGTGTAAAACTTTCAAAATGCTCTGAGCTAAGAGCCGGTTTTCAACAGTTTAGAAATCAGTTTGATCCTACCTAGGTTTAGCTTTTCAAAAATACCACCAAGGGAACAAAGCAGATTTGATGATAATAGTAAATTGGAAAGTTGTACAACCCTATTCAAAACTTTTTAAAAACTGCTTACACACTGGTATTTTGTCCCAAATAAACTTTTTAAACTAGGCCTGATTGCTGCGCCTCTCTGTTGGAGAGCCTGCGGTTTGCCAGGTGACTCCCTACACATTTGGTGGGGCTGCCCCAAAGTCAGGGCCCTATGGACCAGGGTATTTACTACTTTAACTAGGCTAGGCATTCACCTCATCAGATCCCCCGAAACAGCCCTACTTCATATTGGCCTTCACCCTCTCCCGAAGCACCAGACCTTTTTATGTATTTACATATTTACTGCCACTAAGTTAGCCATAGCCAGAAGTTGGAAGAAAGATAAGTCCCCGAGTTGGAGTTCCATCTTGGATATCATGGTCTATATCAATTCAATGGAAAGGTGCATCTTTTTCACCTTAAACCAAATAGACCTCTATGAACTCATTTGGGAAGACTGGGTAGCCCTATTCCGGCCCAATTGGAAACCTGCTGCCTCATTGTAACACACTCACTCAGTCCTCTCCTCATTTGGATACCCTTAGATTATATCCCAGGGCCTGCCTCCCCCCCTCTTCCCTCCCTACCTTCAATGTTTATATGTTTCCTATGACTGTCCAATTTTGACACCTCCGGCCTAATTGTAGGCCCTATTTTGACACTTTGTATGTGTTACTTTGTATTGATCTATTTCTACAACAATAAAGTTTTTTGAAAACTAAAAAAATAAAATAAAGAGACAGTCTACACCAGAATTGTTATTGTTTAAAAATATAGATAATCACTTTATTACCCTTTCCCCAGTTTTGCATAACTAACACTGTTATATTAATATATGTTTTACCTTTGTGATTACCTTAGATCTAGGCCTCTGCAGACTGCCCCCTTATCTCAGTGCTTTTGACAGACATGCTGTTTAGCCAATCAGTACAGACTCCTAAATAACTCCATGGGAGTGAGCACAATGTTATCTATATGACACACATGAACTAGTACTGTCTAACTGTGTAAAACTTTCAAAATGCTCTGAGCTAAGAGGCGGTTTTCAACAGTTTAGAAATCAGTTTGATCCTACCTAGGTTTAGCTTTTCAAAAATACCACCAAGGGAACAAAGCAGATTTGATGATAATAGTAAATTGGAAAGTTGTTTAAAATTGCATGCCCTATCTGAATCATGGAAGATTAATTTTAAATAGACTGTCCCTTTAAATTATAATTTAAATAGAGGCCTTGCAGGATGATCTATTAAAATTTCTGAGAGGAGACGGAAAGATAAGGATTGCTGCACACGTGTTAAAGCAACATAGGCAGGTGGGAGGAGTGGGGGTTCCAAATCTTGTAGAATACTATCGGGCATCTAGATTAGCTCAGGTGGTAATCCTAGGAAAAAATTATTGCGAGTTAGTATGGCCAAAGATAGAGGCAGAAATAGCGGGATGTAATAGAGCAGCAGACATTGTGTGGGACTCAGAACTCCTCCTAAAAACAAAAGATTATAAGTCACCGATAACGATGGAAGCAGTCCGCTTATGGACTAAAATCACGAAAGGATTGACACTGTGTAAGACGGAGTCCTTGCTCACGCCCATTAAATTTTTACTACTCAGGGACTCGAGAAGGTTATTGGGTAAATGGGAGAACAAGGGCTTATATAGGGTGGCGGATTTCTTACACAATTCAAAAATACTCACGTTTAATCAAGTTAGAGAGAAAATAGAGCCAGAACACCTTCACTGGTATTTATATTTACAGGTTAGTTCAGCTATAAATGCATTTCTGTCACACAAACAGTCCTCACCACCTACGGAACTCGAGAGAATGATAAGTGCCCCATTCAGGGGGAAAAGGTTGATCTCCCGAATTTATGTGTTGATACAAAAGGCTAGATGTCAGTCTAAATCACCCTTGATAGAGAGATGGGAAAGGGATGTCATGGAGGAAAGGGAGAAAAGCGAATGGGATGATTTGCTAGGGGATGCAATCAAAGGATTGATTAGTGCGGATATGAGGGAGAATTCCCTCAAGGTGTCGTTTCGATGGTACTTGACACCTACTAGAACAGCTCACTATGCTGTAACTCACGATGGAAACTGTTATAGAGGTTGTCGCAAAAAGGGGACATATAGACATATGTGGTGGGATTGCCCGAGGATCCAAGCACTTTGGGGGAGACTTTCAGATATGATAAGGAATTTGTTAGATGAGAATGTAACCCTCACAATATCACAAGCATTATTACATGATAGGGTGAGACCATTTAATAAGGCAATTAACAGGTTTATTAGAATCCTCTGCACATGCATGAGAATATGTGTCGCCAGACACTGGAAAGTGGGAACGCCCACTTGGCAGGAAGTGGTAGACAAAATTACAGACACCTATAATCTGTCAGAAATAGCAGCCTGGTCACAAGGTCAGCCAGAGCAGTTTCAAAAAGTTTGGTTCTATTGGATGTTAAGGAAGGAGGAGTTACAAAATGTAGTAGAGTAGGACTGACAGAATGAACCCTGGTAGTGATGGATGACATTTATATATATGATTGGGAACTTATGATGTGGAGATACTTTCCAGATGAATAATTAAAACACATGTTGGAGGAAATGCAAACATACAATTTCCCTCCTGGGAAAAAGATGGATCGGCACCGCCTGGAAGGGGGTGAGTGGGTGGGTGGGGTGTTCTATTTACGGGGGAACTGTAGTTCTAGACAGTTCCTTTTTTTTGTTTTGTTTTAGTTGTCATATGTATAGGGCAGAAGATGTGCTGTAAAACGTCATAAGGGAACAACGCCATAGACTGCACTCTGCTTACTTAAATATGTACTCTGTCAGGATATGTGTTTAACATGTGAGAAGAGCTATCACCTGTACATCTATGATATGAAGCTGGGTTTTTTTTTGCTATTCAAAATCAATAAAAATCATTTCAAATAAATTATAATTTAAAATTGCTTTAAAGGGACACTAAACCCATATTTTGTCTTTCATGATTCAGATAGATTAAGCAATTTTAAACAACATTCCAATTTACTTCTATTGTCTAATCTGTTTCATTTTTAGATACCCTTTGTTAAAGAAATAGCAATGCACATAGGTGAGCCAATCACATGAGGCATCTATGTGCAGCCACCAATCAGCAGCTACTGAGACTAGATATGCTGTTCAGCAAAGAGTATCAAGAGAATGAAGCAAATTAGATAATAGAAGTAAATTAGGAAGTTGTTTAAAATTGCAAGATCTTTCTAAATCATAAAAGAACATTTGGGTTTCATGTCCCTTTAAATAATTTATTTATATACTAGGCGATAAGCCTGCCAAGAGGGCAGTCTATGTTTAAAAAATACTAACCCCCAAGCTAAAGTTACATAAAATTAAAAGAAAAAAATAAACAAAGCTATCCAAAATAAAAAATAAATAAACTTTAACTAATACCCCTATAAAAATACCCCCCCCCAATAAAAACACCCCCTAATCTAATCTTTTTTTGTCCCATATATGTTTCATTTGTTGGGGGTTTAATTAATATATTCTCGTCATTTTTTACCTCTCACTTTTGGTATAGTTTCTCTTGTGTTTAGAATCCCTTTGAATGTGCTTGTGTTTTTGTTTGCTCTTAGTAATGTGTAATATATGTCTGCAGCTTGTACATATATGTTTTTTTACTTGTGTCAGATGTTTTTAATACGTTTTGATTACAGGCTAATCAGGTCCCTTTAAATATGGAGCCTGAGCAGTATCACATATCCTATGATTAAGTGCCTGGTGTGGCACAAAACTAGTCAGGAGTTTCCTGATATGTATCTGTATTTTAAAAGTCAATAAAGTTTTCACTTTTTTCAGCCTTCTATCTTGTGCCTTTTGTAGTGTGAAGAAAATGTATTTAGAATGATTAGTGCCCGTACAGGCACTCAATCAATGCTAAAATCTGTGGCGCTGAGAAAACAGCTGAACTATACACTGAATGGCTAAATTAATAAATAAAGTTAATTAATCTCTCAAGTGATTAAAATCATATACAGTGGGGCAAAAAAGTATTTAGTCAGCCACCAATTGTGTAAGTTCTCCCACTTAAGAAGATGAGACAGGCCTGTAATTTTCATCATAGGTATACCTAAACTATGAGAGACAAAATGTGGAAACAAATCCAGACAATCACATTGTCTGATTTGGAAATAATTTATTTGCATATTATGGTGGAAAATAAGTATTTGGTCACCTACAAACAAGCAAGATTTCTGGCTCTCACAGACCTGTATCTTCTTCTTTAAGAGGCTCCTCTGTCCTCCACTCATTACCTGTATTAATGGCACCTGTTTGAACTTGTTATCAGTATAAAAGACACCTGTCCACAACCTCAAACAGTCACACTCCAAACTCCACTATGGTGAAGACCAAAGAGCTGTCGAAGGACACCAGAAACAAAATTGTAGACCTGCACCAGGCTGGGAAGACTGAATCTGCAATAGGCAAGCAGCTTGGTGTGAAGAAATCAACTGTGGGAGCAATAATTAGAAAATGGAAGACACACAAGACCACTGATAATCTCCCTCGATCTGGGGCTCCACACAAGATCTCACCCCGTGGGGTCAAAATGATCACAAGAACGGTGAGCAAACATCCCAGAACCACACGGGGGGACCTAGTGAATGACCTGCAGAGAGCTGGGACCAACGTAACAAAGGCTACCATCAGTAACACACTACACCGCCAGGGACTTAGATCCTGCAGTGCCAGACGTGTCCCCCTGCTTAAGCCAGTACATGTCCGGGCCCATCTGAAGTATGCTAGAGAGCATTTGGATGATCCAGAAGCGGACTGGGAGAATGTCATATGGTCAGATGAAACCAAAGTAGAACTGTTTGGTAGAAACACAACTTGTCGTGTTTGGAGGAGAGAGAATGCTGAGTTGCAACCAAAGAACACTATACCTACTGTGAAGCATGGGGGTGGCAACATCATGCTTTGGGGCTGTTTCTCTGCAAAGGGAACAGGACGACTGATCCATGTACATGAAAGAATGAATGGGGCCATGTATCGTGAGATTTTGAGTGCAAACCATCTTCCATCAGCAAGGGCATTGAAGATGAAACGTGGCTGGGTCTTTCAGCATGACAATGATCCCAAACACACCGCCCGGGCAACAAAGGAGTGGCTTCGTAAGAAGCATTTCAAGGTCCTGGAGTGGACTAGCCAGTCTCCAGATCTCAACCCCATAGAAAACCTTTGGAGGGAGTTGAAAGTCTGTGTGTCCCAGCGACAGCCCCAAAACATCACTGCCCTGGAGGAGATCTGCATGCAGGAATGGGCCAACATACCAGCAACAGTGTGTGACAACCTTGTGAAGACTTACAGAAAACGTTTGACCTCTGTCATTGCCAACAAAGGATATATAACAAAGTATTGAGATGAACTTTTGATATTGACCAAATACTTATTTTCCACCATAATTTGCAAATAAATTCTTTGCAAATCAGACAATGTGATTGTCTGGATTTGTTTCCACATTTTGTCTCTCATAGTTGAGGTATACCTATGATGAAAATTACAGGCCTCTCTCATCTTCTTAAGTGGGAGAACTTGCACAATTGGTGGCTGACTAAATACTTTTTTGAGAGACACAAAGGTGCGGCGTTCCTGGCAGCGTCTGCGGACTCAACAAGACAACCGGAAGTGATGCCGGTTTCAGTATAATCCTTCCATAGAGAGCCAACGGAGTGCCGTAGCAGTGGCGAAACCCAGCCACTATGTAGATACAGAAAAGAGAAAAGATGCAGGCACTTCTGAGGATAACTTAAAAACAATAAGTCTTTATTTGTGAAGCAATTAAAAATTGAACAGCTACAACCGCTGTAAAGATCGTTAGAAAAAGGTACAAAAATCGACAAAAGGCAAGACTGGGGAGAAAAATAGACACAGAAAAATGTCTGACTAGTTTCGAGTACGGACTGTACTCTTATTCATAGACATACAAAGAGAAGGCTAGGCTCGCCTTTTAAGGGGAAACTTGTGTTTGAAAATTCAGCTGATAACCATTACTATTAATTGGAACATCAGAATAAGTTAACCCCTGAAAGGCAAGTCTCACTTAATCTCTGTTAGAAAGTTTTAAAAACAAAAAACGAAATTCTCAGATTATTGTTGTTATTTTAAACAAAGTTACTCTCAATGTCAGATAATATTTTAGTAGATGTGGCATTAGACAGGGGCTGTTAACATTCTGTATATACCATAAAGTGGCATTTGAATATTATTATTATATTTATGAAATGGGTATATTACAAAATTTGTAAGAACTATGACATTATTACACAATCTATATAGTCCCTAGTAAGTAGAAAAATTTCATTCTAGATACAAAATTAAACCTGTTTGAGTATGAAGAAAGTGACTCTAGGTTTGAAATAGGATACTAGGGGAATGCATGTGTAATACATAGAATATTTTATACTTTAGTTATCAATAAAGAAGTTAATATCACATTCCCGATTCATTCCTTTAGGGAAGCGTGTTTGTAATTTTAGCATCCAGAAAAGTTCTTTCCTTTCTAGGGACTTAAATTTATTGCCCCCTCTGATGGATAGATTTACAGTATCGATTATTTTGATACTTATATTGGCCTCGTTTGAAAAATGTAAACTGTTAAAGTGATTGGCTACTGCAGAGTCTTTATTATAATTTTTGATATCTCTGGCGTGTTCATTGAAACGCTTTCTGACTTCTCTAGAAGTTTGACAGGTATATTGTAATTTACAGATATTGCATGTAAGGAGATATACCACAAAAGTGGTACTGCAGTTGGCATAAAAATCTGTACTGTATTCTGTCTCTGTACTAGTGCTATTAAATGTGTTCCCTTCCTGAATGTGTGAGCACATATTACAATTTCGACTACCACATTTATAATTTCCTTTTTGTGTAAGCCAGTTGTGTTCCTTCCCTTTATTTCTGGTAACTAGGCTAGGTGATATGGCTTGTCCTAAAGTTTTAGATCTTTTGGGAACATATTTAATGTTGTTAATAAAGGGTCTGAGGATATCATCTCCTGAAAGAATATGTGCATGTTTTTGCATAATTTTTATGATATCATTGTACTGTTTGGAGTACGCTGTGGTGAAAACAATTGCTTCTTTAGAGTTAGATTCTTTCTTTTTTGTCTTATTATTATACATGTTAGTGTCTGTGTTGTATTTTCTAATTTCCTTCCTACATTTTTCAAGGCTATTAGCATTGTATCCTCTACTGGTGAGTCTATTCTTTAAGTCAAGGGATTGGGTGTCATAGATATCATCTGATTTTGTATTTCTCCGTAACCTAATGAATTGACTGCGTGGAATAGACTTTATTAAATGTGTAGGATGTTGTGACGTTGCATAGAGTATCGTATTACCTGCAGTCTCCTTGCGATAAGTACTTGTGACAATGCAGTTTTCAACTATCTCCAATGTTAGGTCTAAGTAATTTACACTCTGTGTGCTGTATGTTCCTGTAAATCGTAAATTAAATGGGTTAGTGTTGATGTATACCATGAAGTTATTAAATTCTATCTTATTCAAAGGTTTTTTGACAATAAGCAACAGATCATCAATATAATGAATGTATATTAAGATGTTCTCAAGCCATGGATTTTGGGTATTGTAGATATGAGATAACTCCCACCAGGAGACAAATAAGTTTGCAAAGGCGGGGGCAAACTTTGCCCCCATGGCGGTACCACATACTTGATTATAAAAACAGCCATCAAAACAAAAATAGTTGTGTGACAATAGGAATTTTAACACATCTCCTATGTATTGCTTTATGTAAATATTTAAATCCATCTCTCTTTGGAGAAAAAATTCAACTGCTTGTACCCCCAAGTCTTGGGGGATACTGGTGTACAGGGAGCATACATCAATTACTGCCCATGTATAATTCTCTTTCCAAGTGACAGTGTCCATGATTTCAATTAACTTTGCACTGTCCCTTAGATAGGAGAGTTGCTTTTTTGCAATTGGCTGTAGTATTTCATCTAACCATGCCCCCAAAGGCTCAAATAAGGACCCCACCCCTGAAACAATGGGTCTCCCTGGAGGGGAGATGGGGTCCTTATGAATCTTGGGGACATGGTAGAAAATAGGAGTGAGAGGATGTTCGGGTATTAGATTTTGTATGTCTTTTTCTTTAAAGACACCAAATGCTACCCCTTCCATGATCAATGACTGTAATTTCTTTTTATATACAAAGATAGGGTTGCCTGAAAGTAATCTATATGTTTCAGTATTACTGAGTTGATTAATAGCTTCATCAAAGTAATCCTTTTTATTCTGTATAACAATACTGCCGCCCTTATCGGCACTTCTAATAACAATCTCTTTGTTATCTTGAAGAGATTTTATCGCTTGTCGTTCTTTAAAAGACAGATTATGGGCTGCAGTATTGGTATTACTTTTTTTCTCCAACTCAAACAGGTCTTCCTGAATCAATTTCTGGTAAGAATTAATGATAGTCCCCCTATATTGCGTGGGATAAAAATCCGATGCTGTCCTTTTTGGATGGGCAAGCCTATTAGGTTTATTAATTTCTTGGTCACCGCTAAATAAATCTGTAAGTGTGACCAAGGCTTGTGCATCCTCAAATGACAGCATAGGATTTTCTATGTGTGGCTGTACATGTGACGGTGTATCCCTCAAAGTATTTTCTGAGGTTGTATCAGTGTTTGTGAGGGAGAAGAATCTTTTTAGGGTTAATTTTCGTATAGACTTGTTGATATCAAGTAATGTGTTAAAACATGAAAAATTGCCAGAAGGGGCAAATCCTAGCCCCCTAGACAAAACCTGATGTTCCTCTTTCTTGAGAGTGTATTTAGAAAGATTGACCACACTAACATTGTCATTGGAAAAAAACATTTTTTGTCTTTGTTTCTCTAGGTGAGCGTTACATGGTATTATTGTCCCTTCTTTGTAAATTTGTTTTTCCCTTTTTGGTCTCCATCTTTTCCGTTTCCTTTTTGTTTGGAGTTCCCCGACCGTGTCTTCAGGCCTACTGGTTGTTCTTGATCTCGTAGGTCCACTGCATCCACCGCCTCCTGTAAAAAATCACAAGAAGAAGATGGAGAGATAGAGGGTGAGGAAGAAGAGAGAAGAGAAGAGCAGTTGGAAGAATAGGAAGTGCCTGAAAAACAGGCTTCAGAATCTGATGTTTCTTCTTCAGGAGGGTTGTGAAACGCCACCTTTCTTTTTTTCTTTTCTTTTTTCTTTAAAATAGATTTAGGTTCATTTGATTCTGTTTCTTGTATAATAGCTTGTTGTTTATTTTTATTCTTTCTATTCTTATTCTTGTTTATTCTTTGCTGTCTGCGCAAAGCTGCCCAGTTGTACACTCTTTGTTGTTCATAATCTTCTTTATCCCTTTGAAATTTTGTGCCTTTTCTCTCAGCCTGTTCCTTGTCTTGTTTAGAGATAGATTCTACCATTTTTTTGTTTAAAGATGTAAATTCCATATGGCCTTTATGAGATGTAAGTTCATTTTTTTGAGCCATAATGGTTTCTTTTATCTTATCTCTTTTTTTGTTTTTTACTTTGACAAGGATATTGAGTAGGGTAAAAGAGCACGTATTAAGGGCCTCATTCCACTCCTCCATGTCAGCTGAGTCTTCAAATTGAAAGGATGGGTATTTTCTTATGGGGAGCCCCCTGGGTATTCTGTTATTTTCTATGTATTTTTCAAAGGCCACAACATCCCACATTAATCTTAAGTCCATGATTAGGGATTGTTCCAGAGTTCTGAATAACTTTTTCATTTCAGTATTGTCTGTATGTGCCTCATCCATTGTAAAAATAGTGCTGAAGTATTCTTGTCTTGAAGTTAAATTGAAGAAATCTTCATGTTCTGATATTTTATTTGTATGAGATGTATCTGAGCTGAGAACTTCATTAGTGTCTAAATTAACCCCTGCCATTGCACTTGCCAAGAAACAAAAATGTATTTCACTAAGTGAATGTGGTCGATTATTAATGTACCTTTTATATAAGAAGACTGTATGCTACTAACTATTGCAGCAAAAAGATATCCCTTATACGTTGGCTTGAGTGATGGAAAATGTCTAGCCTTTATATTTCGGATTTCTTTCAGAGAATAATAATGTGCAGCAGCAAATGTGGTTAAATGAAAATGGCTTATTGGACTTCAGTATAGCTAGAAATACGCTTTATTGGAACCTTCTCATGCCTGAGATGTCAGTGTGAGGGAATCCCGTATGGTAGACAAGTCCAATAATTGCCGTAAATTACATTAACCTCAAAACATGATGAATGCAACAGTGTACTCACAGATCCGGATGGCGTCCGCAGGGCAGGAGCGTCTTGAGCGGTTTCAAAATCTGCTATGAGATGAGAGACACAAAGGTGCGGCGTTCCTGGCAGCGTCTGCGGACTCAGCAAGACAACCGGAAGTGACGCCGGTTTCAGTATAATCCTTCCATAGAGAGCCAACGGAGTGCCGTAGCAGTGGCGAAACCCAGCCACTATGTAGATACAGAAAAGAGAAAAGATGCAGGCACTTCTGAGGATAACTTAAAAACAATAAGTCTTTATTTGTGAAGCAATTAAAAATTGAACAGCTACAACCGCTGTAAAGATCATTAGAAAAAGGTACAAAAATCGACAAAAGGCAAGGCTGGGGAGAAAAATAGACACAGAAAAATGTCTGACTAGTTTCGAGTACGGACTGTACTCTTATTCATAGACATACAAAGAGAAGGCTAGGCTCGCCTTTTAAGGGGAAACTTGTGTTTGAAAATTCAGCTGATAACCATTACTATTAATTGGAACATCAGAATAAGTTAACCCCTGAAAGGCAAGTCTCACTTAATCTCTGTTAGAAAGTTTTAAAAACAAAAAACGAAATTCTCAGATTATTGTTGTTATTTTAAACAACGTTACTCTCAATGTCAGATAATATTTTAGTAGATGTGGCATTAGACAGGGGCTGTTAACATTCTGTATATACCATAAAGTGGCATTTGAATATTATTATTATATTTATGAAATGGGTATATTACAAAATTTGTAAGAACTATGACATTATTACATGTACCTTGAATCCTTATCTATTGCAGTTGGACAAAATTATTGTTATACAAAATTGAAAACAATACTAGATAATAGTCCTATTGCAGATTTTCAGATAATAGGTTAATGTAAAACATAGACTTAAAGATATACTAAACTTGTGATGAAATATATGTTAAATACACAATGTATATAGTCCCTAGTAAGTAGAAAAATGTCATTCTAGATACAAAATTAAACCTGTTTGAGTATGAAGAAAGTGACTCTAGGTTTGAAATAGGAACTTAATACGTGCTCTTTTACCCTACTCAATATCCTTGTCAAAGTAAAAAACAAAAAAAGAGATAAGATAAAAGAAACCATTATGGCTCAAAAAAATGAACTTACATCTCATAAAGGCCATATGGAATTTACATCTTTAAACAAAAAAATGGTAGAATCTATCTCTGAACAAGACAAGGAACAGGCTGAGAGAAAAGGCACAAAATTTCAAAGGGATAAAGAAGATGAACAACAAAGAGTGTACAACTGGGCAGCTTTGCGCAGACAGCAAAGAATAAACAAGAATAAGAATAGAAAGAATAAAAATAAACAACAAGCTATTATACAAGAAACAGAATCAAATGAACCTAAATCTATTTTAAAGAAAAAAGAAAAGAAAAAAAGAAAGGTGGCGTTTCACAACCCTCCTGAAGAAGAAACATCAGATTCTGAAGCCTGTTTTTCAGGCACTTCCTATTCTTCCAACTGCTCTTCTCTTCTCTCCTCTTCCTCACCCTCTATCTCTCCATCTTCTTCTTGTGATTTTTTACAGGAGGCGGTGGATGCAGTGGACCTACGAGATCAAGAACAACCAGTAGGCCTGAAGACACGGTCGGGGAACTCCAAACAAAAAGGAAACGGAAAAGATGGAGACCAAAAAGGGAAAAACAAATTTACAAAGAAGGGACAATAATACCATGTAACGCTCACCTAGAGAAACAAAGACAAAAAATGGTTGTTTCCAATGACAATGTTAGTGTGGTCAATCTTTCTAAATACACTCTCAAGAAAGAGGAACATCAGGTTTTGTCTAGGGGGCTAGGATTTGCCCCATCGGGCAATTTTTTATGTTTTAACACATTACTTGATATCAACAAGTTTATACGAAAATTAACCCTAAAAAGATTCTTCTCCCTCACAAACACTGATACAACCTCAGAAAATACTTTGAGGGATACACCGTCACATGTACAGCCACACATAGAAAATCCTATGCTGTCATTTGAGGATGCACAAGCCTTGGTCACACTTACAGATTTATTTAGCGCTGACCAAGAAATTAATACACCTAATAGGCTTACCCATCCAAAAAGGACAGCATCGGATTTTTATCCCACGCAATATAGGGGGGCTATCATTAATTCTTACCAGAAATTGATTAAGGAAGACCTGTTTGAGTTGGAGAAAAAAAGTAATACCAATACTGCCGCCCATAATCTGTCTTTTAAAGAACGACAAGCGATAAAATCTCTTCAAGATAACAAAGAGATTGTTATTAGAAGTGCCGATAAGGGCGGCAGTATTGTTATACATAATAAAAAGGATTACTTTGATGAAGCTATTAATCAACTCAATAATACTGAAACATATAGATTACTTTCAGGCAACCCTATCTTTGTATATAAAAAGAAATTACAGTCATTGATCATGGAAGGGGTAGCATTGGGTGTCTTTAAAGAAAAAGACATACAAAATCTAATACCCGAACATCCTCTCACTCCTATTTTCTACCATGTCCCCAAGATTCATAAGGACCCCATCTCCCCTCCAGGGAGACCCATTGTTTCAGGGGTGGGGTCCTTATTTGAGCCTTTGGGGGCATGGTTAGATGAAATACTACGACCAATTGCAAAAAAGCAACTCTCCTATCTAAGGGACAGTGCAAAGTTAATTGAAATCATGGACACTGTCACTTGGAAAGAGAATTATACATGGGCAGTAATTGATGTATGCTCCCTGTACACCAGTATCCCCCAAGACTTGGGGGTACAAGCAGTTGAATTTTTTCTCCAAAGAGAGATGGATTTAAATATTTACATAAAGCAATACATAGGAGATGTGTTAAAATTCCTATTGTCACGCAACTATTTTTGGTTTGATGGCTGTTTTTATAATCAAGTATGTGGTACCGCCATGGGGGCAAAGTTTGCCCCCGCCTTTGCAAACTTATTTGTCTCCTGGTGGGAGTTATCTCATATCTACAATACCCAAAATCCATGGCTTGAGAACATCTTAATATACATTCGTTATATTGATGATCTGTTGCTTATTGTCAAAAAACCTTTGAATAAGATAGAATTTAATAACTTCATGGTATACATCAACACTAACCCATTTAATTTACGATTTACAGGAACATACAGCACACAGAGTGTAAATTACTTAGACCTAACATTGGAGATAGTTGAAAACTGCATTGTCACAAGTACTTATCGCAAGGAGACTGCAGGTAATACGATACTCTATGCAACGTCACAACATCCTACACATTTAATAAAGTCTATTCCACGCAGTCAATTCATTAGGTTACGGAGAAATACAAAATCAGATGATATCTATGACACCCAATCCCTTGACTTAAAGAATAGACTCACCAGTAGAGGATACAATGCGAATAGCCTTGAAAAATGTAGGAAGGAAATTAGAAAATACAACACAGACACTAACATGTATAATAATAAGACAAAAAAGAAAGAATCTAACTTTAAAGAAGCAATTGTTTTCACCACAGCGTACTCCAAACAGTACAATGATATCATAAAAATTATGCAAAAACATGCACATATTCTTTCAGGAGATGATATCCTCAGACCCTTTATTAACAACATTAAATATGTTCCCAAAAGAATGTTAACAGCCCCTGTCTAATGCCACATCTACTAAAATATTATCTGACATTGAGAGTAACTTTGTTTAAAATAACAACAATAATCTGAGAATTTCGTTTTTTGTTTTTAAAACTTTCTAACAGAGATTAAGTGAGACTTGCCTTTCAGGGGTTAACTTATTCTGATATTCCAATTAATAGTAATGGTTATCAGCTGAATTTTCAAACACAAGTTTCCCCTTAAAAGGCGAGCCTAGCCTTCTCTTTGTATGTCTATGAATAAGAGTACAGTCCGTACTCGAAACTAGTCAGACATTTTTCTGTGTCTATTTTTCTCCCCAGCCTTGCCTTTTGTCGATTTTTGTACCTTTTTCTAATGATCTTTACAGCGGTTGTAGCTGTTCAATTTTTAATTGCTTCACAAATAAAGACTTATTGTTTTTAAGTTATCCTCAGAAGTGCCTGCATCTTTTCTCTTTTCTGTAAATACTTTTTTGCCCCACTGTATGTATATATATATATATATATATATATATATATATGTAAAATTAAAAATTAAAATTAAAATAAAATTTAATAATGACACTTCATTCCATATAATATACAATAATTATACACAACAATCTTACACAACAATTCATACAAAAATACAATGATAAAATACTGGCAATAAAACAAGCAGTTGCTTAAAAAAACAACAACAAAAATAAATAAGTCTGATGCAGTGAAAAAAGCAAATGACAAATAAATCAGTGTAGTAAACCAATAAATAGATAAAAAGTAAATTCCTAAATTATTTTTCAATCAATTATAAAAAGTCAGTTTGTTAAAGGTACTCCAGCATTGCTCATCGATCCTAATGCAGGAGAAAGGATAGACAAGACAAGAAAAAACTTGTCACAAGAAGGCAAATAGTTCCAAATATGGTGATAAACTTTTTACTTACACCGGAAGGTGTCAGATGGCTCCCTCAATGCGGTCCCAATGGCTGTTCCCTTGTTTCCTACAGCAGGGCCGTATTTAGCATAGATGATTATTCGATTCCCCAAAATGCTTAGTAGTAACAGTAATTCCGCCATTTTCTTACAGCAAAGCGTTCCACAATCTTTTAGCACTGACAGCAATACCAGAGCTTGAGAAAGGCACACTAGCCGAAACGCGTTGCTCTTTAATTTGGTCCTTCTGAGGATCTGTACTTGCCAGAAACACGCTGACTGACTTTGAAACGCCAACCCGGCTGTATTGCTGTCAGTGCTAAAAGATTGTGGAAAGCTTTGCTGTAAAAAAACGTCGGAATTGCTGTTACTACTAAGCATTTTGGGGAATCGAATAATCATCTGTGCTAAATACGGCCCTGCTGTAAGAAACAAGGGAACAGCCATTGGGACCGCATTGAGGGAGCCGTCTGACACCTTCCGGTGTAAGTAAAAAGTTTATCACCATACTTGGAACTATTTTCCTTCTTGTGACAAGTTTTTTCTTGTCTTGTCTATCCTTTCTCCTGCATTAGGATCGATGAGCAATGCTGGAGTACCTTTAACAAACTGACTTTTAATAATTGATTGAAAAATCATTTAGGAATTGACTTTTTATCTATTTATTGGTTTACTACACTGATTTATTTGTCATTTGCTTTTTTCACTGCATCAGACTTATTTATTTTTGTTGTTGTTTTTTTAAGCAATTGCTTGTTTTATTGCCAGTATTTTATCATTGTATTTTTGTATGAATTGTTGTGTAATATTGTTGTGTATAATTATTGTATATTATATGGAATGAAGTGTCATTATTAAATTTAATTTTAATTTTAATTTTTAATTTGACATATATATATATATATATATATATATATATATATATATATATATATATGATTTGAATCACTTGAGAGATTAATTAACTTTATTTATTAATATAGCCATTCAGTGTATAGTTCAGCTGTTTTCTCAGCGCCACAGATTTTAGCACTGATTGAGTGCCTGTACGGGCACTAATCATTCTGAATACATTTTCTTTGTATATTGTTTAAGGTGTTTTTAGGAGATAATCACCTGTATCTGTAGGCTTCTATTCACTTTTATTGCGAGCACATTTCTTACTTTGCATACATAGATAGCCTTTTGTAGTGCGGCTGCATCTATTTTTCTTTTAAAAAATACTAACCCCCAAGCTAAAGTTACATAAAATAAAAAAAGTAAAATTACAGAAAAAATAAACAAAGCTATCCAAAATAAAAAAACACCCCCTAATCTAATACTAAACTACCAATAGCCTTAAAGGGGCCTTTTGTAGGGCATTGCCCTAAGTTAAACAGCTCAATTACCCCCTAACAGTAACCCCCCAAAATAAAAAAAAACTAACACTCAAAAAACCTAAGATATCCATTGCCCCTAAAGGGGCATTTGTATGGGCATTACCGTTAAAAGGGCATTAAGCTCTTTTCCTGCCCTTCAAAGGGCAATCAGCTCTTTTACAGCCCATTAAATCTCTAATCTTAAAAATAAAAAATAAATAAAATAAAATCCTTAAACTAAGCCCCAAATAGGTACTCACCGTTCCTGAAGTCTGGCGGTGAAGGTCTTCTTCAAGGCGGCTCCATCATCTTCTATCTTCATTCAGAGCAAAGGCGGTGCGAAGCGGCCTTCCCCGATGCACGGATCCGGATCGGCGGTCTTCAGCGGCGGTTCTCAGTGGCGGTCTTCAGCAGCGGCGATCCTCATCGGCGTGGAGGCTCCTCTTCATAATAGTGATGTCCTGAATAGTTCGCCAGCAAATAGTTCCCGGCAAACATAGCTTGTTCGCGTTCGCAACGGCGGGCGAACATATGCGATGTTCGATCCGCCCCCTATTCATCATCATTGAGTAAACTTTGACCCTGTATCTCACAGTCAGCAGACACATTACAGCCAATCAGCAGCAGACCCTCCCTCCCAGACCCTCCCAGCTCCTGGACAAGCAGCAATTTTAGATTCATTCGGAAGCTGCTTTCTTAGTGAGAGGAGGGACAGTGTAGCTGCTGCTGATTTAATAGGGAAATCGATAGCTAGGCTAGTGTATTCAGTGTCCACTACAGTCCTGAAGGACTCATCTGATCTCTGCTGTAAGGACAGCACCCCAAAAAGCCCTTTTTAGGGCTACTTTTTTTTTTCCTGTGTAATCTAATTGCAGTTGCCTGCCTGTCAGCGTGTGTGCCAGTCTCACAGCGTATACTGTGCCCACTTGCCATTGCCACCACTCATATCTGGTGTAACATTAGTGTAAATTTAAAAAAAAAAACTTTTTTGACTGTGAAACATCAGTCTGCTTGTGTAATATAATTGCAGTTGCCTGCCTGCCAGCGTGTGTGCCAGGCCCACTTGCCCACAGTGCCACCACTCATATCTGTTGTAACAGTAGTGTAAATTTAAAAAAAAAAACACTTTTTTGACTGTGAAACATCAGTCTGCTAGTGTAATCTAATTGCAGTTGCCTGCCTGCCAGCGTGTGTGCCAGGCCCACTTGCCCACAGTTCCACCACTCATATCTGTTGTAACAGTAGTGTAAATTAAAAAAAAAAAAAACTTTTTTGACTGTGAAACATCAGTCTGCTAGTGTAATCTAATTGCAGTTGCCTGCCTGCCAGCGTGTGTGCCAGGCCCACTTGCCCACAGTGCCACCACTCATATGTGTTGTAACAGTAGTGTAAATTTAAAAAAAAAAAAAATTTTTGACTGTTAAACATCAGTCTGCTAGTGTAATCTAATTGCAGTTGCCTGCCTGCCAGCGTGTGTGCCAGGCTCACTTGCCCACAGTGACACCACTCATATCTGTTGTAACAGTAGTGTAAATTTAAAAAAAAAACACTTTTTTGACTGTGAAACATCAGTCTGCTAGTGTAATCTAATTGCAGTTTCCTGCCTGCCAGCGTGTGTGCCAGGCCCACTTGCCCACAGTGCCACCACTCATATCTGTTGTAACAGTAGTGTAAATTTAAAAAAAAAAAACTTTTTTGACTGTTAAACATCAGTCTGCTTGTGTAATCTAATTGCAGTTGCCTGCCTGCCAGCGTGTGTGCCAGGCCCACTTGCCCACAGTGCCACCACTCATATCTGTTGTAACAGTAGTGTAAATTTAAAAAAAAAAACTTTTTTGACTGTTAAACATCAGTCTGCTAGTGTAATCTAATTGCAGTTGCCTGCCTGCCAGTGTGTGTGCCAGGCCCACTTGCCCACAGTGCCACCACTCATATCTGGTGTAACAAACAGTAGTGTAAATTTAAAAAAAAAAAACTTTTTTGACTGTGAAACATCAGTCTGCTTGTGTAATCTAATTGCAGTTGTCTGCCTGCCAGCGTGTGTGCCAGGCCCACTTGCCCACAGTGCCACCACTCATATCTGTTGTAACAGTAGTGTAAATTTTTTATTTTTTTTACCAAGCATCTTTTTCCATCTCCCGGTTCCTAAAATCCATGCCATATACACGGCCCCTGGCGCCGCAACTGCCTCTGGGAACCTTACCATGGGTCACAGACCGCACGTCTTGTAATTCTCTGTCTGGGAAATTATCTATCTATCTATCAAATCTATCTATTTATCTATCAAATCTATCTATCTATCGTATCTATCAAATCTATCTATCTATCGTATCTATCAAATGTATATTGCATCTATTGATCTATCTATCTAATCTATGTATCTATGTATCTATCTATCTATCTATCTATCTATCAAATCTATTTATCTCGTGGCCGGACTGTTTTGTGACAGCCACTTGTGTTTCGGACAAATGTCCGTTGGCCAAATGTCCGTCGGCCAAATGTCCGTCGGCTGAAAGTCCGGCCACGATTGCACGCGCATTGCCCCAAATTTGAAGTAGGAGGACCGACCAAGCATCTTTTTCCATCTCCCGGTTCCTAAAATCCATGCCATATACACGTCCCCTGGCGCCGCAACTGCCTCTGGGAACCTTACCATGGGTCACAGACTGCACGTCTTGTAATTCTCTGTCTGGGAAATTATATATCTATCAAATCTATCTATTTATCTATCAAATCTATCTATCTATCGTATCTATCAAATGTATATTGCATCTATTGATCTATCTATCTAATCTATGTATCTATGTATCTATCAAATCTATCTATCTCGTGGTTGTGCAAATGGACTGTTTGCGGTTGTTTGCGGTGCGTTAAACGGGGAGTTTGGTCTGTCACTGTGAAGCGGACGTAACCCTTACACTACCTGATCGATACAACATCATACCTGATGTTTTAAAGCACGTTATTCCAAACAATTTAGGAATGCTAGGTGATTTATGCCCTTTATGGCTTAAAACCAGACTCTGCATCAACTATGTAATTTTACGTGGGAGTTTTGCCATGGATCCCCCTCCGGCATGTCACAGTCCAGGTGTTAGTCCCCTTGAAAAAACTTTTCCATCACTATTGTGGCCAGAAAGAGTCCCTGTGGGTTTTAAAATTCGCCTGCCTATTGAAGTCAATGGCGGTTCGCCCGTTCGCGAACAGTTGCGGACGTTCGCGTTCGCCGTTCGTGAACGGAAAATTTTCAGTTCGCGACATCACTAAAGATCTCCGGATTACGTTGAAAATTTAATGCAAGGTACCGCATTCAATTTGTTCAAATCAGCCAATAAGATTTCAGTAGCTTTCATCCTATTGGCTGATTTCAATATTTCAGCCAATAGGAATGCATTCAATCTTCAGTGTGCGACGGACGATCGCATGAAGAGGAGCCTCCACGCCGCTGAGGACCGCCGCCACTGAGAACCGCCGCTGAGGATCCATGCATCGGGGAAGCCAGCTCTGCTCCTCCGCTCCGCCTTATCTCCGGACGAAGATAGAAGATGACGGAGCCGCCTGGAAGAAGACCTTCTCCGCCAGACTTCAAAAACGGTGAGAACCTATTTGGGGCTTAGTGTTAGGATTTTTTTTTTTCATTTTTTTATTTTTTTTATATTTAAGATTGGGGATTTAATGGGCTGTAAAAGAGCTGATGAGCTGATTGCCCTTTTAAGGGCAGTAAAAGAGCTGAATGTGCTTTTAAGGTCGATGCCCATGCAAATACCCCTTTAGAAGCAATGGGTAGTTTAGGTTTTTTTAGTGTTAGTTTTTATTTTTATGTTGGGAGGTTTGGTGGGTGGGGGGTTTTTACTGTTAAGGGGGACTTAGTATTTTTTAAATTTAAAAGAGCTGTTTAACTTAGATTAGGGGGTGTTTTCATTTGGGGCAGGCTTTTTATTTTCATAGGGATTAGGTTTAATTTTTTTTTAATTTTTGTTTATTTTTTTCTTTAATTTTAGAGTTTTTTATTTTTTGTAATTTAATGTTAGGTTTTATTTAAGTGTAACTTAGTATTGGGGTTAATTTGGGGGGGTGTTAGGTTAGGGGGCTTAGTAATTAAATTAGTTATTTGCATTGTGGGGGTTAGCGGTTTAGGAGTTAATAGGTTAATTAGGTTTATTGTTATGTGGGGGTTTGTCGATTTAGGGGTTAATAGGTTAATTGTTTTTATTGCGATGTGGGGGTTTGTCAGTTTAGGGGTTAAAGGGACATTATACACTCATTTTTTCTTTGCATAAATATTTTGTAGATGATCTATTTATATAGCCCATAAAGATTTTTTTTAAAATGTATAGTCTTGCTTATTTTTAAATAGCATTGCTCTGATTTTCAGACTCCTAACCAAGCCCCAAAGTTTTATGAGAATACCGTCAGCTACCTACTCCGGCTTGCTCCTGTTTGTGTAAAGGGTCTTCTCATATGCAAAAGAAGGGGGAGGGGGGAGAGTGTCTTATTTCCCACTTGCAGTGGGCTTTCCAACTACCTTTTCAACAGAGCTAAACTGAGAGCTTCTAGGTAAGTTATTTAACTGTTTTATACTGGATTTTTATATCAGTATCTGTGCATCTTATTCTTTATAGTAGTGTCTATTACATGCAGTTATATAAAAATGAGTGTATACTGTCCCTTTAATAGGCTAATTAGATTTATTGCGATGTGGGGGTTTGGCGGTTTAGGGGTTAATAGGTTAATTAGGATTATTGCGATGTGGGGGTTTGGCGGTTTAGGGGTTAATATTTTAATTATGATATTTGCGGATTAGGGGTAATTACTTTATTATTTTGCGATGTTGGCGGTTTCGGTGTTTGTTAATACTTTGTGCGGGAGGTTAGGTTTTTTTGTTATACTTCGTGCCAGCAGTTAGGTTTTTTTATTTCTTGCGGATGGTTATGTGTTTTTTCGTTGTTTCGTGCGGGCGTATGTTTTTTTTTATGGCTTAGTTTGCCTACGCTGCAGCCAGGTGGATTCCGAAAATGGCAGGGTAGTGAAAGAATCCACCCTGCCATTTTCTGAATCAACCGGGATGCAGCTTTTGGCTGCAGCACACAGCCAACATTCCTTTGAGGATGTGTGCGCAACTGGCGACGGAAGCTTTACAAACGCAATTATAGTATAGATAGCTCTTTTGTAGTGCATTAATTAATTGTTGATGTATAGTATGGATGTTTAAAAATAATGAGTTTCATATTTCTTTTAAAGGGAAATTAAACCCAAAATTTTTGTTTCATGATTTAGACAGAGCATTTAATTTTTAAAAAGTTTCCAATTTACTCATATTATTAAATTTGCTTCAGTCTCATGTTATTCTTTGATGAAGGGATATCTAGATAGGTAGCATGCACATGTCTGGAACACTACATGACAGGAAATAGTGCTGCCATCTAGTGCTCTTGCTAATGTATAGCATTATTGCAAAAAAGCTGCCATACAATGCTGCAGACACGTGCATACTCCAGAACTTACCTTCCTGTTTTTCAACAAAGCATAACAAGAAAATAAAGAAAATTTGATACTATTAGTATAGCTGGGAAGTTGTTTAAAATTGTATTCTCTATATGAATCATGAAAGAAAAAAATTGTGTTTTATGTCCCTTTAAAGGGATACTAAACTCAAATTTTACGTTCATGATTCAGGTAGAGCGTGCAATTTTAAGCAACTTTCTAATTGAATCCTAATATTAAATTTTCTTGGTATCTTTATTTGAAAAGCAGAAATGTTTTGCATGTTTTGCAAGTTTCTAGTAGATACTGACAAATCAAGGTCCACTCGTAGCCGGAGATGTAGTAAAAGGAACTTTATTGTAGAATTCTTTAAAATTTCATACAAGGATGAAATAACATATCTGGAACTTTTGAACAACGTGAGTGGTGTTTGTTCCACTCCACGGACTGTCCGCTGACGCGTTTCGGCTCTAAAGGCCGTAATCGTAGCTACAGTCTGTTAGTTCTATAGGCCTTATATACCCATAAGAACTTGCTAATAGGTTAAAAACAAATACACCCTTTTGCTTGCTTGGAGTGGAACTTAACCACACCCACTAGTGCTAGACAATAAATACTGTGAGGAAATGTATGCAATACACACTGGTAATTACTACATAACAAAGCACTAACTCACTAACTGAATATTGAAGTTATAGTCATTTCCATATTAAAAATTCGAATAGAGGAAAAACAATTGTATACACAAAAATAGCCCCATAGTAATATTTGCTAAGCATGAAACACACTAAATAATTATAGAAATGAAAATTGCTATTACGTGTGCATCCATATATATGCACAAACACACATATTTGTCTCCACAAGACCCCTTAATACTAAGCTATCAAAACTATATATAACACACACTTGTTACATTGTATGACTACCGAAATAACTTTTTATGTATCAGTATTAAGAAAAAGGTCATACATATGAAAACCTTCTTTAAGCACTTTTAGATCTATGCTCATGCTAGCTTGCTACATTAAGAATAGAGACTATTACATGTATATATCTGGTCTATTGACATTATTGGATACACATTCTCAGGAACTCTATTCCCAAAAATGTATAAGATCGAATTCAGAGTTTAATCCTTCCGGGATTCTTGTCCTGAGCCTGTGTATCCAATAGGCCTCTCTCTTCGCCAGTAACTTGTCCCTGTTGCCCCCTCTTTCTTTGCATCTCCCCATTTCAATTATGGTCCATCTTAGCGAATTGACTGATTTACCATGGACCTGTCTAAAGTGTTGCACTAACGGTGTAGTTAATTTGAAGTGCTCTCTGATCCTCTCTCTAGTTTCCCTAGTGGTGAGTCCTGTGTATTGAATCCACACTCAATGCACGTAAGGAGATAGATTACATAACAGGACCTACAGTTTAAACATGAAAAATGCTTGAAACTCTCTCCTGTAACTGTGCTAATGAAACCTTCTCGCTGTTGTAAGTATTCACAGGCTGTACACTGCGCATAACTGCATTTATACGTGCCCTTGAATCTCAACCAAGAAGAGGTTTCTGGATGTTCTGACTTTAGTTGAGTGGGAGCCAGTATATTCCCTATACTTCTGCCCTTTTTAAATGCATATCTGCATCCCTTGGGTATCACGTTGACCAGACCATCATCAGCTTTTAGCATAGGGAAATGTTTCCTAACGATATTACATACTTGATGATACTGTTTACTATATTCAGTTATGAAGGATACTCCTTCAAATCTTGTCTTTGCTTTCATTTTTGGTTTTAGAAAAGCCTTCCTGTCTCTTACTGCGATATTCATTCTAGAAGCTCTAATTTCATTTCTTTTGTAGCCTCTTTTAAGGAATCTCTCCTCCAGCTCCAATGATTGTTTTTCATATTCGTCATCCAAAGTACAATTTCTCCTGAGTCTAATAAATTGCCCATTTAGGACTGATTTAAAGACTCGCTTAGGGTGACTACTTTAGGCATGGAGGAGAGTATTCCCCGCAATTGGTTTCCTGTATACTTTAGTGGTTACCCCTTCCAAATGTCTACTCACCAAGGTAACTTCAAGAAAGTTAATACTTTCATCATTGAACTCATGTGTAAATTTGATTCCAATCTCATTTTCATTTAGGATTTGCAGAAAGCTTGTGGCCTCAAACTCAGTGCCCTTCCAGATGACCAAAAGGTCATCTATATACCTTTTATAGTAAATAATCTTGTTTCTCCAGTGTTCATCACATGCAAAGATGTGGGACAGCTCCCACCAACCCATAAATAGGTTGGTGTAAAAGGATGCGTACTTCGTCCCCATGGCTGTCCCACATCTCTGCAGGTAGTGAACACCTTCAAACACAAACATATTGTGGGTCAGTAGGAACTCAGTCACTCGTAGTATGTATAAACGGAAATTGGAATCATAATTGGTATGGATGAGGGATGGATGAGTATAATGAAGTGACATCAATGGTCAACCAACCATACCCATTTTGCCAGTGAATACCTTCCATCTCTATGAGTTTGAGGCCACAAGCTTACTGCAAATCCTAAATGAAAATGAGATTGGAATCAAATTTATACATGAGTTCAATGATGAAAGTATTAACTTTCTTGACGTTACCTTGGTGAGTAGACATTTGGAGGGGGTAACCACTAAAGTATACAGGAAACCAATTGCGGGGAATACTCTCCTCCATGCCCAAAGTAGTCACCCTAAGCGAGTCTTTAAATCGGTCCTAAATGGGCAATTTATTAGACTCAGGAGAAATTGTACTTTGGATGACGAATATGAAAAACAAATGAAATTAGAGCTTCTAGAATGAATATCGCAGCAAGAGACAGGATGGATTTTCTAAAACCAAAAAGGAAAGCAAAGACAAGATTTGAAGGAGTATCCTTCATAACTGAATATAGTAAACAGTATCATCAAGTATGTAATATCGTTAGGAAACATTTCCCTATGCTAAAAGCTGATGATGGTCTGGTCAACGTGATACCCAAGGGATGCAGATATGCATTTAAAAAGTGCAGAAGTATAGGGAATATACTGGCTCCCACTCAACTAAAGTCAAAACATCCAGAAACCTCTTCTTGGTTGAGATTCAAGGGCACGTATAAATGCAGTTATACGCAGTGTACAGCCTGTGAATACTTACAACAGGGAGAAGGTTTCATTAGCACAGTTACAGGAGAGAGTTTCAAGCATTTTTCATGTTTAAACTGTAGGTCCTATTATGTAATCTATCTCCTTACGTGCATTGAGTGTGGGATTCAATACACAGGACTCACCACTAGGGAAACTAGAGAGAGGATCAGAGAGCACTTAGCCAACATTAAGGCTGGCAAATTAACTACACCGTTAGTGCAACACTTTAGACAGGTCCATGGTAAATCAGTCAATTCACTAAGATGGACCATAATTGAAATGGGGAGATGCAAAGAAAGAGGGGGCAACAGGGACAAGTTACTGGCGAAGAGAGATGCCTATTGGATACACAGGCTCAGGACAAGAATCCCGGAAGGATTAAACTCTGAATTCGATCTTATAAATTTTTGGGAATAGTGTTCCTGAGAATGTGTATTCAGTAATGTCAATAGACCAGATATATACACGTAATAGTCTCTATTCTTAATGTAGCAAGCTAGCATGAGCATAGATCTAAAAGTGCTTAAAGAAGGTTTTCATATGTATGACCTTTTTCTTAATACTAATGCATAAAAAGTTATTTCCGTAGTCATACAATGTAACAAGTGTGTGTTATATATAGTTTGGATAGCTTAGTATTAAGGGGTCTTGTGGAGACAAATATGTGTGTTTGCGCATATATATGGATGCACACGTAATAGCAACTTTCATTTCTATAATTATTTAGTGTGTTTCATGCTTAGCAAATATTACTATGGGGCTATTTTTGTGTAAACAATTGTTTTTCCTCTATTCGAATTTTTAATATGGAAATGACTATAACTTCAATATTCAGTTAGTGAGTTGGTGCTTTGTTATGTAGTAATTACCAGTGTGTATTGCATACATTTCCTCACAGTATTTATTGTCTAGTACTTGTGGGTGTGGTTAAGTTCCACTCCAAGCAAGCAAAAGGGTGTATTTTTTTTTAACCTATTAGCAAGTTCTTATGGGTATATAAGGCCTATAGAACTAACAGACTGTAGCTACGATTATGGCCTTTTGAGCCAAAACGCATCAGCGGACAGTCCTTGGAGTGGAACACACACCACTCATGTTGTTCAAAAGTTCCAGATATGTTATTTCATCCTTGTATAAAATTTTAAAGAATTCTACAATAAAGTTCCTTTTACTACATCTCCGGCTACGAGTGCACCTTGATTTGCCAGTATCTAATTGATTCCCATGAAACGGAAGGTTTGCACAGTGGACTTTGGATGTTTTCCTGCTTTCACGTTCCCACTCACCTCATGTGGCATTTGGAGGTCAAAGGTCGGAAGCCGGTGAGGTCTGATGACGTCAGACGCCGCAAGTGAATGAGCCTTGAGGGTAGCGAAGTTGAGACGGTAACAGCCTGGTTTGTTTTCCGGTTCGTATTTTGGAAATCTCGAATTGAGAGATACAATCGACTCTACCTATGGACAGGTCATTTACAGGTAACGGCTCCCCACTTTTTTCAACGACCGGATAGCCGATGGAGAGGTAAGTGGAAGAGGGCTACAGAGTATTGGAGTTTAGCCCTAACAAAACTCTATTATTGTACTGTTTATTCAAGTCAAGAAAGGAGTTCCTTTATATATAGTGACATTAACCTCATGGTTATTATAGGTGCCGACACACGGTTTAGTTTGTATTGCAAGTTTCTAGTCACACAGATGTATTATCAAAATTGAATTCCTTATATAAGAAACAATTCAAATCTATATTTTTTATATTCCAACTTTGCTACGCCATATTTTTGAACTAGATTCAACATGCCACAACGCATACTGCACACTAGCTTTTATTATATTCATATTTATATCTTCTATTATGTTACAACCAACAGTGTGTGTAAGAATTGATTATGAGAATTTATTATTTTTCAAATGGTAAACTTACTAGCAAAATATTGATACTGAAAAAAAAAAAATCTGTTTTAGTGAGATACCTTTGAGAAGAAAACTGAACACAGACTTGCTGTGTTGTGAATACATTTGAATGGATGACTTGTAAAATACAGATAGCGGGAAATTACTCTCAAACTGTATCTCGGCAAATAATTCAAATAAAAAGAGTGAGAGCTACTAAAAGAATGTGTTCATAAGGAATTCAAGCCTATATTTTTCCAGGGTGAGTTGTTTTACCTAAAATTGACTGGTCAAAATAAAAGGGGAAAAAAATGTATTAGAAAATAGGAGCCTGATTTATAGCCATTTACCTTTTCGGAAAGTTTGGTCATAAGTTTAGAAATAAAAATAATCAGAATAAATCAATACTCATTATATTGATAAAACAAAGTTGAGTAGTCAGTATTGTCAATGTGATATTACTGAGAATTAAACCCTGAAGTGTTGGCAGTGGTACATTTAAATGTTGTACTTGCCACATGCAATTTTACATAACTGTGTTCATCTGACTTCAATTCTATACTGTTGTTTCATTAAAAGGGACATTAAACACTTTGAGATGGTGATATAAAATGATAAATTGTATATATATATATATATATATATATATATAGTTTTATATATATATATATATATATATATATATGTATAACTCTACAATATGCTTTCATTATTTATTTTGTCCCCTTTTCCTGCAAAGCCATTCTGAAATTGTGAACATTTCAGTTCCTGTTAGAAATGGAAGTGCAGAAAACTGTTATATTCCACACAGCAATTAGTGATCTATTTATAACTGTCCCTAATTGGCCACAGCAGAGAAAGTAACCTAAGTTACAACATGACAGCTCCGATTGATTTATAGACACTAAAACTTAACACTTATTTTGTCACTATTTAAACAACTAATGAAACTTTACAAAATGCATCTACATGTTATTTTCAGACTAAAAACTAACGGCTAGGGGGTCGATCCGATATAAATCGTCGCCCGCAAAAGCCGGCGACGCCAATATTTGCGCGGGTTTGGTATCACATATACGGCGTAACCTAGAAGTTACGCCCGTATATTTCTGCCGTCGCCCGCAGTTTTTTGGGCCATAGGCAGGTATACCAAACCCGCGCAGTTTGGTATCCAATATGCAGCGTAAGGACTTACGTGGCGAAAATGGAGAAAACTTACTCCATTTTCACCTCGCCACAAAAAGCAGCCGTAAGAAGCCTTACGCTGACTATTGGAGCCCCGTAACTTCCTAAACTGGCTGCTAAAATAAACCTAACACCTAACGCATGCGCAATGTCTATCTCCCTGTCAACCGCGATCTGCTAAAATAAACCTAACACCTAACGCATGCGCAATGTCTATCTCCCTGTCAACCGCGATCTGCTAAAATAAACCTAACACCTAACGCATGCGCAATGTCTATCTACCTGTCAACCGCGATCCCCCCCCCCCCCCCGAAATCCCTAATAAAGTTATTACCCCCTAAACCGCCGCTCCCGGACCCCGCCGCCATCTACATAAACTAACCCCCTACTGTGAGCCTCTAAAACCGCCGCCATCTACCTTATCTATCCCCTAATCTGACCCCTTACACCGCCGCCACCTATATAAAAATTATTAACCCCTAATCTAATCCCCCTATACCGCCGCCAGCTATATTAATATTATTAACCCCTAATGTAAGCCCCTTACACCGCCGCCATCTCTATTAAAATGATTAACCCCTAATTTAATCTACCTACCCCGCCGCCAGCTATATTATCTATATTAACCCTAAGTATATTATAGTTAATATAGTTATTACATTATATATATTAACTATATTAACCCTAATTATATTAGGGTTAATATAGTTAATATAGTTACTATAGTATTTATATTAACTATATTAACTCTATCTAACCCTAACACCCCTAACTAAATTTATATTAAATTAATCTAATTCATTTATAAACTAAAATATTCCTATTTAAATATAAATACTTACCTATAAAATAAACCCTAAGATAGCTACAATATAATTAATAATTACATTGTAGCTATGTTAGGGTTAATATTTATTTTACAGGTAAATTGTTAATTATTTTAACTAGGTATAATAGATATTAAATAGGTATTAACTATTTAATATCTACCTAGTTAAAATAATTACCCAATTACCTGTAAAATAAATCCTAACCTAAGTTACAAATACACCTACACTATCAATAAATTTACTAAACTACAAACATCTATCTAAAAATACAATTAAATTAACTAAACTAAATTACAAAAAAAAACAAACACTAAATTACAAAAAATAAAAAAAAGATTACAAGATATTTAAGCTAATTACACCTATTCTAAGCCCCCTAATAAAATAATAAACCCCCAAAATAAAAAAAATTCCCTGCCCTATTCTAAATTAAACAAATTTCAAAGCTCTTTACCTTACCAGCCCTTAAAAGGGCCTTTTGTGGGGCATGCCCCAAAGAATTCAGCTCTTTTGCATACAACAAATACAATCCCCCCCCCCCATTACAACCCACCACCCACATACCCCTATTCTAAAACCACCCAAACCCCCCTTAAAAAAGCCTAACACTACCCCCCTGAAGATCTCCCTACCTTGTCTTCACCACACCGGGCCGAACTCCTGATCCGATCCGGGCGATGTCTTCCTCCAAGCGGCAAAGAAGAATTCTTCCTCAGGCGATGTCTTCCTCCAAGCGGCAAAGAAGAATTCTTCCTCCGGCGATGTCTTCCTCCAAGCGGCAAAGAAGAATTCTTCCTCCGGCGATGTCTTCCTCCAAGCGGCAGCAAAGTCTTCATTCTTCCGGCGGCATCTTCAATCTTCTTTCTTCGCTCCGCCGCCGCGGAGCATCCATCCCGGACGACTGTTGAACTTGGAATGAGGTACCTTTAAATGACGTCATCCAAGATGGCGTCCGCCGAATTCCGATTGGCTGATAGGATTCTATCAGCCAATCGGAATTAAGTTAGAAAAATCTGATTGGCTGATTGAATCAGCCAATCAGATTCAAGTTCAATCCGATTGGCTGATCCAATCAGCCAATCAGATTGAGCTCGCATTCTATTGGCTGTTCCGATCAGCCAATAGAATGCGAGCTCAATCTGATTGGCTGTTCGGATCAGCCAATCGGATTGAACTTGAATCTGATTGGCTGATTCAATCAGCCAATCAGATTTTTCTAACTTAATTCCGATTGGCTGATAGAATCCTATCAGCCAATCGGAATTCGGCGGACGCCATCTTGGATGACGTCATTTAAAGGTACATCATTCGTAGTACAGCAGTCGTCCGGGATGGATGCTCCGCGGCGGCGGAGCGAAGAAAGAAGATTGAAGATGCCGCCGGAAGAATGAAGACTTTGCTGCCGCTTGGAGGAAGACATCGCCGGAGGAAGAATTCTTCTTTGCCGCTTGGAGGAAGACATTGCCCGGATCGGATCAGGAGTTCGGCCCGGTGTGGTGAAGACAAGGTAGGGAGATCTTCAGGGGGGTAGTGTTAGGCTTTTTTAAGGGGGGTTTGGGTGGTTTTAGAATAGGGGTATGTGGGTGGTGGGTTGTAATGGGGGGGGGGGTATTGTATTTGTATGCAAAAGAGCTGAATTCTTTGGGGCATGCCCCACAAAAGGCCCTTTTAAGGGCTGGTAAGGTAAAGAGCTTTGAAATTTGTTTAATTTAGAATAGGGCAGGGAATTTTTTTATTTTGGGGGTTTATTATTTTATTAGGGGGCTTAGAATAGGTGTAATTAGCTTAAAAATCTTGTAATCTTTTTTTTATTTTTTGTAATTTAGTGTTTGTTTTTTTTTGTAATTTAGTTTAGTTAATTTAATTGTATTTTTAGATAGATGTTTGTAGTTTATTAAATTTATTGATAGTGTAGGTGTATTTATAACTTAGGTTAGGATTTATTTTACAGGTAATTGGGTAATTATTTTAACTAGGTAGATATTAAATAGTTAATAACTATTTAATATCTATTATACCTAGTTAAAATAATTAACAATTTACCTGTAAAATAAATATTAACCCTAACATAGCTAAAATGTAATTATTAATTATATTGTAGCTATCTTAGGGTTTATTTTATAGGTAAGTATTTAGATTTAAATAGGAATATTTTAGTTTATAAATGAATTAGATTAATTTAATATAAATTTAGTTAGGGTTAGATAGAGTTAATATAGTTAATATAAATACTATAGTAACTATATTAACTATATTAACCCTAATATAATTAGGGTTAATATAGTTAATATATATAATGTAATAACTATATTAACTATAATATACTTAGGGTTAACATAGATAATATAGCTGGCGGCGGGGTAGGTAGATTAAATTAGGGGTTAATCATTTTAATAGAGATGGCGGCGGTGTAAGGGGCTTACATTAGGGGTTAATAACTTTATTAGGTTGCGGCGGGGTACGGGAGCGGCGGTTTAGGGGTTAATAGCTTTTTTATTGTTAGGCTAGTGAGGGGGGATAGCGGATAGAGGGTTAGACAGTGCGGGCTATGTTAGGGAGGCGTGTTAGACAGTGCGGGCTATGTTAGGGAGGCGTGTTAGACAGTGCGGGCTATGTTAGGGAGGCGTGTTAGACAGTGCGGGCTATGTTAGGGAGGCGTGTTAGACAGTGCGGGTGTTTTAGACTTTAGTCAGGTTTTATAGGCGCCGGCAGTTTCTAACGTGCCGCAAGTCACTGGCGACGCCAGAAATTTGTACTTACGCAGATTTCTGGACATCGCTGGTTTGTCAGACTTACGGCACGTTAGCATCTGACGGCGACATATATGGGATAGCTCGAGTTGCGAGCTGAAACTGCGGGCGACGCCGGTTCCCTCGCTTGCGCCGCAAACTGCGATCTATATCGGATCGCGCCCTAGATTTAGAGTTTTGTCGGTAACGACCCGCGTAGCTAACACCAGCTTTTTTCTGGCCGCACCTTTAAAATAACTCTGGTATTGAGAGTCCATATAATGTCAGCGTTAGGCTCCAAAAAAGGAGCGTAGAGCATTTTTAACGCTACTCCAACTCTCGATACCAGAGTTGCTTACGGACGCGGCCAGCCCCAAAAACGTGCTTGTGCACGATTCCCCCATAGAAAACAATGGGGCTGTTTGAGCTGAAAAAAAACCTAACACCTGCAAAAAAGCTGCGTTCAGCTCCTAACGCAGCCCCATTGTTTGCTATGCGTAAACACTTCCTACGTCTGCAACTAACACCCTAACATGTACCCCGAGTCTAAACACCCCTAACCTTACACTTATTAACCCCTAATCTACCGCCCCCACTATCGCTGACCCCTGCATATTATTTTTAACCCCTAATCTGCTGCTCCGTAAACCGCCGCTACTTACATTATCCCTATGTACCCCTAACCTGCTGCCCCTAACACCGCCGACCCCTATGTTATATTTATTAACCCCTAATCTGCCCCCCACAACGTCGCCTCCACCTGCCTACACTTATTAACCCCTAATCTGCCGACCGCACCGCACCGCTATTATAATAAAGTTATTAACCCCTAATCCGCCTCACTAAACCTATAATAAATAGTATTAACCCCTAATCTGCCCTCCCTAACATCGCCGACACCTAACTTCAATTATTAACCCCTAATCTGCCGACCGGAGCTCACCGCTATTCTAATAAATGGATTAACCCCTAAAGCTAAGTCTAACCCTAACACTAACACCCCCCTAAATTAAATATAATTTTAATCTAACGAAATTAATTAACTCTTATTAAATAAATTATTCCTATTTAAAGCTAAATACTTACCTGTAAAATAAATCCTAATATAGCTACAATATAAATTATAATTACATTGTAGCTATTTTAGGATTAATATTTATTTTACAGGCAACTTTGTAATTATTTTAACCAGGTACAATAGCTATTAAATAGTTAAGAACTATTTAATAGTTACCTAGTTAAAATAATAACAAAATTACCTGTAAAATAAATCCTAACCTAAGTTATAATTAAACCTAACACTACACTATCATTAAATTAATTAAATACAATATCTACAATTATCTACAATTAAACCTAACACTACACTATCAATACATTAATTAAATACAATATCTACAAATAACTACAATGAAATAAACTAACTAAAGTACAAAAAATAAAAAAGAACTAAGTTACAAAAAATAAAAAAATATTTACAAACATAAGAAAAATATTACAACAATTTTAAACTAATTACACCTACTCTAAGCCCCCTAATAAAATAACAAAGACCCCCAAAATAAAAAATGCCCCACCCTATTCTAAATTACTAAAGTTCAAAGCTCTTTTACCTTACCAGCCCTGAACAGGGCCCTTTGCGGGGCATGCCCCAAGAAGTTCAGCTCTTTTGCCTGTAAAAAAAAACATACAATACCCCCCCCAACATTACAACCCACCACCCACATACCCCTAATCTAACCCAAACCCCCCTTAAATAAACCTAACACTAAGCCCATGAAGATCATCCTACCTTGTCTTCACCTCAGCAGGTATCACCGATCCGTCCTGGCTCCAAAATCTTCATCCAACCCAAGCGGGGGCTGGCGATCCATCATCCGGTGGCTGAAGAGGTCCAGAAGAGGCTCCAAAGTCTTCATCCTATCCGGGAAGAAGAGGCGATCCGGACCGGCAACCATCTTGATCCAAGCAGCATCTTTTATCTTCATCCGATGACGACCGGCTCCATCCTGAAGACCTCCACCGCGGACCCATCTTCATCCGGCGACGTCCAACTGAAGAATGACGGTTCCTTTAAGGGACGTCATCCAAGATGGCGTCCCTCGAATTCCGATTGGCTGATAGGATTCTATTTTTTGTTATTTTTTGTACTTTAGTTAGTTTATTTCATTGTAGTTATTTGTATTTGTAGATATTGTATTTAATTAATGTATTGATAGTGTAGTGTTAGGTTTAATTGTAGGTAATTGTAGGTATTTTATTTAATTAATTTAATGATAGTATAGTGTTAGGTTTAATTGTAACTTAGGTTAGGATTTATTTTACAGGTAATTTTGTAATTATTTTAACTAGGTAGCTATTAAATAGTTCTTAACTATTTAATAGCTATTGTACCTGGTTAAAATAATTACAAAGTTGCCTGTAAAATAAATATTAATCCTAAAATAGCTACAATGTAATTATAATTTATATTGTAGCTATATTAGGATTTATTTTACAGGTAAGTATTTAGCTTTAAATAGGAATAATTTATTTAATAAGAGTTAATTAATTTCGTTAGATTAAAATTATATTTAACTGAGGGGGGTGTTAGTGTTAGGGTTAGACTTAGCTTTAGGGGTTAATACATTTATTAGAATAGCGGTGAGCTCCGGTCGGCAGATTAGGGGTTAATAATTGAAGTTAGGTGTCGGCGATGTTAGGGAGGGCAGATTAGGGGTTAATACTATTTATTATAGGGTTAGTGAGGCGGATTAGGGGTTAATAACTTTATTATAGTAGCGGTGCGGTCCGCTCGGCAGATTAGGGGTTAATAAGTGTAGGCAGGTGGAGGCGAAGTTGAGGGGGGCAGATTAGGGGTTAATAAATATAATATAGGGGTCGGCGGTGTTAGGGGCAGCAGATTAGGGGTACATAGCTATAATGTAGGTGGCGGCGCTTTGCGGTCGGCAGATTAGGGGTTAATTATTGTAGGTAGCTGGCGGCGACTTTGTGGGGGGCAGGTTAGGGGTTAATAAATATAATACAGGGGTCGGCGGTGTTAGGGGCAGCAGATTAGGGGTACATAAGTATAACGTAGGTGGCAGTCGGCAGATTAGGGGTTAAAAAAATTTAATCGAGTGGCGGCGATTTGGGGGGACCTCGTTTTAGGGGTACATAGGTAGTTTATGGGTGTTAGTGTACTTTAGAGTACAGTAGTTAAGAGCTTTATGAACCGGCGTTAGCCCAAAAAGCTCTTAACTACTGACTTTTTTCTGCGGCTGGAGTTTTGTCGTTAGAATTCTAACGCTCACTTCAGACACGACTACCGGAGTTAGAAAGATCCCATTGAAAAGATAGGATACGCAATTGACGTAAGGGGATCTGCGGTATGGAAAAGTCGCGGCTGAAAAGTGAGCGTTAGACCCTTTTTTGAATGACTCCAAATACCGGAGTTAGCCTAAAACCAGCGTTAGGAGCCTCTAACGCTGGTTTTCACGGCTACCGCCAAACTCCAAATCTAGGCCTTAATAAATGCTAGATAGAATGATGCATTCAAAGAAAATATTAATGTCCCTTTAAGTGTTGTCAATTTTAGGCATTGGGGCATATTTATTAAAGTCTGGCGGACCTGATCCGACAGTGCGGATCAGGTCCGCCAGACTTCGCTGAATACGGCGAGCAATACACTCGCCGTATTCAGCATTGCACCAGCAGCTCACAGCAGGGGGGTGTCAATCAACCCGATCGTACTCGATCGGTTTGATTTCCGGCGATGTCTGTCCGCCTGCTCAGAGCAGGCGGACAGGTTATGGAGCAACGGTCTTTGTGACCGCTACTTCATAACTGCTGTTTCTGGTGAGCCTGCAGGCTCGCCAGAAACACGGGGCATCAAGCTCCATTCGGAGCTTGATACATATGCCCCATTGTGTTTATAGTAATGGTAGGGGAGGGCAAGCAGGTGAAAAGAGAGGGAAAGAGAATCAAAATGTATGTTTGCAATGTGGTAAGAGGACATTTTATTAAAAGACTATTAAATACTTTAGAACTGTATAATCATCACATGCACAATAAAAAGACAATGCGCTTTTAGAGAAGAATATTTCATTCTGACAGTTTTCAATAATTTCCCTGTCCTTTGTATCATGTGACTTTTATACATATATATTATGAACTCTGGCACATGTTTAATAGGAGCTGGTGATTCAGAAAGTGTGCATATAAAAAGATTATGCATCAGAACCTGGGATACACTTTCTTATTGAGCGCAAAGCTTCCATGCAATGCGAATGTGAGGTCATGTTCGAATTGCACTCTACTTATAATACCAGTGCACATTTGTGTGTGCTGTTATTACGAGTAGAGCGCAAATATTGCGCTTGCGAAAGCGCAATTGTTCTCTCCACTCTTAATCTGGCCCTTTGAGTATTATTAGCTAGTGGAGAGAAATACACTTTTGATTTAAGAAAATAGCCAGAAACTGATTTTAACGTTATAAGTATACCTGAAACTAATTTGAGTTGGGAGTCTTGAAGTGTGGCAGGAGAGGACTGAAAGCTTTTATCCTGGAGGACAATCACATTATACCAGCCAGTGATCCAAAGGAATGGCAGATTTTATAAAGTAGTCTCAGAAGGGGATATAATAATATCCCTGGGGTAATTACCCCCTGCTCGAATAACTGCCATGCATAGGTTAAACAGTTCTTTCATATCTGCTATGAAAGTCTGGCCTTCTGTTACTATTTATGAACAGAAAAATAGCCAGTGCATTCATCAAAATGGGCATGCTTGCATTCAGACAAAGTTCAATTGTTTATTGGTTCTAACACACAAATTTAAAGGGATAGTAAAGTCAAAATTTAACTTTCGTTATACAGAGCATGGAATTTTAAACATCTTTCCAATTTAATGAAATTATTATCGAATACACATATATGCCTTTTGCCATTGGCTCACCAGCTGTGTTCAGCTAGCTCACAGCAGTACATTGCAGCTCTTACGCCTGCTCTTCAACAAAGCATAAAGCAAGAGAATAAAGCAAAAACTGAAAATGTATTTAAAATGACTGCTTTATCTGAATTATTCACTGTACTGTCCCTTTAACATACAGAACTTTTCTTGCCAGCATAAAAATGCGCTAACAATTTTATAATGCTGTTAACATGTACAGACTGACAAAATCTGGTGCATGCCCTGCTTATATAAAAGGATATTAATTCCTCTAAAGGAAATATTTTCTAAGGATTTACTGCTTAATACATCACAGCATGTGTCCTGCTAGAGAGAGAGAGAGACACCAACTGGTTGCTTCTGTTACACCAGGAAACCAAGGCTTTGGGTGTTTACAGCGTAAGAAAGAATTCATACTGAGAAGGATTAAGTTGGTCGCTGTCAGTTAATTATAAGACATAGTGCTTATGACGTGAGCAGCTAACCAAGGTTCATAAAAGTCAAAATCAATCTTTCATGATTCAGATAGAGCTTACAATTTAAAAATAATCTTATTTACTTCTATAATCAAATTTACCTCTTTATCTTGGTATTATTTGCAGAAACGTAGCTCCTTTCCATGAGTGTTTACTAAGGACTATGGGCCCCATTTATTAAATAATGGATGGACAAGGTTTGTTCTCGAGAACCTCGTCTTCCAGGCATCATGGTCGGGATGATGACTTCTGCTTGAGGTTTGTGCTAGCCTGAAATGCTCTGGCCCCAAAGCTGTATCTGCAGCATCATGAATAAGGTTTTATATATTTAATATTAATAAGGACCATATTTAATTAACATTTTTTTCCAAACATTGTTTCAATCATTACTGCAGTATAGTGTTTAAGACACATGAGCCCACCTAGGTGTGCTTTCATAGAAAACAGCTACACTTTTACAAAGAAAAAAAAGATAAAGCTGCAATTTTCACAAGCAAGTTATCTGAGTAGTGAATGTTTAACCCCTTAAGCCAAAGGACATAGGTACTATGTCACAGAGTACTGTTCCTAGGTTACCCTCTTAATGTAGTACCTATATCCAACAGTCTGGCTCATGCTGCAGTCCTCACTGTCAGCTTTGTCAGCGGATACTGCAGACAGGGACAGAACGCATCTGCCTTCATATGGTAAGGAACAACTGATCGTTCTTCCTTTACCATATGAAGGTTGATAGCCAATACAGGGATAGATTAATAGTGGAGTGGTAGTTTGCGTTCCCACTTGATGCATTAACTCTGCTAGAAGTAAGTGTTTTGCATGTGCCGGGCAGTGCACGTATTGCAAGTTGAAAGTAAAAATGTTTAATACACGTGCTAATCAGACACGCACAAAAACCTGAACTCAGAATATCATGACCGCATTAACGTACTCCCCCATAGACATCAATGGAGTGGGAAAAGAGTGTGTGTGTAAGGGGGGGGGGGGTGCACGCAATCCCAACAGTAATTTCTTAAGTGTACTAACCCGACATGAAATATTAATATATTATTAATATATTCCAATGTTCTTCACATAGAAGAATATGTTCTATTTATTCCTAAATACATATTTCTAAATATATTTTGGTAAAATATATATATCTATACCTATATATATATATATATATATATATATATATATATATATATATATATATATATATATAATTAGCTTTTACAGCCATTTATAATTGACTGCAGTAGTTGTGTGTAAATAATTTCAGTTAGAAACCCAAAGTTTGTGAAAAAGTTAATGATTTTTTTTAATATAATTGCATTTGGGGATCTCAAAATGAGCCTAGATCAATACCTTGGGTTGCCTACTAAAAAAGAAAAACCTTCAGATAGTGTAAAGTATGTAAAGTGTACTGTGGTTATTTAATTATTAATAGCATATGCAGAGATTATGAAACACTATACCCACTAGAATCATCCTACGGAAGTTAAAAAAATGTGCGGCAAGGAGTGCATTTAATATTCCTACATTTCCTAAAATATTTCAGATTCCATCTCTGACCTTACTGCTATATACTTCTATAAATAGCTTATCTACTACTCCTATAAATAGGATTATATTTCTCTCTAGGCAATGCAGGCAAATATCTGGGGTTACCTTCTTTTGATACTTTTCTCGCTTAGCAATACATTTTTTCATGAAGCTTAGCAGCAATACATTTTCCAACCACACAATACTCCCTACCATCTTATATTTTGTATTCAATATGTTTGTCTGCCCAGCACAGGCAGTCAGTTAGTTTTGGGGAATGAATCATCTCTTCAACATATATATGTTTATAGGTTAAACATTTTGCAATACTTTAAATTAGTTTTTCTTTTATCTACTGAATGACTGACCTGAATGCGGGGGTGGGGGTGACACTACTTTATGGTTGTATGTTTTTATGTGAGGTATATTTTATGTAACATTAAAGAATATGTTAGTCTGATAATATCCTTTAATGCAAAATTGAGCTTTTGTGCTAAAACAGTAGCATAGCACCACAACCTTGTATCCTAGCTTATTTTCCCATGAACTTGTTTCTTTATGTGTCCTGCTCTCTTTATTCCCCAGTTCAAGATATTTTCCATGCAGCTTTCTCATTTTGAATTCACCATTACTATTTAAATTACTATTTTTAAACATTTCTTCATAACACTTCATTAAAAAGAATCTACACCCTCATCATCCATCAATGAAAACTGCGTGACTGTCCAAAATTTGTATACTCCTCTTTAAGTTTGCTTTTGTCTTATTAATATGATATTTAGTTTCTCAGGATTGTAATAATGAAGATGAATGGTCATCTGTTGAAAATGCTGTACATCACATCTGTATAATACAGAATAATATTCAAACAGATTTCAGGTAATATCAATAGAAAGGGGTTGTATTTTTTAAATAAGAAGTGTTTTTTATTTTGGTGTTTTATGTTTGTTTTTCTGATTGGAGTGGGTATAAGAACCATGGGGCACTTTGTACAAGAGAAATTTGTGGTGGAGACAAGTTGCTGTTAGGGTTAATTGTTGTGATGGATTAGTTCTGCCATTACTGTTATTTGAATTAGAGGAGTTTGTGGTCAGTGTTAATTGCAATGGAGGAGTTTTTGGTTAGTTATTATTGCAGTGGGGTGCATTAGAACAATGTGATCTGGCTTGTTTGTGATGGTAGGGGTTGTAGTTGGAATGAATCATGGTGGGGGAGTTTCATGTTAGTGATAACTTACATCAGGACAACATGTTTAGGGTTGTTGTTGATGGGGCAGGTAGTATGATTTATTTTATATTCTGTGCAGTGTGGTTTTCTACTTAAAAGTAATTGTACAGTCGCTTACTTAAACTGCGGCTTTTAAAAATGGGTCTGTTGGAGCAATCAGGCTATTGCACATAAAAATGACAGTCCTAGGACACTGAGAAAGTAGTAATGACATATAGGATACATAGAAATTTATATCTGCTGCTAACGTATTTGAACTTTTGAAGTATGTTGGCTGACCAGCAGCTATTAATATCAACAGGGCTGCTAGTGGGCTGCAGTTATGATACTATCAGTAGCGACTTACAAAGGATATAGGCCTTGGTCATTTTAAATCAATACTAAAAAGTTTTTTCCTTCTGTGTGATGCTGCATTATTAATGATGTCAATTAATATATGCAGTATTTATTTTTTCACCACCAAATCGAAAACCACTGCAGAGGGATTACTTAGGAATTTCCATTATTAATACCTCTGGGGATAACATATTTGTCTGTCTCCAGGGTTAACACAAGATAGTTAGATGTACTGAGTCTGAACAAAATGTTAATACACACGAGTAACATCTTGAAAATTTCTGCTGCAAAATACATGATTCGGCTGAATCTGAATACATTGGTAAATGTACATACACATGACGGTTCTGCGCCCTTTCTTCATCGTTCCCTGCCAGCTGTACTAAAGAGAGCAGAATTAATATCATTTGCTTTCAGTGCTCCTGTGAGCCATGACTCAGCATGACTATTCCTTCTGGCAAAAGTGTGATCACAGTATCTCTACAGTATGCAATAAAGCCAGTGAAATCAACTGCAGTAACGAGAACAAAGCTATCTTTTTAGAACTATAAACTTCACAAAATCTTATAAGCACATAAAAAAATGAGATTACCAGCCTCTCATCCTTATCTTAAAATTTGATTTTTGTTATTCCTAAAATATCTGAAAATACCCCACAAAATTTCTAAGGTCATTTTACAGGGGAACAATCAAGTAAGCAAATTATAGAAGAACTGACCACGCCCACTAGCTGTTTCTATAGCACCACCTACTCTAATCTGCCTCAAAACCAGTGACATGCAGTGACATCAGAGGCTGGTGAGGCAGTGGCTAGGATATGCCTTCATTCTTTAGATATCCTTTGTTGAAGAAATAGCAATGCACATGGATGAGTCAATCGCATGAGGTATCTATGTGCATCCACCAATCAGCAGCTACTGAGCATATTTAGATATGATTTTCAACAAAGGATATCAAAAGAATGAAGAAATTTAGATATTGGATGTAAATTGGAAAGTTATTTAAAATTGCATGCTCTTTCTAAATCATGAAAGAAAACATGTGGGTTTCATGCCCCTTTAAATGGTGTCTTGGAAAACTGGTCAACTTAGTAAACATCTGGGGCCCCATCCAATATGAAGCGTCGCCCGCATATAAATGCGGCACGTATATTTCACCCGGCGGACGTAGTTTTTTCCCCCTATAGACTAACATATAAAACCTGCGCAATTTGGTATCCAATATCCAGCGCAAGGCCTTACGTGGCGAAAATGGAGAAAACGTACTCCATTTTCACCTCGCCATAAAAAGCAGCCGTAGCAGGCCTTGCGCTGAGTATGGGAGCACCATAACTCCCTAAAATGCCTACAAAAAAAAAACCTAACACCTAACGCATGCGCAATTTCTATCTACCTGTCAACCGCAGTCCCCCACCGCAATACCTAATCAAGTGTTTAACCCCTAAACCGCCGCTCCCGGACCCCGCTGCCACTAAATAAAGTGTTTAACCCCTAAACCGCCGCTCCCGGACCCCGCCGCCACCTAAATTATATGTATTAACCCCTAAACCGCCACTCCCGGACCTCACCGCCACCTACATTATATGTATTAACCCCTAAACCGCCGCTCCGGGACCCCGCTGCCACCTACATTATATGTATTAACCCCCTAAACCGCCGCTCCCGGACCCCGCTGCCACCTACATTAAATATATTAACCCCTAATCTGACCCCCTACACTGCCGCCACCTACATTAAATATATTAACCCCTAAACCTAAGTCTAACCCTAACACCCATAACTAAATTATTATTTAAATAAATCTAAATAATATTAATATTATTAACTAAATAATTCCTATTTAAAACTAAATACTTACCTATAAAATAAACCCTAAGATAGCTACAATATAATTAATAAATACATTGTAGCTATTTTAGGATTTATATTTATTTTACAGGTAACTTTGTATTTATTTTAACTAGGTACAATAGCTATTAAATAGTTAATAACTATTTAATAGCTACCTAGTTAAAATAATTACAAAATTACCTGTAAAATAAATCCTAACCTAAGTTACAAATACACCTAACACTACACTATCAATAAATTAATTAAATAAATTAACTTCAATTATCTAATATAAAATACAATTAAATAAACTAAACTATATTACAAAAAAACAAACAGTAAATTACAAAAAAATAAAAAAATATTACAAGAAGTTTAATCTAATTACACTTAATCTAAGCCCCCTAATAAAATAAAAAAGCCCCCCAAAATAATAAAATTTCCCTACCCTAAACTACATTACAAATAGCCCTTAAAAGGGCCTTTTGCTGGGCATTGCCCCAAAGTAACCAGCTCTTTTAACAGCCCTTAAAAGGACTTTTTGCTGGGCATTGCCCCAAAGTAATCAGCTCTTTTACCTGTAAAAAAAAAAGAAATACAATAATACCCCAACATTACAACCCACCACCCACACACCCCTACTCTAAAACCCACCCGATCCCCCCTTAAATAAACCTAACACTACCCCATTGAAGATCACCCTACCTTGAGCCGTCTTCACCCAGCCGGGCCGAACTCTTCATCCGATCCGGGCACAAGTGGTCCTCCAGCCGGGCAGAAGTCTTCATCAGATTGGGGCAGAAGAGGTCCTCCATCCAGCAGAAGTCTTCATCCAAGTGGCATCTTCTATCTTCATCCTTCCGGCGATGAACGGCTCCGTCTTGAAGACCTCCGGCGCGGAACATCCATCTCTGCCGACGACTACCCGACGAATGACTGGTCCTTTAAATGACGTCATCCAAGATGGCATCCCTCGAATTCCGATTGGCTGATAGGATTCTATTAGCCAATCGGAATTAAGGTAGGAAAAATCCGATTGGTTGATTTAATCGGATTTTTTCTACCTTAATTCCGATTGTCTGATAGAATCCTATCAGACAATCGGAATTCGAAGGACGCCATCTTGGATGACGTCATTTAAAGGACCAGTCATTCATCGGGTAGTCATCGGCAGAGATGGATGTTCCGTGCTGCAGGTCTTCAAGATGGAGCCGTTCATCGCCGGAAGGATGAAGATAGAAGATGCCGCTTGGATGAAAACTTCTGCTGGATGAAGGACCTCTTCTGCCCCGATCGGATGAAGACTTCTGCCCGGCTGGAGGACCACTTGTGCCCGGATCGGATGAAGAGTTCGGCCCGGCTGGGTGAAGACGGCTCAAGGTAGGGTGATCTTCAATGGGGTAGTGTTAGGTTTATTTAAGGGGGGATCGGGTGGGTTTTAGAGTAGCGGTGTGTGGGTGGTGGGTTGTAATGTTGGGGGGGGTATTGTATTTTTTTTACAGGTAAAAGAGCTGATTACTTTGGGGCAATGCCCCGCAAAAAGCCCTTTTAAGGGCTGGTAAAAGAGCTGGTTACTTTGGGGCAATGCCCCGCAAAAGGCCCTTTTAAGGGCTATTTGTAATTTAGTGTAGGGTAGGGAAATGTTATTATTTTGGGGGGCTTTTTTATTTTATTAGGGGGCTTAGATTAGGTGTAATTAGATTAAACTTCTTGTAATATTTTTTTATTTTTTGTAATTTAGTGGGGGGGGTTTGTAATATAGTTTAGTTTATTTAATTGTATTTTATATTAGATAATTGTAGTTAATTTATTTAATTAATTTATTGATAGTGTAGTGTTAGGTGTATTTGTAACTTAGGTTAGGATTTATTTTACAGGTAATTTTGTAATTATTTTATCTAAGTAACTATTAAATAGTTATTAACTATTTAATAGCTATTGTACCTAGTTAAAATAAATACAAAGTTACCTGTAAAATAAATATAAATTCTAAAATAGCTACAATGTAATTATTAATTATATTGTAGCTATCATAGGGTTTATTTTATAGGTAAGTATTTAGTTTTAAATAGGAATTATTTAGTTAATAATATTAATATTATTTAGATTTATTTAAATAATAATTAAGTTAGGGGGTGTTAGGGTTAGACTTAGGTTTAGGGGGTAATATATTTAATGTAGGTGGCGGCGGTGTAGGGGGGTCAGATTAGGGGTTAACATATTTAATGTAGGTGGTGGCGGTGTAGGGGGGTCAGATTAGGGGTTAATATATTTAATGTAGGTGGCGGCGGGGTCCGGGAGCGGCGGTTTAGGGGTTAATACATATAATGTAGGTGGCGGAGGGATCCGGGAGCGGCGGTTTAGGGGTTAATACTAGGATAGGTTTATTGCGGTGTGGGCTATGGTGTTTAAGGGGTTAATAATTAGGCTTATTGCGTTGTGGGGGGTTGTCGGTCTAGGGGTTAATACATTTATTATTGGGAGTGAGAGGGGGGATTGCGGATATAGGGGTATACGTGTCGGGAATGTTTGGGAGGCGTGTTAGACAGTTACGGGAGATTTCATATTTTAGTATGTTTTTGTATGCACAGGCAGCTTCTAAAGTGCCATAAGTCACTGGCGACTCCAGAAATTTGTACTTACGCTTATTTCTGGACATCGCTAGTTTGTCTGACTTACGGCACTTTAGCAACTGCCGGCGGGGTATATGTAATACCCCGATGTGCAAGGTGAAACTACGGGCTGCGCGGGTTCCCTTGCTTGCGCCGAAAACTACGCCGTATATCAGATCGCGCCACTGATTTTAGTCTAAAGGATTGTAACAGAAACTCTTGCCAGATAACAAAATGCTTGCTCTGATTATGAGATCTAGAAATCCAGGCCCATTAAAATATGTTTAAAACATACTTTTTACTTTAATGCTGCAAATTATGCTTATAGATTCCTTCATTATTCAGTAAATATAAAAATGTCTTGATCCAGTGGCAGCAGGTGAAATTGACCCCACCCCTTTAAATAAAGCCACATCCTCAGAAGGCACCACCAATTCATTAATTAAATAAATAAAAGGTAGACCGAAACATAGAAAAGCACTCGGGGGGAGAGGGAGAGACAAGGGGAGAGGGAGAGAGAGACGGGGGGAGAGGGAGAGAGAGACAGGGGGAGAGGGAGAGGGAGACACAGAGGGTTAGAGAGAAAGAGAGAGAGACACAATCACACAGAGGGTTAGAGAGACACATAAGGGATGAGAGAGTCAGATGGGGAGGAAGAGAGACAGGGATAGAAAAGAGACCATGGGGGAGAACGACAGATAAGGAGAGAGGCAGAGGGGAGAGACAGGAAGAGAGATGGATAGAGAGAGAGATGGATAGAGAGAGAGACAGACAGATAGAGAAACAGAGATGGATAGAGAGAGACACACACAGAAGGGAGAGAGAGAGACAGAGGGGAGAGAGAGAGACAGATCAGAGAGACAGAAAGACAGAGAGGAGAGAGAGAGACAGAGGGGGGGAGAGAGAGAGAGACAGACGAGAGAGAGAGAGAGACAGAGGGGAGAGAGCGAGACAGAGGGGAGAGAGAGATACAGAGGGGAGTGAGAGAGAGACACAGAGGGGAGTGAGAGAGACACAGAGGGGAGTGAGAGAGACACAGAGGAGAGTGAGAGAGACACAGAGGGGAGTGAAAGAGATACAGAGGGAAGTGAGAGAGACAGAGGGGAGCAAGACAGAGGGGAGTGAGGTAAACAGAGGGGAGTGAGGGAGACAGAGGTGAGTGAGGGAGACAGAGGGGAGTGAGAGAGGCACATAAGTGGGGAGAGAGGGAACAGTGAAATGGGGGAGACACCACTGAATGTTTAAGTAGTTTATTTTAAGTGACTATCAAATGCTAATAGTCTACAATATATTTTAAATATCTGAAACAGAACAGCACATATGAATGGGAGCATTAATACATTATTATTTGTTGTCTACATCAGGGTTGTCCAACATACTCCTAAGGAATCCCTGGTTTAAATGAAATGCTATAGCTACAGGAGCCATGGAGAATATTTGCTATAACTCATTCTAAACTGCTTGGTCTCATTATTACCATGCTGTTGGTCTAGCTTACTCTTGGCAAATTACAACTCATCCATACAAACAGCATAATAGGAAGATGTAAGAAAACACAGTTGCAGAGCTACAGTGAGTTCATAAGTCAGTAAGAGAGTGAGGCTATAAACTAGTGTGCAGTACAGAGTTTATAAACTAGTGTGCAGTACAGAGGCAAGCTGCTAAGGTAGTGGGTGTAAACTTTGAGTAAACAAAATACAAAAACGATCCTTAAACTTCTGTAAAAGAGTAAAAAAAAACAAAAAACACTAAACCACATTCATTAAATTATAATTTTCACTAACATAATCCATTTCAGCAAAATATAAGGTTGCAGCACTTACTTCAATAAAATGTGGCTAAAACACTGCGCTCTCTGCATCTCTTCCTGCTCTGTAAGGAAGTGACTGTGGAACATTCCACTTCACTTGGAGGGGAAGGACATAACTCTCTTTTTCACTGGAAAAGCTGGCAGCTGCACAGGGCAGCAACAAAATAAATTAAAGTAGTTTTTTATCATTTTTGTTTTGTTTTATATGATTTAACATCGAGCCCCAACCCTAAATTCCCCTAACTGATGCCTCTCACTGGATTGGGTCAGCCCAAAGAGCACTTATGGGTTATGCAATGATCTTAACCACTTTCATCCAGTAGGTGGCGCAGCATGTCGTGTAATGGAGGGCAGACCTGCTTGTGCCTCTCCATTGCACAACATTTAGCTGTGGAAAAAAAAAATGCTGGAAAAAAAATTGCAATATTTTTTTTTTTTTTTTTAAAGCCTATAACAAAAATATATATATATTTGCCCATATGAGAGGTGAAGCCCTGCCTCACCTGCCTCTAGTAACTGCACATCATCAAAACACCCAATATAAATTGCATACAATATTACATATGGTATTATTTTGTCAAATCTTTAAACTACATGAGAATTGAGGCCAGTTCACCATATTAGATATTATATTATTATTTTTCTGTTGTAATGTACAGGGAGTTGACTCTTTTGCCACAATATGCAAACAAATATATGCATAAGACCAACAATGACCTTATGTAATGTGGACATCTCAGTGTAGGACAGATTTTACAATACTGGACAGACTCCCAGTACAATTATAGTGATGAAATGGCAGTCAAAAATTAAGACTGGAAAACTGGATTAGTTTGCAAATTTAACCTCATATAAAATGTATTTTCCTCCCCTCTGAAATATACAGAATAATATAGTATAGACATTAACAATATTTAGGGAATCATTGTTATGTAAAAATGATTGGCAATGCTAAAAATATTGCATATACAAAATATTAAGCTGACCTACAAATTCTCAGCCATACAGGAACGCCTCTGTTACATTACATGGCTGTCCACTTGAATTTATAAATATTCTTATGATTCTGTCATCCACTCTGAAGGTTTTATATCTCTGCTGTGTCAGCTGAGACATAATTATCAATGAAGCATAAAAATGCCTGTAGTACCATGACCATTTCAAGTGAATTATTACATATGATCTACTAGCATCAGTGTTGTTTAGTATGAGTGTTTCAAATGTTTTATTAATACCTTTAATAATATGGCACGTTTATAAAGAACATGTATTAATAGCTACTAAAAACCATAAGTTTTGCTCCTGTTTCCTATGTAACTATTCTTTTTTTTTTTACATTTTTACTGTAACAAAGTTCAAACATAGAAAACAATAATACAAATAAAGTTTAAGGGGTCTATTTATTATAAGGTGGATATTGTATCATGTCCGCCGCACATCAATAAATGCCGACAGCATACGCTGTCTGCATTTATCATTGCACCAGCAGTTCTTGTGAACTGCTGGTGCAATACCGCCCCATGCAGATTCGCCGCTACTAGGGAGTTTCAATCAACCCGATCATATTCGTTCGGGTTGATTTATTTCCGCCGCCTCAGGTGGACAGGTTATGGATCAGCGGTCTTTAGACCGCTGCTAAATAACTTCTGTTTCTAGCAAGCCTGAAGGCTCGCCGAAAACAAGGAGCATCAAGCTTCATATGGAACTTTATAAATTGACCCCTAAATAACAACAAAGACAAAAAAAAAGCTAAGGTCTTGATAATAACTAAAAACTAAAGCCTTAGTTACAAATGGATTCAAACAGATCTCTGTGCAATTGACAGGTGTCTTTTCTCAGTGAGGGGATTGGAATTCACCATTGCACATTTAGCTACTTTCTCACAAAACACCTTTAACTCTTTCCACAGACCTAAAGCTACAATGTAGTCAGAAAACAAAGTACAAGTTATAAAAAAGATCGACTTAAAGTGATGGTAAATCCTAGTGTTTCTGAAATGCTAGGATTTACCATTGGTACAAATAAAGGGGACTTTAATTCATGATGTATAAAATACTTCATGCTGAAGCTACTTTATTTATTTCCCACAATGCTATTGGCTAAGAGGTGGAAATTTCACCTCTCTGCCAAATAGAGAAGATAGCGTTCTGGCGGTGAGCTGCCTTAGCAGCTCAGTGATGGCGAACACTTGGAACAAATAACATAATTTATGTAAGAACTTACCTGATAAATTAATTTCTTTCATAGTGGCAAGAGTCCATGAGCTAGTGACTTATAGGATATACATTCCTACCAGGAGGGGGCAAAGTTTCCCAAATCTCAAAATGCCTATCAATACACCTCCCACCACACTCACACCTTAGTTTAACGTGTAGCCAAGAAGTGAAGTGTAAAAGGAGTAAAAAGCATACAAAAAAAGGAACTGGAAAAAATAAAGTGCTTTATACAAAAAATCATAACCACAAAAAATAGGGTGGGTCTTATGGACTCTTGCCATTATGAAATAAATTAATTTATCAGGCAAGTTCTTACATAAATTAATTTTTCCTTTCATGTAAGTGGCAAGAGTCCATGAACTAGTGACGTATGGGATATAATATCCAGGATGTGGAAAACCATGAGTCACTAGAGAGGGAGGGATAAAATAACAAGAAATTAAATCCAAAATAATTAAGTTTTCTTTAAAAAAAAAATAAGAAAAACTCAAATCAAAGGCATTAGAATCAAACTGAGACAACTGCCTGAAGAACCTTTCTACCAAAGGCTGCTTCTGAGGAAGCAAACACATCAAAATGGTAAAATTGAGTAAAAGTATGCAAAGACCAAGTTGCTGCTTTGCAAATGTGATCAACTGAAGCTTCATTCTTAAAAGCCCAAGAAGTGGCAACTGATCTAGTAGAATGAGCTGTAATTCTCTGAGGCGGAGACTGCCCCGCCTCCAAATAAGCTTTGTGAATCAAAAGTTTCAACCAAGATGCCAAAGAAATGGCAGAGGCTTTCTGACCTTTCCTGGAACCAGAAAAAATAACAAATAGACTAGAAGTCTTTCTGAAATCTTTAGTAGCCTCAACATAATATTTCAAAGCTCTTACCACATCCAAAGAATATAAAGACCTTTCAAGAGTATTCTTAGGATTAGGACACAAGGAAGGGACAACAATTTCCCTATTGATGTTGTTAGAATTCACAACCTTATGCAAAAATGTAAATGAAGTCCGCAAAACCGCTTTATCTTGATGTAAAATCAGATCATTTGGAAACTCTTCTAGCAGAAGAGATAGCCAAAAGAAATAACACTTTCCAAGAAAGTTGTTTAATATCCAAAGAATGCATAGGCTCAAAAGGAGGAGCCTGCAATATCTTCAAAACCAAATTCAGACTCCAAGAAGGAGAAATAGATTTAATAACAGGTTTGATACGAACCAACGCCTGAACAAAACAGTGAATATCAGGAAATTTAGCAATCTTTCTATAAAATAAGACAGAAAAAGCAGAAATTTGTCCTCTCAAAGTATTTGCAGACAAATCCTTATCTAAACCATCCTGAAGAAACTATAAAATCCTTGGAATTCTGAAAGAATGGCAAGAATAATTATTAGTGGAACACCATGAAATATAGGTTTTCCAAACCTGATAACACATTTTTCTTGAAACAGACTTACAAGCCTGTATCATACTGCTAATCACTAAGTCAGAGGAACCTCTATGGCTAAGTACTAAGCGTTCAATTTCCATGCTATTAAATTTAGAGATTTGAGATCCTGATGCAAAAACGGCCCTTGAGACAAAAGGTCTGGCTTTAAAGGAAGTGGCAAAGGCTGGCAACTGGACATCTGGACAAGGTCCACATACCAAAACCTTTGAGCCCATGCTGGTGCTATTAGAAACACATGAGATTGTTCCAATATGATCTTGGAGATCACCCTTGGAAGAAGAACCAGAGGTGGAAAAATATAAGCAGGTTAATAAAACCAAGAAACTGCTAAGGCATCCACCATCTCTGCATGAGGATCCCTGAACCTGGAAAGGTATCTGGGAAGCTTCTTGTTTAGGATTTGGGTCCTTGTAAATTTTAATTGTGAATGATAGTCTGATGTTTTAGAGCTTTAGGCCGGTATACTTTTATTTAGTCATTATGAGTCACGCTGCGGATGTATGCACGTGAACTCTCACTGTAGATGATGTAACAAACTGCCTATACTCTCTCTGATAGTGTACCTACTACAAGTCAGGGTACTCTGAACTTAGTGTATAACGCATATAGGTACAGATTTGCAATCATGGGTTTTGTAATCCTGGGACATATAGCGGAGGTCTATTTATGGACCTAAAATATTTATAATTGAACTAACACAATAATTTATCTACTTTATAGCCCTTATTTCCAAATGCTATATATAAAGCTATTATATGCCAAGCAATGGATGGTCTGAATTTTTAAAGGTATAGACTGATAATTTGTAAACTAACTTTTACTAGACACGGTGCGGATGTATGCGTGTGTAAATGTATCACGTAAAATAGAGTTTAGTTTACATACATATTGACATTGTATCTATTTTCTATACCCCTAATGTGTAAATTATAGCACATTACACATATTCAGCGATATTACACCTATCCTCCTACCTGGAGATCTCTTACTAAAATATATGTAGAAACCCTCAACCTAGTTCTTTACTGACATGCTATACTTGCATGCAGTCATACTTTTACTTATCTTAATAGAGTTAAAGAAACACTGAACCCATTTTTTTTTTCTTTTGTGATTCAGATAGAGCATGCAATTTTAAGCAACTTTCTAATTTACTCCTATTATCATTTTTTCTTCGTTCTCTTGATAACTTTATTTGAAAAAGAAGGCCTCTAACCTTTTTTTTATTCAGAACGCTGGACAGCACTTTTTCATTGGTGGATGAATTTATCCACCAATCAGCAAGGACAACCCAGGTTGTTCCCAAAAAAAATGGGCCAGCATCTAAACTTACATTCTTGCATTTCAAATAAAGATACCAAGAGAATGAAGGCAATTTGATAATAGGAGTAAATTAGAAAGTTGCTTAAAATGTTATGCTCTATCTGAATCCCGAAATAATTTTTTTGGGTTCAGTGTCCCTTTAATCTTATATAACTAGTGAAATTTTACTATACATCAAGGTAGTTTTGGACTGAATACATTATATTTACTGTGTATAGCCTGGCATTTTGAGATTGAATATAACACATAATACGCTGCGGATGTTAGCGGTGTATTTGTACTACTGTTGATATAATCCTTTACCTATATTTAATTAAAGTTACTTGGTCTCTTTATTTGAATGTGTATTGGAAAGTGCTTCTCATTGATATACTTTATATTACCATTTTGAAACCATTCATTACTATGGCTATAATAAATATTGAATATATTTGAGGAAATTCTTCTCCCAGCATTTCAATACCTATGATATAGATCTCTTTATAGATATCACACTTGTTCAGCACACTTGCTTCTATAATGTGATACAAACTATGGATTAACACCCACATAATAGGTTTCTATCACTTATATACTGTAGTACTCTTCCTGACCTGTATCAGTGTCTTTGGACAATATATATTTTTTCAGACTTAATGATTCGTGTTTTTAAATGTTTGTGTATGATTGATTTTAAGCATCCTAATAAAGGTTACATTTTATTTATTATTTTTTTCTTTTGCTCTACCCCCTTGTTCTCTTGCTCTAACTATTCCAGTTGTTTAGGACTGTGAGTGCTACCTATATTGTCTTGATACTGATGAACTTGTTGTTTTGTACAATGCACCCCCATCCAACATTATTCACTCTGTAATACATGCCTTTGAGTATTGATTTCTCAATAGACATATACACTTTATAAAAGGATATTACTAAACAGATATTGTAGCAGTGCCATTAGTACCCCCTATCCTTTGTATGAGAAATAGCATCTGGTATAGGAAAAACTTCAGGAGTAACCTCAGAAGTTTTAAGAACAGAATTCAAACATTTGCTATTCTTGTTATCAAGAGGACTAGATTCCTCAATACCCAAAGTAAACCATACTTCCTTTAATGACACCAGGAACAATTACGATCTTACTGGAAGGAGCAAGGAGAGGAGGAATATGTAGTATAAAAGTTCAATTAATTGTATCAGTTTAAAAGCGAAAAAAGGACACAGCAAAACAAAAGATACAGCTGACGCGTTTCCTGCCTCAGCGGCAGTTCATCAGTTCATCAGCTCTGATGAACTGCCGCTGAGGCAGGAAACGCGTCAGCTCTATCTTTTGTTTTGCTGTGTCCTTTTTTCGCTTTTAAACTGATACAATAAATTGAACTTTTATGCTACATATTCCTCCTCTCCTTGCTCATTCCGGTAAGATTGTAATTGTTCCTGGTGTCACTGTTGCATTAACTGCTGTTCTGGGGGTGTGGAGGATCCCCACGATCTTACTGGCCTAGCCATGCTGGATGACGTATTGCAGGCTTGAGAATGAGGCATCTCACATCGTAGTGAAGTTTGGCGTTACACGCTACACTGAAAGTATCCAAGGAACTACATGCTGTTAGAGGGAGATTACATTGCGGTATTATCCGTACTCCTGAGGATCCGCTGAGGAAGTGGTAAGCCTATCGTTCTTGATATTTTTGCTGTTCTTGGAATTAATATATTATTGAACTTTCATACATGCCCTTATTATAACAGCAAGTGTGGGACTCTGACAAGAGTATTATCATTGGGGTTAATGACAAGTAATATCCTGCATATAGCCGCATATGTGGAACTCAAGATTGAGGAGTATACACAGGATTACTATATTTAAACCAGTACACACATTCAGTTATTAACATATTTGGATTATATTCATACTTCCTTTAATAAAGAACGAATATATTCAATCTTCAAAAGAAAGGTGAATTTATCAATTTCAGTCTCTGAAGTAGGATCCTCTGAGCCAGAGAGATCCTCATCAGCAGAAGATACTTCAGTATGCTGTTGATCAATACAAAATTCATCAGATTTATGAGAAGTTAGGAGAGACCTTTTACGTTTATTTGAAGGCCGAATAGCAGTCATAGCCTTTTTAATGTCTGTAGAAATATAATCTTTTATATCTACAGGAATATCATGTAAATTAGACTGTAAAGGTTTAACAGTAGATGTATTTGTACTTATAGAAACATTATCAGCATGTAATAATTTTTCATAGCAAGTGCCACATATTTGAGCTGAAATAAGTTCAGCTAATTTACAACATATACACTTAGCTTTGGTAGAATTGTTTTCAGGCAGCTTGGTTCCTACAGTAACATAAGAGGCAGGATCAGTCTGAGACATCTTGCAAAATGTAACAAAAAAGAAAAATAACGTTTAAACAAAATATCCAATTTCCTCAAAGTAACAGTTTCAGGAATGGGAAAAAATACTTATGATAAAATTAAGGTAAAAATCAAAAGCAAGCAACCTAGCCCTCAAAGAACAAATGAGAGCAGAGAGCAGAAGAAGGAGAGACTTAAAATAAGAAATTGTGGTGCAAAGAAAGGCGCAAATGCAGAAAAAAACTTTTGGCGTCAAACAAGTTGCGTCATATCCGGCACGACTTTGCGCCAAAAAAACAAGAAAGTCACAAGAATTACGCGACTTGCATCACGACTGGCTCCTAAGCCCATGAAAATTGAAAAAACAGTTACAAGTAATCTGGAACCTCAAGTAGGTCTAAAGAAACTCCTATGAACATAATTTCCATGCGGAAACTGTTAAACTGCAAAGGAAATACACAGACCTGACTCATGGAAAATATATACAATATACAAAAGATAAAGTGCCAAACATAGCTGATAGTGTCTTAAAAAAGTGATATATACTTACCAGAAGACACCCACCCACATAAAGCAGACAGCCAAACCAGTATTGAAACATATCAGCAGAGGTAATGGTAGAGGCGTTAATGTCGATCTGAAAAAAGAGGCAGAGGTGAATCTCTGTGACTGATTTACAGAGAGCCTTAGACTAGATTTCCCATAGGTGAAAACATGGCATCATCAGGCAAAACTCCCTTCACATCCCTCAGACAAACACTGTACTTTGAGAGGAACTGGGCTTCAATATGCTTAGAAGCGCCTATCACAGAAGAAAATCAAGCACATCTTGCTTCACCACCTCCACAAGGAGGCAACGTTTGTAAAACTAAGGTATGAGTGAGGTAGGAGGTGTATTTATAGGCATTTTGAGGTTTGGGAAACTTTGCCCCCTCCTGGTAGGAATGTATATCCCATACGTCACTAGCTCCTGGACTCTTGCCACTTTCATGAAAGAAAAAGGAGCTTTCAGCATGAAGTATTTTATACTTCATGAATGAAAGTCCCCTTTATTTGTTTCAATGGTAGATCCTAGCATTTCAGAAACTATTATTTTATTATTATTTTTTATTTATAAAGCGCCAACAGATTCTGCAGTGCTGTCGATGGGTACAAAGCTAAAAGTACAACGGAGAAACAATAGAATAAAAGACAACATTTTACAGACAAATACAGGGGGAATTGAGGGCCCTATTCCTGTGGGACTTACAATCTAGATAGGTAGGAGGATGGGAAACAGGAGGTGGGGACTGCACAGGTGAGAATGATATTAGTGAGGAGATAGATGAGGGCAGCAGTTAGGTAAGTGAAATTCATTTGTTACTGAGTCGGATGAAAAGATTCCATAAACAAAAAGGCCCATAGGGAGTGTTTAAAGGAGGACAGGTTAGGGAAAAGTTTGACAACTTGAGGAAGTGCTTTCAAGAGTGTTGGTGCCGCATGAGAGAAGTCCTGTAGTCTAGCATGGGAAGAGGTGATGGTAGAGGATGCAAGGAGTAGGTCATTGTTGGATCTTAGGGGGTGGGCTGGAGTATATTTTTTGATAAGTGAGGACAGATAGGGTGGGACAGCATTGGTGAGGGCTTTGTAGGTCAGGGTGAGAATTTTGAATTTAAATCTGCTGTGAATGGGGAGCCAGTGAAGGGACTCACAGACAGGTGCAGCATATACAGAGCATAGGGAAAGGTGGATTAGCCTGACAGAGGCATTTAGGATGGATTGAAGGGGGGAGAGGCGGGAGAGAGGGAGGTCAGTTAGTAGGTTATTACAGACGTCAAGTCGGGAAATTACCAGGGAGTGGATTAACTGTTTAGTAGTTTCAGCGTTCAGAAACAGATGAATTTTGGAGATATTGCGTTGGTGGTTGTGGCAGGATGAAGAGAGCAATTGGATGTGGACAATAAAGGACAGATTTGAGTCAAGTGTGACTCCAAGACAGTGGAATTGGGGTGATGGGGAGATAGTGGTGCCGCCAACAGTGATAGAAAAATTAGAAACTGGAGTTGTTTGGTCTCAGATCGCCGGGGTACCACTTCATAATTTTTATAAAAATAATCAGTATTCTACACTTATCACTGGAATTGAGTATTTCACATTCAAGGTCTTGGAGAGCAAGAATCAGACATGCACACATGATGGAATCTAAGTCTGCTCTGGTTTATTCTTAGCAGGGCTGGATTATATATTACAAATCACATACATGTAACGACACAGAGGGTCTTCATACACGCCCCCTATTACAAGTTAGGTAATACAACTTAACAGACAGAAAATAATTTGTATAAGACTGGAGACATTTATCCTTGAACAACAAGATATCTGTCAGGGAACATCACTTATTTGTGTTGCACACTGTCACAGATCAGTACCCACCTACATTATTTCCTGTAGCTGCAAAATATACATTTTCCATGTCTGTACTTTTTTTCAGATATTATTTTCTATTATGATATGTTATGCTGTACGCCAAATAAGGCTATTAGGATATTACTGTATTTTGCTTAGCCAATAAGATGATGTTACGTATCATATGCCTACATGCATCCATGTCTATATATTGTGCTTTTGGCCCCAAAATAAACGGAACATTTGCTAATGATAACCTGCCTGTGTGTGTTATTTTGGTAATTGTTTCCCGGACGTCCGAGAAGGTCACTGTTTTCCTCCAAGACTCATCTTCCAAATATTGCCCTGGGAAAATTCCTAACAGTCTGGTGATCAGAAGTGGGATCGATCAATCGGGAGCCTTCAACAGGGTGAGTAATTTTGTCTATATATTGTGACTTGATTTCTGTGCCCTGTAGAAGGCCCATTAAGATCGATATCCAGTTATTTGGGGAATTTTTTTTGTCTTTGGTAGAACCCGGGTGGGTAAAAAGTGTCTAGGGAGACCTCCGTGGAATTTAAGGTTTAGGTTTAAGGTTTAATTTGGCCCTTTGTAGTCTTGGTTGAGACCAGTACCTTATTGCTGCTATTTATGTTTTGTCTTGTCATTTTTATTTGCTGCTATATATATTATATGTTTTGTCTTGTCATTGCAACTCTATTATAAGTACATATACGCAGGTGTAAGACGCACCGTTTACCGTGTCGAAGGCCACCGCCTAATGATACGCGGATAAACGATAGCACGGTGACACCTGTATGGAATGTGCACTTTTGCTTCATATTGTAATTGTTCTGTTATTTGAGTCATATGTATCATGAAATTATTTGTCTTATATGTTGTGTACTACTCATATTGTATACTGTTTGTATTTTAATATTGCGATTCTATTATGAGGACATAGACACAACTCGTGTCCTGTGTTCACTATTGCTCACCATTTCTTATTGTATTTTCATTGTATATTTCTGTAATGTCAAAGATACTATGTTGTAGTATGAAAAAATATAAATGAATCACAACTGCTGAGTTAATAGGATTTGTAGCAAGGTTTAAACTAGATAATAACATGGATTACTAAAAGAAGTAATGTCAGAATCCGAGTGTAAACTTTGCAATTTGTTATATGGATAAATAGCATTAGATATTTCTATAGCTGTATCGAGTAAATGATTACTGGAGGAACAACAGAAAAACCATGACTATAACCAAAGGAAAAATGAAACAGTGTTAACACGAAAAATAGCTACTATGAAAATATAAAGCTTTACCACAATATATCAGGAATTATGGGCAAGTATGCGTAGCAGTTATTGCATAAAAGATAGTAGCATGAAAAATAAGTAAGAGGTTACAGACTGTACCTGGAGGGTAAACAAAGTATTTAGAAAGTTTAAGGAAAAATCTCACAGCTTGAATTGGGGAAGCGGTTGCAGCGCTGATGCCGAAGATGTTGGCGTGTGACGTCACAGCTCCACGATGCAGGGCGGAGGATTAGGCTGAATGAAGTAAGCTGACAGCAACGGCTTGGGAAAAAATGTCAATCCGGTAACAAAAGATGTAGGCTGGTTTCAGCAAGATAAGTTTGGTGAATCCGAAAAGATATAATTTAGGATGAAATCCAAAGAGGTAAATTAGTGCTCAGTTTGAATCACACTATGGTTAGTGGAAAACAATAACAAGCAAAGTGGAGAGGGGGGAGGAGGCTTAAATAGCATAGCAGGTAAATTGATCAGAGAATTAAAGGGATATTCTCAGTACAAGTAACAGGTTGTTATTAAACAATATGTAAACGTGACAGGATGCTCCCCTAAATGATCCACTCCGTGGATCAGGGATGAGGACGATCCGGATTCTGTTGATGGAATTGCGAGATGAGTCTGGGGGCAGATATATTAACAGCTGGCTCCCAAGAGTCATGTTCCGAAGTGTAGCCTTTCCATCTTATCAGATACTGTAAGTTACCCCTATACATTCTAGAGTCAAGTATGGATTTAACCTCATATTCAATGTTGGGATCAATGGAGATAGGAGGTATACTTAGGCGTGAAGTGGCATCACGTACAGAACGGTAGGGTTTTAGTAGGGAAACATGGAAGGTAGGGTGTATTTTCAGAGTGCTAGGTAATTGTAACCGAACTGCATTCTCATTTATGATTTTGATTATCTGAAAAGGACCAATGAATAATGGTGAAAGTTTCTTGCTAGGAGTATTAAGATGTAAGTTTTTGGTTGACAGCCAAACTAGATCTCCAAGGGAGTACCGTGGTGGAGCCATCCTTCTTAAGTCGTAATAAAGTTTCTGTTTGGTTTTAGCTTGTTCAATAGCGGTCCTGACTTTTGCAAAATTAGAAGTGATGGAATTTGTTAAATCAGAGATATATGGTAGTGAACTGATTTGGGGTAGTAGTTGAAATGTTGGATGGAATCCATAGTTAATGAAGAATGGAGTCTGGTTGGTTGTGGAATGTACTGTGTTGTTGAAGGTAAATTCAGCATAGGGCAGATGTTGAGACCAAGAGTGTTGGTCGAAATGACAATAAGACCTTAGGAATTGTTCAATGCTTTGGTTAGACCTTTCAGTCTGACCATTAGTCTGAGGATGATAAGAGGTTGAAAGTCTTTTGTCAATATTGAAAATCTTGCAAAATTCAGTCCAGAGAGAACTAGTAAACTGGGAGCCACGGTCTGTTAAAATGCGTCGAGGGAGACCGTGAAGTCTGAAGACGTGTAGTAAGAGCAAATGTATAGTTTCGGCAGCGGTAGGTAGCTTGTGGTACGGTATAAGATGTATCATCTTACTGAATAAGTCCACCACGACAAGGATAGTAGTATTATTGGAGGATCTGGGGAGATCAACGACATAATCCAAGGCTATGTCGGCCCAAGGTCGTGATGGAGTAGGTAAAGGCATGAGTAACCCATAGGGCCTATGTTTTGATCTTTTAGTGGTAGCACAAACTGAACAGGTGTTAATGTACTTCATTATGTCGGTATTCATATCAGGCCACCAGTAACTCCTTTTAATAAGCTCTTGTGTCTTGTGGATTCCGGTGTGTCCCGCAAATAAGGATTCATGAGCTGAATGTAATATCAAATCTCTGATAGAAGGGGGTACATATAACTTCTCATCAAAATAATAAAGGGAATCCTGTTTCATTTGTAACTGTTGAAGAGGCTTAGTTTGATCTTTATGTTGTTCTTCTCTTAGGAATGGAATAGAATCAATGAGAAACAACAGGTATTTATTCTCTGGGATTACAGATTCTTTTGGAAGACAGAGATCGGAGGGAGTAGGCAGTCGTGAGAGAGCGTCTGCCTTCTTGTTCTTACTAGCCGGTCTGTAAGTGATAAGGAAATCAAATCTGGAGAAATACAGATTCCAACGAACATGTCGTGCAGTGAGGGTTTTCGTACTTTTAAGGTACTGTAAATTCCTATGATCAGTATACACTATGGTTGGGTATGTCACACCTTCAAGGAGATGACGCCACTGTTCAAAAGCAACCTTGATAGCCAGTAACTCTTTGTCACCCACGGGGTAATGCAACTCAGGAGCCTTCAAACATCTTGAATAAAAAGCTACGGGATGTAGAGGTTTCTTTAGGTGTTCTCTTTGTGAAAGAACAGCTCCAATAGCATAATCGGAGGCATCGACCTCTAATACATATTGGAGTTGGTTGTTAGGGTAACGTAATATAGGTGCAGAGGTAAATTTTTGTTTTAGGAGATCAAAAGCCTTTTGGGATTCAGCAGTCCAGATGAACTTAGTATTTGATTTTGTGAGGTTGGTAAGTGGTTTGGCAATTGCTGCAAAATTATTTATAAATTTTCGGTAAAAATTTGCAAAGCCAAGGAAGCTTTGTACCTGTTTCTTATTACTTGGCTCTGGCCACTGTCTTATGGTGGTGATTTTTGAGTCATCCATCTGTATGCCAAATTCCGAAATCTGATAACCAAGAAAGGTGATCTGGTTTGTATGAAATATACATTTCTCGGCTTTAGCATATAAAGAATGTGAGCGTAAGCGTGATAATACCTGTCTGACGTGTTTTATGTGTTCTTCTAATGTTTTTGAATAGATCAAAATATCATCAAGATAGATTACAATATAGGTGTCAAGAATATCTTTGAAAATATCGTTAATAAAGTGTTGGAAGGTTGCCGGGGCGTTGCAGAGACCGAATGGCATGACGGTGTATTCGTACAAGCCATAACGAGTACGGAACGCCGTCAGCCATTCGTCTCCAGCCCTAATATGAACGAGATTATATGCACCTCGAAGGTCAAGTTTAGTGAAGACCTTGGCACCTTCCAAACGCTCAATTAGCTCTGGAATAAGGGGCAAAGGATACCGATTTTTAACAGTAACCTTATTCAGCTGCCGGTAGTCCACTATGGGTCTTAAACTGCCATCTTTATTTTTTACAAAAAACATACCGGCCGCAGCGGGGGAAGTAGATGGTCTGATGAAACCCTTCTGTAGATTTTCCTCAATATATGATTTTAAGTGTTCCAGTTCAGGTTTGGACAACGGGAACACATGACCGCAAGGTATGACTGCACCTGGTAATAAATCAATAGGGCAGTCATAAATACGATGCGGCGGTAGATTTTGAGATTCTTTTTTACTGAAAACATCAATAAAGTCAGCATAAACATCAGGTATCTCTATATCAGTGGAGATTTGAGGTGGTTGTAAAAGCAGAGTAGGGTAGCAAGTGGATAAGCAGTCATCAGAATTAAGCTTTACAGTTAGATCTGACCATGAAATCAGAGGGTTATGTAATTTTAACCATTGTAGGCCTAAAATGAGAGGGAAGACGGGGGATGTAATGACATCAAAGGAAATGTACTCCCTATGGTGGTCTGGTGTGGATAGGAGCAATGGTATTGTTTCATAAATTACCGGTCCAGAGGACAAAACCTCCCCATCAATTCCCCTTAAAGGTACAGGAGCCTTTTTTTTTATAAGTGGAATTTTATTTTTTGTGGCAAAAGACACATCAATGTAAGAGGCAGAAGCACCAGAGTCAATTATCCCTGAAACGTTCACTCGAAGTTGATCCCACTGCAAGAGAAGGCATAGGTTACAGTAGCTTGCAGAGTGTGACACAGCATTTAAGGAATAAAAAGGATGGGAGTTCTTACCCTTATTCTGTTTCTGGAGAATGGGACAGGCCTTGACAGTATGCTCTTCTGATGCACAGTACATGCATAAATTCTGGGAGCGCCTTCTTAACTTTTCTTGATTGCTTAATGGGCCTTTAAGAAACCCAATTTCCATAGCTTCAGTGGTGTTTTTAACATGAGAATGTGTAGGTAAAGAAGGGTTTTGTTTTTTATGTGTTGACTCATGATAACCTTTCTCGTTTTGTCTCTCCCTAAGCCTTCTGTCAATACTGATACTGAGATTAATTAGTTCCTCCAAAGTGTGAGGAATTTCAATGCGAGAGAGTTCGTCTTTAATAGATTCTGACAAACCCAGTCTAAACTGGTTTTTTAGAGACAAATTATTCCATTGGGTGTCAGTAGCTAGCCTCTTAAAATCTGCAATATAATCTTCTACATCTCTTCTTCTCTGTTTAAGAGAGCGCATTGCAGTTTCAGCGGTTAATTGTTTGTAAGGGTCGTCATAAAGCTGACCAAGGGTAGAAAAGAAGGAATCTAGAGAGTTAAGTATATCATCGTTTGTTTCCAGGAAGGAATTAGCCCAGCTTCTGGGTTCTGCTCTTAAATAGGAAATGGTAGTCATCACCTTAACTCTGTCAGTGGGATATGTGTATGGTTTTAGTGCAAACAACAGAAGACAAGAGTTTTTAAAATCTCTAAATTGTTTTCTATCCCCTGAGAATACATCTGGGAGACTAACTTGTGGTTCCTGGAACCGGGTTCTACTATCTACAAAGTCTTTAATATAAGTTTTCAGTCCCTGGTTTTCTTGTTTGAGGGTATTGAGGCCATCAGTTAAGGCATCCACTTTTTGAGAGAGAGTTTGTAACTGATTAGACATCTCAGCTGGATCCATGTTTTATGGCTTGTTATTCTGTAATGTCAAAGATACTATGTTGTAGTATGAAAAAATATAAATGAATCACAACTGCTGAGTTAATAGGATTTGTAGCAAGGTTTAAACTAGATAATAACATGGATTACTAAAAGAAGTAATGTCAGAATCCGAGTGTAAACTTTGCAATTTGTTATATGGATAAATAGCATTAGATATTTCTATAGCTGTATCGAGTAAATGATTACTGGAGGAACAACAGAAAAACCATGACTATAACCAAAGGAAAAATGAAACAGTGTTAACACGAAAAATAGCTACTATGAAAATATAAAGCTTTACCACAATATATCAGGAATTATGGGCAAGTATGCGTAGCAGTTATTGCATAAAAGATAGTAGCATGAAAAATAAGTAAGAGGTTACAGACTGTACCTGGAGGGTAAACAAAGTATTTAGAAAGTTTAAGGAAAAATCTCACAGCTTGAATTGGGGAAGCGGTTGCAGCGCTGATGCCGAAGATGTTGGCGTGTGACGTCACAGCTCCACGATGCAGGGCGGAGGATTAGGCTGAATGAAGTAAGCTGACAGCAACGGCTTGGGAAAAAATGTCAATCCGGTAACAAAAGATGTAGGCTGGTTTCAGCAAGATAAGTTTGGTGAATCCGAAAAGATATAATTTAGGATGAAATCCAAAGAGGTAAATTAGTGCTCAGTTTGAATCACACTATGGTTAGTGGAAAACAATAACAAGCAAAGTGGAGAGGGGGGAGGAGGCTTAAATAGCATAGCAGGTAAATTGATCAGAGAATTAAAGGGATATTCTCAGTACAAGTAACAGGTTGTTATTAAACAATATGTAAACGTGACAATTTCATTGCTGCTATTCTATTATAAGGACATAAGGTTCATCTTGTGTCTACTATTGCATGAGTTAGTGGAGACAACAACTGACTTTAAGTACTAAGATACTCCGTCCTGGCTAGCAGTTTTGAAGACTACATGTAACAGTGTATGAAACAGCTGTTGTTAGTGACGGACTAGTCGGAACTTGCCTCCATTAGACGCTAAATCCCTTTGATTGTGTGTGTGTGTGTAAAGCTATTACTGGTCAGGGGTCATGGGGACCGGTCAAAGTAAACAAAGCCAAACTGAGGGAGAAACATGTAAACAATTTGTGGCTAGACAGGAGGATGTAGGGTGGGCAATGGTCATCCCATTTTTAGATGACGTCAGTGGCTGGACAGAGTATATAGACCCAAGAAATGCATTTCCTAGGGGCGGTTGTAATTGTAAATTTCATAAAGACATGTTAAGAGGTTTATGTTTGGGAAATGAAAAAGCATTTGATTTGTATACAGGAGATCCCAATTGGGACATGCAATACATGAGACAAGCTGCTGAGTATTGGTTAAAATATTGTGACGGATACAAATCCAGTGGTAATAATAGACACAGTAAAATAGATAAATCTAAACTTTCTAGAATTATTTTACGTCCTCCTCCAATAGTCTATTCAAAAAATGTCCCAGATACAATGGCCACTGCCCCTATGGCTGCGCCACCGCCATATGCGGGAATATATCCAAGTGTTACTAATTATAATGACGATGATTTAATTGTGGCTTACAATACAACCAGAACACGTCCATTTTCTCCACTTAATGGAGATGTACAGGGGGCTGAGGCACCTGATGACGTAAGTGTCCAGGAGCCTCATAGAATTGAGCCTGCAAGAGAAGCACCAAATTTTGTAGTTACATCTAGTGGCCATGTTAGTACTCGCCCAAGGAGATATAGTGACTCCGACTACCGCCCACGTCCCAATGTAACTTTGCCAGTCCATGGAATTCACACTCCCGAGTCTCCGGACGTCTCTGTCCGCAATGAGACCAAACAACAATTAATGCCTTGGGCACCACAACCTATTCAAAAACATGAAGATGCAAATTGGGCAGACCCCCGCTGCATCTCCGGAACCAGTGCCATAAGTACTATGCCATATTTAATTGCTGGGGACCAAATGATTATCAAACCCCTCACGGCAGGTGAATTAAGTGATATTACCAGGGACTGCCCTGACCCTTTAAGACAACCCGCTGCCTGTATCCATCACCTTAAACGGTATTTACAGGGAGCCATGTATACACAAACTGACATTAAAATGATAATTGATAAATTGTATAATTATCACGAAAATGATGAATGGGATTGGACTAAAGTTCCTACAATACATACTAATGACACAAGTACCTCAGTCACTTCATATGGTTTAGCAAACCCAGTGACTAGGGCAACCATGTGGACAGAATTAGAAACTGAAATAAAACGCTGTAGTAAGACACAGTAATCTATGAGTGCAGTTTTAGCATGCAAGCAGAAACCTGGCGAGGCAATTTTAGACTTTGCTAAAAGATTTTTTAAATGTTGGGCAGAGGAAGGAGGCTTATCCTCCGGGGATGGAATGGCTGTATTAAAGAATCAGACTATGTTAGGGTGTATGACACCAACAGACAGTCTTTTGTTAAAACAACTCATACCCGATTGGCCCAAAATGACCTCAAAGGAATTATTATCAGCTATTGAGTCCCATCATGCTGCAGGATGTTTTGATAAAAGTGTTAAGGGTGCATATGTTCAGGTTAATGATAACACACTTCCACGCCATAGGCAAAGGGGGGGTAGAGCTAACCAAGAACATAGATGCAACATGTGTTTTAATTGTGGGGAAACAGGGCACTGGAAAAATGAATGTCCCCATCCGCCCCGTAAGGGCAGGGATAACTTTTATCCTAGGGACAACCGCCGATCACACTCATACTCACCACCCAGACGTGACAACCGACCACCACAACACAGAATACAATGGCCATAGGGCTGCCCGGAGGGAGGCACCCTACTCTTACCCAAGGTTACATCGTATTATAATTGTGAGCCCTTCGTTACTCTTAACATAGAGGGCTCCGAATTACAATTCCTCGTAGATACGGGAGCTACTTGCTCCACTATCTCGGGCGAATTATACGATGGACCCTTGCGAGAGTCTAATCCCTCTGTGGGAATCACAGGTGTGCCAATTCCTACCTTCCGCACTCCACTCCTCACAGTTCAAATACCCGACTCTCCCAAAACTTTGTCCCACTCGTTCCACATTATCCGGGGTTGCCCCTTTAGTCTCCTTGGTCGAGACTTGATGGGTAAACTGGGAATAATGATGACAATATCACGGAACGGTGGCATGACGGTCGACTTTGACCTCAGTGAATCAGGCGAATCGCCCGAGGAATCACTGTCGTTGGAGACTGCCATGTTGAGCAATCAGATATATCAGGTTACTGACCATGTCCGTAACCTTCCTCCAACCACAGATTTTGACACTCTCTTTGACAGCGTTCCCCCTACCCTATGGTCAACGGGACCATATGATACGGGGACCATCGACTGCACCCCATATAGGGCAACGTTGCGTGAAGACTGCTCCCCAGTTTTCATCAAACAATACCCTATTAGTGACGACAAGCTGGAGGGCATAGGCCCCATGATTAAAGTATTTCTGGAGAAAGGTATTCTGAAACATACCGTCTCTCCGTATAACACGCCCATTAACCCCTTGCCTAAGCCGGCGGGCGGTTACCGTTTTATTCAAGACCTAAGGGCCGTGAATAAATTAATTATACCTCTCCCTCCCTTAGTCCCGGATGTGACCGCACTACTTACGGCCATTCCACACAATGCAGAATTTTTTTCTACCATTGATTTGGCTAATGCTTTCTTCTCTATACCCGTTGATGCGGACACTCAGCAGTTGTTCGCTTTCGTGTATAGAGGGATTCAAATGACGTGGTCAAAAATGCCCCAAGGATTTATGGACAGTCCGGCCGCATTCGGCCTAGTCCTCAATACCATGCTCAAGGGCTGGACCAGCCCCTGTGGTTCCGTCCTTTTGCAATATGTTGATGACCTGTTATTGTGTAGTACTTCATACGAGGCAGAGGAAAAGGACCTAGTGGACCTTTTGTTGTTCCTCGCCCATGAAGGGCTCAAGGTGTCTAAACAGAAACTGCAAATCTGCCAGCCACAAGTTGAGTACTTAGGCTTTGTCCTGTCCAAAGGCAAATGAGAACTCAGTGCAAAAAGAGTAAAAGCCCTCTCTAAACTGCCAAAGCCTGCCACTCCCAAAGAAATGCTGACCTTTCTTGGGATAATAAACTATTGTCGACAGTGGATACCAGACTGCTCCCACTACGACTCAATCCTCCGCACCGTTTGCCACAGTGACTCTCCACCCACAATTCACTGGACAGAGACTCTGACCCATGCATACAATGAACTTGCCAGGTCCATCACCACATCCCCTGCCCTCGGCCTACCTGACTACACAAAGCCTTTTCATTTGTACGCAAGGGAAAATTGTAAAACCATGGCGGCTGTCTGTGCCCAAAAGCATGGTAGTAACTCTTTCCGTCCTGTAGCCTTTTTATCTAAAAAGCTGCCCATCCCTGTGCAGGGTATGCCTTCATGCCTGCGATCCCTCGCAGTGTGTGCCATGGCCATTGAGATGTGCGAACCTATCACACTGGGACATCCACTTGTTTTACATACCTCCCATCAGGTTCTGCACCTCCTTAACAATCTGCAAACACAACACATGACTGCCCAGAGACTTAGTGGTTATGAAATACTGCTTACCAGTACTTCTGAGTTAACCATTAAGTACTGTGCAACTAACTCAGGCCCTGCGTCTATTCTCAAGGCCTTGTTATCCTCTGACGTACCACAATCTGACCTCCCCCTTCACGACTGCATTGCACTCATTCACTCCAGCACAACACCACGCCCTGACCTCCGGGACACCCCTATTCCGGGGGTCCCTGATGTCTTTGTGGATGGCTCATGTCGCCGCCCAGATGACCACACGTACCTTGCAGGATATGCAGTGGTCCAGCTTCCCGACATTGTTATTGAATCTTCCTGTGTCATGCATAATTCGGCTCAGGCAGCTGAATTAATAGCTCTCACTCGAGCCTGTGAACATTTTGCTGATGCCTCCGTAAATATCTATACCGACTCCAGATATGCCTTTGGAGTGGTACATGATTTCGGCATGATTTGGAAACAAAGAGGTTTCAAGTCTGCCGACGGTAAAAGCATCAGTCATACCACACTTATCACAGAACTCTTACAAGCCATCCTGCTCCCAAAAGAAATAGCTGTCATACACTGCCGAGCACATACTAACCTTAACAATCCTATTGCTAGAGGTAATGCATTAGCTGACACAGTAGCCAAACAAGCAGCTAAGATCTCTCCATTGCAAGACAGTGTTTATCCCATGCTTGTGGCACCCTCTCTGGTCGACAATGTACTCACATCGTCACTACAGCAGTTTGCCACTGTCATTGATATCAAATACTGGGTCTCTCAGAAGCTCGAATTAAACCCTCAAGGGTTTTATTCGAAAGAGGGGAAAGGTGGGACAATCATTGGCATCCCTGAAACCAGTGCACCCATTTTTATTTCACAAGCCCATGGTGTCAGTCACCTGAGCATCCATCACAATCTACAGTTAATCAAACCTTACTTCTGCATACAGAATCTACAGTCACATGTACAATCTTACATTAATCGTTGCATCACTTGCCTGCAAACTAAACACAACAACAAACCTGCAAAACATGACCACCTAACACCACCATCCGCACCTTTCACTCACCTGCAGATAGATTTCACACACATACCCAAAACAGGAACCAAACAGTTTTACCTGTTGGTCATAGTCGACCAATTTTCTCGCTGGCCTGAGGCCTTTCCTACCACTAGGGAAGACGCAAAAACAGTAGTGAAACACCTTTGCACTGATGTCATTCCCAGATTTGGTTGCCCCCTGCAGATTAACTCAGACAATGGCCCAGCTTTTGTTAGTAAGGTATTGCAGGAATTGGTAGCTCACTTACAGATAAAATGGAAGTTTCACATACCATATCACCCCCAGAGCTCAGGGGTGGTAGAAAGGATGAACCGGACCATTAAGGAAAAACTCCTTAAGGCCACGGGAGGGAATTGGGTCAAATGGCAGGATTATTTACCTGCAGTCTTAGCTGAGGTACGGATGTCCCCCAGCAAATCCACTCAGCTGTCTCCTTTTGAGATTTTGATGGGTAGACCGTTCCCCAGCCCTTGGGTCAGGAACCCACACATAGTCACTGGTGATTTAGATTTAATCAGGGAACGATATGTACATGAATTAATCTCTGTTTTGAATGGCAACTATGGTGATGTGGCCTCTCGTTTTCCTCTTCCCTCACAGGAACCAACCCACAGCTTCAAGGTCGGAGACACAGTGTGCATCAGACAGCTGAATAAAGCAAAGAAGGGAGGCTTCCCATACGGTCCACCTACCGAAGTTGTGGCCATCACTCGTACTGCCATCCTCACAGCCCAGGAGCCCATCTGGATCCACGCATCTAGGGTAAAGCTCTGTCCAAAGAGGGGTGAAGCTAGCTGTCTAGTCCCTTCTGAAACATCTGTACCGCCAGTCCAGGACGTCTCAGAAAACAGTTGTGCCTAAAGAGGGGTGAAGTGTTCATAAAGTCCCTTCTGTAACACCTGTAGCATTCTCGACTGCCAATCCAAAGAGGGGTGAAGTTGGTCGCACAGGCCCTTCTGTAACATCTATATCCACAGCACGTACCTGCAACAACATGATCGCCACTCAAGGGTCCCACTACTTGGTGTACTGCTACCTTCTCTCCTCCTTGCTCTTGATTGCAATACCCGGATGGATAATAGCCTCCTGCTATTATGAGACACCGGACGAACAATATGGTACTGCCCCTGCTTGTAATTACTTCATCACTCCCCCTGACTCACCCCCGAAACAAAACACAACCAAGAACTCAACAACCCTGCCAACACCACATGTTCCAGCCCTCCGTAGAGCCCGAAGGTCAGCAGACCGGACCCCTTTCAGGGTGATCGAGCACCTACCCTCAAAAATGGCCATTACACAAACCACATCACCACGCTATACGACCTTTTGGTACAATTCTTCAAATCTCCATGTTGCCACTTATGCCTTTGACTATTGTGACATTATTCCATGCCCCGGGGATGTATCAACACAGTGTACCATTTACCACAATATCCCTTCCAGGTCAGTCTATATGTGTCTAGGGGATGATGATAGGAGTAAGGATTGTAAATACTGGAATGCTGATGGGTGGGATGCAGATGCAGGCCTTAGATGGGCAACTACTATATTAACCGAGAAAGATAGAAATAGTAGATCCTTAATGGAAAGAATGACCCTTTCTAAGTCCGGAATTTGCCTTTCGGCAGGTAAACCCAGACAGAGTATGAAACTTACCTTGACTATTGAAAACCCCAGTCCAATTGATAGTGGCCCTTATATGCTCTCTTTTTGGGAAAGAGGGGCCTTATCCGAAGCTAAGGGTAGTTTCCAGCTTCAAGATATGGTTAATTCCTCTGAATGGAACAAAATTGTCACTACAATTTATCAAAACCTTGGTCAAAACCTAATTAATACCCAGTCCCCATCTCAGGGCATGATTGCTATAGCTGATCCCTCACCAAGAGATACTATGGCCTTAGAAACAGGTTATTCAGACAAAAACCTTTGGTTAGAATGGATGGCCTTTTCGGCCAAACAATATAATAGATCAAATTGTTATGTTTGTGGTAATGCCCGCCCCCATTTAGGTACTGTCCCCTTTAACATCCCTAGTAACGCTGAGTCCTGCTTTCTCAGCCTGTATACTAATACCATTGTTAATCAGTCAACCTGTATTGCATGGAAGGAAAAATACCCCATTATTACTAAAACCCCACACCTCAGTGAGGGAATTACTATATATCCTGGTAACTACACTTGTTATAGGGGCACAGGAAAAGGTAGATTCTTAGGTAACTTTACATCTGGGTACTGTTATAAGTATAGTAACCTCAACACCCATAACCACATTCAGTCGTTAGGTGACATATATTGGATTTGCGGGGATATGAAAATCCGCATTAGGCTAGAGGGACAATGGTCTGGGTAATGTGCTCTAGCAAAAGTTATCATGCCTCTCCACATTTTAGGTGTAGATGACATACACATAGGTGTAGATGACATACACATACACACTCACCGCACCTCCTCTCATCGTACACGGAGACAGACTAAGGCTATCCCAGGTAGTTTTGACCCCCATGTATACATAGACGCTATAGGGGTCCCAAGGGAGGTCCCAGATGAATTTAAGGCCCGTGACCAGGTCAAAGCTGGATTTGAATCCATCTTCCCCATCATAACTGCCAATAAAAATGTAGACTGGATAAACTATATATTTTATAATCAACAACGTTTTGTTAATTATACCAGAGATGCCCTTAAAGGCATTGCTGAACAACTCGGCCCAACCTCTTACATGACATTCCAAAACCGCATGGCCTTAGACATGCTTTTAGCAGAGAAAGGAGGGGTGTGTAAAGTAATTGATGATCAAACTGGTGGGTCCTGCTGTACATTTATACCAGATAATACAGGTCCCACTGGGAAAGTAATGCTTGCTATTAAGAAATTGGAAGAATTATCCATTGAATTAAAGAAAAACTCAGGCATTGATAACCCCTGGGATAAATTCTTCACTGGTTTAGGCTTCCTAGAGTGGCTAAAAAATGTTGGTACCTTTATTGTTTTCATTGCTTTGTTTACACTATTCTGTTATTGTTGTTTTAAGATAGTTGTTTTCTGCATTGCTAAACATACACGCCTGCCACCCCCAACCCCTATCTCCCAGTGTGCAGAATACCTACAGGTTCTACCACACCAACCTAATCGAAATCGACAACATCGTCGATACCATCCTGCTAATACCACATACCTTAATGTCCCATTCCACTCCAGACGTTAGTCCAGTAGTAGTCATTGTTATGACTAAAGAGGGGAATTGTCAGGGAACATCACTTATTTGTGTTGCACACTTTACCTATGTACTTATTTTACATTATCTATAATGTTATGCACTGATGTATTTTCACTGCACTCCATTCGTAATATCATTTTCACTGCACTCCATTCGTAATATCATTTCTTCTAAGACACTTGTAATATCAGTTACATTTGCAAATTTCAGTTACTGATCTGTCTGTGTCTCTCAACAGGAAACCAAGGTACTTTTTTTTTTACAAAGCCAAACAAACCTAGGTGTTTCTTGTAAGCTAAAACCGCAACTGTCACAGATCAGTACCCACCTACATTATTTCCTGTAGCTGCAAAATATACATTTTCCATGTCTGTACTTTTTTCAGATATTATTTTCTATTATGATATGTTATGCTGTACGCCAAATAAGGCTATTAGGATATTACTGTATTTTGCTTAGCCAATAAGATGATGTTACGTATCAGATGCCTACGTGCATCCATGTCTATATATTGTGCTTTTGGCCCCAAAATAAACGGAACATTTGCTAATGATAACCTGCCTGTGTGTGTTATTTTGGTAATTGTTTCCCGGACGTCCGAGAAGGTCACTGTTTTCCTCCAAGACTCATCTTCCAAATATTGCCCTGGGAAAATTCCTAACAATATCATAGAAATGTTAAAATGCTCTTAGATGCATGGTTATGTTAGTAACAAGATAAGGATGTTACTCCCCAAAGAACAGATGTTATATAACAAAATACAAAAAAACAACAGTTCAATATCAGTAAAACAGTTCATAATTAGTTCATAATGGCTTCTTAGATACAAAATGGCAGCACTATGGTTATATATTCTAACAGGAGTAGAGTTAGAGGGGGGATTAGAAGTAGTTCAGTCTTGGACATCTTTATTTGTAGGTGGTGAGAGGCCATCAAGGAGGAAATGCCAGATAAGCTGTTGCTGATGTGAGAATTGACAGAAGGAGAGAGTGCAGGGGTGGATAGGTAGATCAGGGTATCATCAGCATAGAGGTGATAGTTGAAGCCATAGCTGTTGATAAGTTTACCCAGTAAAGAAGTGTAAACAGAGAAGAGTAGAGGACACAGGACAGAGCCTAGAGGTACTCCAACAGACGAAGAAGGATCTGTTAGAGAGATAAGAGTGAATCCAGGAGAGGGCAGTGTCACAGAGCCCAAGAGAGCTGAGAGTCCATAGGAGGAGGGGATGGTCAACAGTGTCAAAGGCAGCAGAGAGGTCAAAAATAAGATGAGTATAGAGTAGTAGCCATTGTTTTTAGCAGAAAGGAGATTGTTAGTAACCTTGGTGAGGGCAGTCTCAATGAGTGTTGAGTACGGAATCCAGATTGCAGGGGGTCGAGCAATGAGTTGGAGGAAAGGAAGTGGGTTAGGCGATCGAAAATATGTAGCTAGCAGGAGCAGTGATATGGAGAGGTAGTTTGCAGGAGAGTTAGGGTCAAGGGAGGGATTTTTGAGGATGGTGGTGACCTTTGCATGAGAGTATTGTTTTAGTGGGTTGTAGCAAGGTCGGAGCAAGATATCGTGGAAGTGTGTGGAAGGTGTTTTAGAATAAGGTTGGAAAGTTGGAGAGGATCTACAGTGTGCAGATTTCTACAGGTGCGGGGGCAAGGGGGAGAAGTAGGTTTAGCCTGTATATTAAGATTAAACATGAACAGGGTGATAGGCAACATCACAGAGAGAGCAGAGATAGTAGAATACCAGATAATTGGAGTGTCCATCGCAGTGAGAAGGGAATAGGGTGGATTGTGAGAGGCCGTAGGAGTTAGTGAGGGAGAGAAGTTCAGAGGCAGCAGGGGCAGATGGGTTGTCAATAGGGATGTTGAAGTCCCCCAGAATTACAGTAGGTGTATTTGTAGAGAAAAAGTAAGGAAGCCAGGCAGCATAGTTGTCAAGGAATTGGGAGGTTGGTCCAGGGGGGCGATAGATAACTGCCACTCTGAGATAGAGGAGGAGAGACAGGCAAATGCAGTAGACTTCAAAGGAAGAAAAGGAGAGAGATGGAAATGGAGATAAGTGCTTATAGGAGCAGAAGGGAGAGCTTAAGATCCCAACACCGCCACCATGTCACTCACCTGGCCTAGTTGTGTGGCTAAAGTGGAGACCACCGTATGTGAGAGCAGCAATGGAACCAGAGTCAGAGGAAGATAGCCAGGTTTCCGTAATTGCTAAAATGTTGAAAGTGCTGGCAACAAGTAGGTTGTGGCTAGGATTTCCCATCACTTTAAGTAGTATTTTTGCAATAAACAGTATATGTATTCAAAATTGTAAATAAAGTAGTTAAGATTGAGTGCCTGATAATTAAAAAATTGACAGCAATAAGGCCTTCATTAGGCAGTATAATGTATACTACACTGGCTGTACTTGTACAGTATATTAAACATCATGGGCTGTAATAGTAATAGCTGTGCTCAGTATAATGTATAGACCACTGGCTGTAATTGTACAGTATAACGTGTATACTAAACATCACTAGCTGTAATAGTACTAGCTGTTTACAGTATAATGTATACACTACTGGCTGTAATTGTACAGTATAATGTTTATACTAAACATCACTGGTTGTAATAGTACTAGCTGATTACAGTATAATGTATACACTACTGGCTGTAATTGTACAGTATAATGTGCATACTAAACATCATGGGCTGTAATAGCTGCAGTGCTTCCTCCGCCCGTCGCAAGCCCTCTTTGCGGGTCCAAAATTATGAATCCAGCTTCCTCCAATCACGGCGTTGCCTCAGGCCATGATTCCCTGGGGGAAAGCCGTGATTGGAGGAAGTTGAATTTGTCATTTCTGACATATTACGAGGCTTCCGACAGCCGGGAGAATGACTGGAGCGGCTGTGAAGATTAAAAGGTAAATATTTGAAGAAAACTAGTGAAATGTCAATTTTGATAAATTAAAGTGGCCTTGTTTTTAATAGGATTATTAAAAACCGGGCACTGATTCATCTAAATTGACCTTCACTTTTAATATAATTAAATTAGTATGTAAATGCTGTATAGCATGTGACTATTGCTTCTGAACTTAAAAGTAGTTGTCATATTTTTATAGGGAGTGAACTAGATGCTTGTCACTAAATTGAGCCTCTATGAAAAACAAACCCACTCTATATTTAGCAACAGCATACATTGTATGTCACTAAATTAATAGAGGCAACTAGTTGCAATAACCAGCTGCTAAAAGAGCGTAATACCCTTGCTATAGTAATATTACTTATATCTTATAGCTATTAGTATTCTTTGTGTTGCCCACTAGCCCTTACCAAAAGATTGCCCCAAGGCAAAACTATCCAAACTCTTACTTTAGCCAAAGCAATTAACCTTAACTGGTCTGGCTTAACAATGCAACCCACTAGATTGCATAAGACTGTGTTTTATTATTCTAAGTTATATATTTAATATTTGATGGAGCTATAGTTTTATATAATGTAGTCTAGGTATGTGATATGTGATATTTTAAAACAAGGAAACTGTATAATGTATCACAGAAGAAGCCAACATCAGCACCCAAATGTCAATCATGGCATTGATTAAAGTATATTTAAATAAATCAAAGGGGTTAATCCATAGCTCAATCATATTTATTGAGTTACAACAATTAAGGCCTCTTTCAAACATTGGGCGGATTTATGGACAAGTATATGTCACATGACCTGTGGTGACTTTTTGGTTATGTGGGGATCTTGAAATAGCAGCCGAAAGTGTAGAAGGAAAGTTGAAAAGGTCCTGGGGAATCAAACAGATTAGGGTAACTGGATAAGAAGATATTTAGAGTGGATGAAGAGAGGGAAAAAGAATGAATAACAGAAAAAAACTGAGAAAATACACTGACGAGAAAAGTACATATATATAAAGGAAAATGTTAAAAGAGGACAGATGATATGATGACATTAAATTGTCAGTAGAAATTGTTATGGTTTATACCTTAAATATTGGACAGTAATTTATTCTGTTTCTCTATTAACTAGACTAGGCGTTTTTCACTTTTTCAGATTATGGGCTATATTACAAGTGGAGCGCTAAATTAACGTTCTCCCACAAACGGGCAAATTTGCCAGTTTGCGGGAGAGTGATAATTAACCAGCCATTACAAGTGACTGATTATTGCTACCGCAAGTTTAAGGTAGAAATTAGGGCTACAAAGATTAACCAGAGATCCAATCTCTGGTTAATTTTCTAAAAGTGCCCCAAATGCCCTCAAAATAGAGGGCATTGTAGTCTTTAATTAAAAAAATGTAGCATTTTTAAAACTAATTAAAATCAACTGTACTAGGCAGTTTTTGGGGTCTAAAGTTGGTGGGAGGGGGGTGTTAGAAAGTGTATTTACATTGCCTTTACATTGCCTTTACATTGCAGTCTATGGGAACTGTGAGTTCCCATAGACCGCAATTTAAATATATATACACATATTAACACATAAATATATATATGTATATAATCATATACATATATATTTCAGAATGCTGCCCATTGCTGCGCTACTTACCCCCTTCGCTGCGCCAGGTTCTGATGCTCCATAGCCAAAGGAGCCAATTGAAGCGCGCTGTCATGAGTTCAATGCTTCCTAGCAATGCAAACGTGAGATTGCGTTTCCATTGCAATTTTCTTGTAATACCAGTGCACATTATCGGGTGCAGGTATTATAAGTGGAGCGCTAATATCATTTGCTTGCAAGTAATATTTAGCACTCCATTTGTAATGTGGCCCTATAGTTTTAAAATGTTTAGGTCCTTGTCATCCAGTTGCATTTCACATGTACAATCATTACACTGTGTATGCTCAGTAGCAATCACTGTTCACATAAACTATGACACAGTAACAATATATGAGGAAACAGACAGATATCGGCTCCCGTGTAAAAAGTAGAAAATCCTTTATTAGGTATACATTAAAATCTGAAGACGTGCCAGAAGCATCAGTGGAGTAAGAATAGCATGATTTTACGTGTTTCGGCCCTTGGCCATAATCATAGATCTGACCCTCACCATAGGAGGTATGCTTTTAAAAGGGAAGTTAACCCCACCTACTAAAAACAATTAACATTTAAATTGAAAAGTTAAAAAATACAACATACTCAGCTAGTATATACATATCATATTAAGTTTCTTTACATATGGCAATTGGATGATGTATGGAGATTAGCCTTATATACAATGAATATATACAACAGCAATATGGTAAAATAGTGAAATCAGTGCAAGAAATCTATACAAAAACAGAACACAGCAGAGCAATTGTATATACTTAAAATATTTATATTTTTAATAATTCATAAACCCTTCTCATATATGGGAATTTATTTTATTCTTGAATATATGATGGATCCTATTCTTGCTCTAATGCCTTGAAGTGTGTGTTAAGGATTAAGTACTCTGAATAGAAAAGGAATATTAGAACAACTTTTGGGATAGAAAAGAAAATAATCATTCCTAATAGTTGAATATATCATACTGTAAATTTAATCCTTTGGGTACTAAAGTCTGCAATTTGTGGATCCAATACACTTCCTGGCGGCCCAAAAGTGTCATTCTATTGCCGCCTCTAATGGGTGTATGTACCAGTTCAATTGCTCTCCATCTAAATGTATCCATATTTTGATGGTGGTCATAGATATAGTGTTCTGAGAGTGCTGAACAGCTTTGTTTATTTTTGGTGTAACCTAGATGTTCCCTTATCCTTGTACGGACATCTCTGGTCGTAAGACCCACATACTTCAGAAAAATGGTACTGTAATGTTATTAACATGTCATGTGATGTGTTTGTTAATTTGCATACAGAATGTTGATTGGTTGTAGGTCTTTCTACCATATATGGTAACAAGTTCAGTTAGGATACTAAACAGTTAGTGAATAGATGCAGATCTGTGTTATTCCTTGGTAAGACACTAATTTGAGTGACTACACAAGAACAATACATGGTGTCAGAAGCTGGTTTCTTTCTGCAAAATGGATTTTTCAGGTGTGCCTTTGCCACAGATGGATTGGGACTCAAAAAATTTACCAGATGCATGGAGGAGATTTCGCCAGCATGTACAGCTCATATTCTCTGGCCCTCTCTGTGACAAGCCGGAGGAAACCTTGTGCAGCTACTTGCTTCTCTGGGTAGGTGAAAAGGGGAGAGATGTTTATAATACTTGGACATTAACATTTGAGGAGTCTAAAAAAGTTGAAGCCTTTTTATGACAAATTTGAGGAATATGTTATGCCCAAAGCTAATCCAATCTTTGCAAGATGCAAGTTTCATGAAAAAATGCAGGGGGAACATGAGACATTTGAACATTTTGTAACAGAACTTAAATTGCTTGTAAAAGACTGTGGCTATGTTAACAGTGATGAGATGGTACAAGACCACATTGTTTTTTCCACTAATTCTCCAAAAGTCAGAGAGAAATTAATTAATCAGGGTGCTGATCGGACACTTGAAAAAGCCATTGATATAGCGCGGTCGAACGAAAATGCACAAGAGCAGCTAAAGACAATAAATTCACGTGCAATGGCAACCCAGAGCCAGTCAGCTCATGCAGTGTTTATTAAAGAAACAGCACCAGCATTGGACAACTGTGAAAGGAAGTGACAGGAGCATCACTAAAGACAGGCTATGCAGTCGTTGTGCTCTTCAACAGAGCCAGTAAGACACGTGCCCTGCAAAAGGACGTCAGTGCAACATATGCAATAAATTTAATCAATTTGCAAAGGCAAGTAAATCAAGGCCGCCAGATACACGTAAAACTGTACATACAGTTCAAAACACAAATATTGAAGAGCTGGATGAATGCAGTTAACAAAAAGCACAAAGACAAAGAAATTGAGTTAGGTGCACAAGCAGATAAAGTCAAATTTAAATTAAATACTGGTGCTTAGGTAAATATAATTCCTACCAACAGATTTAAAAATCTCCTCTGTACGGTAGCACTGAAGCCCATAACACGCCGTCTTACAGGTTATGGTGGTGAGCCGCTTGATGTTAAAGGGACCTGTCAGTTAAAATGTAAATACAAAGACACCAAAACTGTGCTTGAATTTTACATTGTGAACACCCCCCCCCAGGGGTGGACTGACAAGTCGGATAATTCCGCCCTTGTCCGAGGGCCCGCCATCTTTTAGGGCCCCCCATTACTGCATCATACAGCACTAAGGTTTTTTTTTTAAATTTGATTACTATTTTACATATATATTTTTCAAGCGTGCAGTGACTTTTCTTGTCTCTAGACCGCAGCTCCATAACTTGTGTTTCTGGCGAGTCTGAAGACTCGCCAGAAACACGGGCCCACAAGCTCCCTACGGAGCTTGTTAAATGGGCCCCACTGTGTCATAGAGGTATGCAGTGGCAGGCTGTAGACAGAGCTGCCTGGAACCTGGTAAGAAATGGCTCCTATGTTTAGGGATCCCAGACCCCCACAAATGAAAATATATGTCCAGGTTACATTTGATAGATCACCTGTTCGCACAGCACTAGCAGATTTAATCAGGACATATCATTTCAATGTATATGGGGGTCTGGGATGAAGGATGAGCTGCATTATACTCTCTGTGCTCTAACAGTGAATTTGTATGTGGCACTGTGCACACCAGCACACCAACCCCCCTTCTGCTGCTGAAGGATGGAATTCAGAGGTATGGGGGTTACTTGCAGCACACATATCTGCTGTTGTTTACACTAACCACTAGCAGCTGCCCTGTAAATTAAAAGTCATAAATTTCCCCTTATCGGCTCTGTCTCCCAGTCAGCACTTAAAATCAGAGCTTATGTGTGGGAGTCCCCAGTGTTGCAGCATATTTGTAGTTACTACTTTTCTTTGTGCCATTAGGCAAGTTTTGTGCACATACACAGTGAAATTGCATTACCTTACTAGCAGTGAACTATATTCATTTTATTTCTGAATTCTGTCTATTATGGAGTTACAATTACTGGATGTGTCAAGTAGTAGCGATTAAACCTCGTGGTTACCCATTAGTGTTTTGGGTCATTGTTCTGTGCAGAATATATATTTCATTTTAAATGAATGCTTATGCATTCTTCTTTATATAGATATTGACAGTGTAAGTTATCTGATGATATTTAAAATCACAATATTGCAAGCCCTAATGAAAAATGTCCACACTTTGTGTCACTTATTTTTGGCAATTTATATATATATATTATGGCAATTTGCTGGTATTTTTTGTTTTTGTTTTCAACAATAAAAGTAAGTATGTTTATTAATAATATACACAACAAAAAGTAATGTTATGGGCTTAACAGGGTAAAGGGCAGAATTCCAATGCAATGCAGTTGGGGGGGGGGGGGCATCATATATACCATTGGACTATAGCCCCTATTCTTTTTTGCCTCCTAGCAAAGCCTTTGGAAGTATGTAAAGGAAGAGAGGTATGTGTATGTATTTGAGGTGTGTGTATGTGTATTCTCAATTTACTTCTAATATGACATTTTGCTTTTCCCCATTGTTATCTTTAAAATCATACTTAGGTAGGCTCAGGAGCATCGATACAGTACTGAGAGCTAACTGGCGATTGGTGGATACACATATATGCCTCTTGTCATTGTCTCACCCAATATGTTCAGCTAGCTTACATTAGTATCTGTAATATCATAGTTTAATTTTCCATTTCTGTCCCATTAAAACACCATATAACTCCCTTATTTAAAATTTTATTTTCAGCCAAGCATCCCATGCCCCAGGCTAAGTTAAAGGCTCTTTTTTATTTGTATCCTCAAAACCAGACTCCAGCTGTCTTCCACCAATATACTGAACAATCTGTGATGGGCACAATGATAGTTGGGTAACACAATGTCCCACCTAACAACACTACCTTAGCCCCAATGTTAATCCCATGATATATAATTTTGATAACTAATAAGTCATTTTACCCCTTAGCTGCCAGTAACATACAAATGAATGACTTGACCTCTTTAGTTGCCAGTAACAAGTAAACAGAAGGGATTTTAACCCCTTGTCTGCCCCTCACTAATTTCTGCTCCATACTTTAGTGCAGGGTTTCTCAAACCAAGGGTCGGGACACATTACTGGGTCGCAACAACATGTTTTCTGGGTCGCGACCTGTGTGTGTGTGTTGTAGGAGAGTGGGTGTGTTGTGTGTGTGTGTGTTGTAGGAAAGTGTGTGTGGTGTGTGTGTGTGTTGCATTAGCGTGTGTGGTGTGTGTAGATTGTATGAGAGTTTTTGAGGTGTGTGTGTTGTATAAGAGTTTGTCAGGTGTGTGTGTTGTATGAGTGTGTGTGGTGTGTGTGGTGTGTTTATTGTATGAATGTGCGTGGTGTATGCGTATTGTATTAATGTGCATGGTGTGTGGGTTGTATAAGAGTGTGTGATGTGTGTGTGTTGCATGAGAGTGTGTGATTTGTGTTCTATTACCTTTTACAACACTTTCAAGTTTGACTACAATGAGGAATATTGTACACACACATTGTAGTCACTTTGCCAAAAATTGCAGCTATCTTGTTGCATAATACTTTAGACATTTTCAGACTAAGGGGTCGATTTATCAGGGCCTTCAGGCTCGCCAGAAACAGGGAGTTACGAAGTAGCGGTCTTAAGACCACTGCTTCTTAACTCGTCCGCTGCCTCTGAGGCTGCAGACTTCAATCCATCTGATCTCATGGGGCGGCATTGCACAAGCAGTTCACCAGAACTGCTTGTGCAATGTTAAATGCAATGTCGGGCGGACATGATCGATACAGCGGATCATGTCCGTCAGACAGTTAGTAAATCGGCCCCCAAGGATACAAATAGGGTTGCAAAGGTATATAGTATCATTGCACTGGGTCTTGGGGAAAAAAAAGTTTGAAGAACCCTGCTTTAGTGCATATAGGCATAGGGTTTTTTTTTTTTTGCACAAGCACTTGTTAATTTATATTATATAGTTCTTATTAAAAAATATTTAAGGAACAAATTGTCTCTTTATATGGCAATTAAAAACATGGTGGGCGAGGGGCATATGATGTGGGAGGGGCACAGGGGGTGGGAGGGGCAAAATGATAGAGGAAGGGCAGAGAAGGTAGGTAGGTGGAGCAAAGAGGAGGTGGGGGGGCCTGCCACACTTTTGCCCGGGGGCCCTGGTTGGTCTCAGTCTGCCCCTTCCAACCATGCTTGGTTTGAGAGCATGTCTAGAGATGGGGTTAATTAAGCTTGTCTTCTCAGTGTGCGCAGATGTAGATTAACCCTGTGCTATAATACAGGAATTTTTATCAAGGCATTGGACAGTTTCCAGGTGAATGCACTATACACCTACACCCCACAGCCATCCCTGTTGTATACCCACCCAGGAGGATTCCATTCATGCTGCCTAGTCACCTCAAGGAGGAGCTAGACAATATGGAAATATCATGGATTATTGTCAAAGTGCTTGAACCCACTTACTGGGTCAATGCCCTGGTAGTTGTGGAAAAACCCTGCACTGGAAAACTCAAGCTTTGTTTAGATCCCAGAGACTTGAATAAAGCAATCAAGAGGCCACATTACCCTCTTCCAACTTTGGATGACATCACCCCAAAACTTGCTGGAACATAGGAATACCCCTGTTGACGGATTCAAGTCTTCCTCACAATTGCTCATGAGTAGACATCTACGTTCTATCCTGCCTACAACTGGGGAACAACTGCAGCCTCAGGTAGTTGAACAAAGACATTACTATAATAACACTGCACAGCCTTTGTCCACATTGACACAAGAAAATTCCGATTATCCTAGCTTAGTGAAGGTATAATCTAGATTTTATTAAGGACACAGAGACGAATATTTGCATTATCTTTCTTTACTACTCAAGTGCAGCTTTTTAAACTACATAAAAACACATAAACATTTAAAATAAAACAGAAAACATAGAGTCTATATAACTAGCCAATGAGAATGCTAGGTTAGAGACAAAAGAGAAAATGGACCAATCAGAGGACCCATATTGGCCATAAACAGACCAGTGAGCACCCCATCTTCCTCTTTCTTGTTTGATGCTCATAAACAGGAAACTTTTGAAGAAATTTAATAGTCCCAACAGTCCAAGGAATAAACAAATCAGTAAACGAAACCACAGGAATTGAAGAGTCTTCATGGAGGCTTGACTCGATGGTTGACGAGATGAATGAGAGGATTTGAAGATCCATCTGTTCTTCCATTAAGAGACAGGAGTCTTCAGTGTAGGAGCAAATCCTGATTTAACTAGGGACATTTGGGAAGTTGGTAACTAAAATAAAATATATAGAAACGTTAGTATAATTATAAATAGATAACTGTATGGGTGGGATAAGATAGTATAGAGGAGGGAAATATTCGTCTCTGTGTCCTTAATAAAATCTAGATTATACCTTCACTAAGCTAGGATAATCGGAATTTTATTACAGGACCAGAAACTTCATATTTGCATGTTTAAAGCAATTATTGAAAAAGATTAAGTGAAGCATGTTGGATAGGTTTAAAGTAAAAATGTTTGAAAGTGGAGTCGGAGGACCAGTCCGCAGCCTTCAATATGTCTTGCAATGGGGCAGACTTCAGAAGAGCTTTAGAAGCGGCCGATCCTCTAACTGAATGAGCGGAAAAAGAAAGGTCAACTCCAGCCTCGGAAATGACCCACTTTATCCATCTAGCAATAGAGGTAGTAGTGACAGGAGCATGAGGAGGAACAAAAGATAACAAGAGTTGGTTGTTAGAAGAATCTCTGAAAGATGCAGTTTTAGATTCATAAGATTTGAGACAAGAAACAACACAGAGGGAAGGTTCGGAGGGAAAATAGGGGTAGAAAATAGAAGAGGATAAGGTCTTAGTTCTACGAGAAATGAGGAAAGTGACACCTTCAGGAGAAAAGGATTTAGAATTGAAATCTAGAGCCCAGACATCAGAAACCCTGTGAAAAGAGATCAGGCAAAGAAGGGTAGCAAGTTTAGCAGAAATTTGTTTTAAAGAGAGAAAATCATTGGAAGGCCAAGATTTAAAGAGAGAAAAAAATAAATCTACATCCCAAAAGAAATTATGTTTTGGAGTAGGAGGTCTTTTTAGTCTAATAGCTTTGAGAAGACGACATACTAAAGGATGTTTTCCGATAGGGAGATTGTTAATGAAATCATGTCTAGCCGAAATAGCAGATCTGGAAAGATTGATGGTCCTGTATGCAAGGCCTAGATCAAAGAGGTGAGAGAGGAAATTTAGGATTTGAGTTAAAGGTGATGAAAAGGGATCCAGACTCCTAAGCATGCACCAGCTAGACCATCTGGACCATGCGGAAAAATAAGATTTGTGGGTTCCTGGGGCCCATGAATCTCGCATGAGAGATTTAGTTGAGTCCGAAAGGTCGAGGAGATTTCTGAGTTACCCGTAATCGACCATGCTATTAGTCTGAGAGAGTGACTGAGAATGAGAAAATGAGGGTTGTCCTCTGGATCTAAGAGGAGATCTGGAAAAACAGGGAGGAGAATTGGGGGTTTGAAAGACATCTCCAGAAGAGAGGGATACCAAGCTTGAGTTGGCCACAGGGGAGTTATGAGGGTAAGAGATAGAAGATTCCTGCGAACTACAGAAATCGTCCGGGCAATCAGGGAAAAGGGGGGAAAAGCATAAGCTCCTTGATTCGGCCAGGTTTGAAGAAAAGCGTCTATTGCCAGTGCTTCTGGATCTGGACGCCAGCTGAAATAGAGAGGAAGTTGACGGTTGAGACGAGAAGCGAAGATGTCCAAAGAGAAAGGACCCAGAAGGGTTTGGATGGATAGCAAAATGTTTCTGTGAATTTTCCAATCGCTGGAGTCCCTGAGGAAACGAGAACCCCAATCTGCAGCTGAATTCGAAAGACCTGGAATATATTCTGCCTTGATAGAGATATTCTTGTCTAAACAGAGATGAATAAAATCCTTGGTAATATTTGACAGATTTCTGGACTTTGTGCCACCTAATCGATTGAGATATCTCACAGCTGAGATGTTGTCCATCCGAAGAAGGTTAGAGGCAGGGGCTAGAGATTTTACAAAACTTTTTACAGCAAAGGACCCGGCTAAAAGTTCCAGACAATTTATATGAAGGCCTTTTTCTTCTGCGGACCATTTCCCTCCGGTAATAGATGGACCGCAGCGGGCACCCCAACCCGACAGGCTGGCATCGGATTCTATGATTAAATCTGGGGATTTCCCAAAAATAGCTCTCCCATTCCAAGCTTCCATTTGGGAAAGCCACCATGAAAGCTCCTCTTTGGCTTCCAAGGATAATGGAATGAGGTGAGAATAAGAGAAACCTTTCTGAAGGTAAGAAATCTTTAATCTTTGGAGCTCTCGATAATGAAGGGGAGCTGGAAAGATAGCCTGAATAGAGGATGAAAGTAACCCAACTATCCTGGCTATCTGTCTGACCGAGACAAATTGTTTGTTGAGAGTCTTTGAAATTTCCTTCTTGATGTTCTTTATCTTTGAAAGGGGTAAGCTTAAAGTGGCTTTCGCCGTATCTATAAGAAAACCAAGAAAAATTAGAGATTTGGAAGGAAGAAGGATTGATTTTTCTTTGTTTACTAGGAAACCTAAATTCTCTAAGAGATTTATTGTCATGGATAACTGAGATTGAAGAGAAGTAAAATCTTGATTCATCAGCAGGATATCGTCCAGATAAATGATCAGACGAATTCCTCTGAGTCTCAGAAAAGATACTACTGGTTTGAGGAGTTTTGTAAATATCCATGGAGCGGATGAAAGTCCGAAAGGGAGGCAAGTGAAACTCCAAACTTTTTCCTCCCAAGTGAAAGTCAGGTATTTCCAGTGTTCTGGATCTATGGGAACTGTGAGATATGCATCCGAGAGGTCTAGTCTGACCAGCCAATCGTTGTCCAAAAGACAGTCTCTTAGAAGATGAATCCCTTCTAGTTTGAAGTGATTGTAAACAACGTAAGCGTTGAGAGTTCTTAAGTTTATAACAGGTCTGAACTGACCGTTTTTCTTTTTTAATAGAAACATAGAAACATAGATATTGACGGCAGATAAGAGCCATAGGCCCAGCAAGTCTGCCCCACCTTACCTAACAGTATAAACTTATCTAGTTCGTAGGATAGCCCTATGCTTGTCCCATGCATTTTTAAAGTCCCCCACAGTGTTTGTTGCTACTACCTCTTGAGGAAGTTTATTCCATAAATCAATCACTCTTTCTGTAAAGAAGTGCTTCCTCAAATTACTCCTGAATCTACTACCCTTTAGCTTGAGCTCATGACCCCTTGTTCTTGAGTTTTCCATTTTATGTAAAATACCCACAGCCTCAGTTTTACTAAACCCTTTAATGTACTTGAAAGTTGCTATCATATCACCTCTTTCCCTTCTCTCCTCTAAGCTATACATATTTAGGTCATTGAGCCTATCCTGGTAAGTTTTATTTTTTAGACCATGTACCATTTTGGTAGCCCTCCTTTGCACAGATTCAAGTTTGTTAATATCCTTCTGAAGATATGGCCTCCAGAACTGCACACAATACTCAAGATGAGGCCTAACTAATGATCTATAAAGTGGCATAAGAACCTTACTATTTCTGCTGCAAATACCTCTACCAATACATCCAAGCATTCTGCTAGCCTTACTCGCTGCCTTACTACATTGTTTACTAAGTTTTAAATCATCTGAAATAATAATTCCCAAGTCCTGTTCCTCGTCTGTAACAGTCAGTAAAGTGTCATTGAGTCTGTAATTAACATTTGGATTTTTCTTCCCTAAATGCATTATTTTACACTTTGCTGTGTTAAACTTTAGATCCCAGTCGTTTGTCCAATCCTCCAATTGTTGTATATCACTTCTCATTTTGTCTACCCCCCCTGGAACATCCACTCTGTTGCAAATTTTTGTATCATCTGCAAAGAGACATACTTTCCCCTGTAGCCCTTTGCTGATATCGCAGATAAATATGTTAAACAAAACAGGCCCCAGAACTGACCCCTGAGGAACACCACTAGTAACAGCCCCCTCTGCTGAATGAACTCCATTTACTAAGACACTTTGTTTTCTGTCCTTAAGCCAGCATTCCACCCAGTTCACAATTTTTGAATCTAGACCAAGGAGATATAGTTTGTGAATAAGTTTATTGTGTGGGACGGTGTCAAATGCTTTGCTGAAATCTAGATATGCTACATCAACTGCTCCTCCCTTGTCTAATACTTTTGTTACATAATCAAAGAAGTCAATTAGATTAGTCTGACATGATCTCCCTGAAGTAAAACCATGCTGATTTTGGTCCTCTAAATTGTTTGTCTTTATGTAAGTCATAATTCTTTCCTTTAAGAGGCTTTCCATTAATTTCCCTACTACTGAAGTTAAACTAACTGGCCTGTAGTTGCCAGATTCTTCTCTACTGCCCTTTTTATGAAGAGGTATTACATTTGCTATTCTCCAATCATCTGGGACAGCTCCTGTTAATAGTGACTGATTAAACAGATCAGTTAATGGGACAGTTAGCACTGAACGAAGTTCTTTTAAAACCCTTGGATGAATATTATCAGGACCCACTGCCTTTGTAACATTTATTTTTGATAATGCTAACAAAACCTCATCCTCTGTAAAAAGATTACTGTTAAGCTTGTTTCTATTTTGCATAGCATCCCTTAATGTAGACATTGTATCTTCACAATCTTTAGTGAAAACAGAACAGAAGTAATCATTGAGACAGTCTGCAATCTGCTTATCTCCTTCTATTATTCTACCATCAACTGATTTCAATTTTACTATTCCTACCTTATTTTTTCTTCTTTCACTGATATATCTAAAGAAGGTTTTGTCCCCATGTTTTACTGACTGTGCTATCTTCTCTTCTGCATGAGCTTTAACCTTCCTAATTAACTGCTTAGTCTTTTTTTGTTGGAGTCTCCATATTTTCATATCATCATCTGCTTGTGTGTGTCTGTAATTTTTATAAGCTATCTTTTTTGTCTTTACAGCATGTGCTACTTCTTTGGAAAACCAAATTGGTTTCCGCTTTCTTTTACTTTTACAGACATGTCTAATACAGTGTGCGGTTGCATCTAAAATGGCACCTTTCACAAATTCCCACTGTTCTTGAACCCCTGTAATAAGATTTTTCCCCTTTAAATAGTTTTTTAGGTATTCTCCCATTAATGAAAAATCTGCCGTCCTAAAGTCTAAAACTTTTGTTTTAGTCTGGGTGTACAGTTCCTGAACATGAATACTAAACCAAACAGATTGATGATCACTGGATCCTAAGTTCTCACCTACAGACACATCTGAAACTGTATCACTGTTTGTAAGTATTAGATCTAATATAGCTTCCTTACGAGTTGGTTCCTTGACTAATTGTTCAAGTGATTCCCCTAGCAGAGATTCAAGAATATACCTGCTTCTAGCCGATCTAGCAGAAGGAATCTTCCAGTCTATATCTGGCAAATTAAAGTCCCCCAGTACTATAACCTTACCCTTCATGGTCATTTTGGTTATTTCATCTAATAACAGATTGTCCAGTTTTTCATCCTGCAATGGAGGCCTATATACAACCCCTATTCTAAAAACATTTTTATCTCCAATTTCCAAAGTCACCCAAATACTTTCCACCTCATCATTTGTTCCTACAATTTCAGTAACCTTTATATTTTCATTTACATACAAAGCAACTCCTCCACCTTTCTTTCCTACTCTGTTCTTTTTAAATAACCTGTATCCAGGTATGACTATGTCCCAGTCATGCAAATCATTGTACCATGTTTCTGTTATAGCTACTAAATCCAAGTTGTCCCTAGTCATTATTGAAATGAGTTCAGGTAATTTATTTCCTAAGCTGCGAGCATTTGTGCTCATGGCACGAAGAATTTTTCTACTAGAATTTCTAGAATTGTTACTTGGACTAACAGTTTTGGCATGCTGTGGGGGGCAGGTGGATATATTAATGCTACCCCCCTTTATTAGTTTAAATGATTTCTAATAAAGTATTTGAACTCCTCTCCCAGATACTCTGTTCCTTTAGCATCCAAATGCAAGCCATCTCTCCTAAATAACCTAGTATCTTTCCAAGCAGAGCAATAATGGCCAATAAAACCAAATCCTCGTTCCCTGCACCACTTATCTAACCAAGAATTAAATGTTGTTATCCGCTCCATCTTTCCTGCTTCCTGGTCATACACAGGTAAAATAGCAGAAAATGATAGAGTTGATGCCACAGTCTCTAAATGATTACCTAGGTCACAAAACACTTTCTGAACAGCAGCAACATGATTACTAGCCAGATCAGTTGTTCCTAAATGAACAATCACATCCAACTCTCTTCCCTTTCCTGCTGCCTTAACAATTCTCAAAATACGATTCCTATCCCTGTGAGCAGTAGCTCCTGGAAGACATCTAACCTCCCTTGTTTCTCCTTTACTTTCACCTAAATACACATTCCTCAAAATAGAGTCACCCACTAACAGTCTTTTTCTCAAAAACACATCTGCAGTTCTTTCCTGTGTTATGTTACCTGGAGAATCAGGTGCCAATTGATTTAAATTACCTGTTACAGCTTCAGAGGGCTCAGAAACAGCAATCTCCTCATCACAAGTGTATTCGGCAAGAGCAGCATAGGAGTTTTGCAATGGCAGAGGTTGTGGGCAATGCTTCTGGTCTACTGTTCTAATTCTTCCAGAGCCTACAGTGATCCATCTGCCTCTCCTTGCTGATCTCTGGGGTAGAGGGGCTTCTTTCTGAGGCAGCATTGTAGAGGTAACCGGTATGTTACTTACCTTAGCTTGAAGTTTAGCTATTTCCTCCCTTAACAGGGAAAACTGCTTACAAACAGGACAGCCCCTAAATCTCCAAAAAGTAGAACGATTAAAAAGTGCAAAACACCCATTGCACTGTATCTGAGACATTTTAAACTATGCAACACTTTAACAATAAGAAAAATATAAGTATTATTTACTACTGAATAACCCTGAATAACTCCTGAAATAACTCAAATATCCTTATGTATTTGATCCTTTTGTAGTGTGATCTCTTTGCTAAGAAGCAGAGCTAAATGTTTAGCAGAGCTAAACAGATCTCTTTAAATACCCTCAGAAAGATAGGGTGGGGTCCCTCCTAATTGCTCACCTATGCAAACAATCTAATTGTTATCTAATTGCAATACTAAAAACCAGAATACAAAAGAATGTAAATTAACTCAAACCTTTAACTATTCAATTTCTGTAGTGAAACTAATTCACAGTTCAGGTCTACCACCTTTAACTATTCAATTTCTGTAGTGAAACTAATTCACAGTTCAGGTCTACCACCTATAAAAAACAAAATATAAAGTTAATAGAAATACAAAATATATTATCTGAAAGTACAAACTATTCAAGTAAAAACAATTTAAAAGAGAAATGTTATATACCTTTCTGAAATAACTCAAATATCCTTATGTATTTGATCCTTTTGTAGTGTGATCTCTTTGCTAAGAAGCAGAGCTAAATGTTTAGCAGAGCTAAACAGATCTCTTTAAATACCCTCAGAAAGATAGGGTGGGGTCCCTCCTAATTGCTCACCTATGCAAACAATCTAATTGTTATCTAATTGCAATACTAAAAACCAGAATACAAAAGAATGTAAATTAACTCAAACCTTTAACTATTCAATTTCTGTAGTGAAACTAATTCACAGTTCAGGTCTACCACCTTTAACTATTCAATTTCTGTAGTGAAACTAATTCACAGTTCAGGTCTACCACCTATAAAAAACAAAATATAAAGTTAATAGAAATACAAAATATATTATCTGAAAGTACAAACTATTCAAGTAAAAACAATTTAAAAGAGAAATGTTATATACCTTTCTGAAATAACTCAAATATCCTTATGTATTTGATCCTTTTGTAGTGTGATCTCTTTGCTAAGAAGCAGAGCTAAATGTTAGCAGAGCTAAACAGATCTCTTTAAATACCCTCAGAAAGATAGGGTGGGGTCCCTCCTAATTGCTCACCTATGCAAACAATCTAATTGTTATCTAATTGCAATACTAAAAACCAGAATACAAAAGAATGTAAATTAACTCAAACCTTTAACTATTCAATTTCTGTAGTGAAACTAATTCACAGTTCAGGTCTACCACCTTTAACTATTCAATTTCTGTAGTGAAACTAATTCACAGTTCAGGTCTACCACCTATAAAAAACAAAATATAAAGTTAATAGAAATACAAAATATATTATCTGAAAGTACAAACTATTCAAGTAACAACAATTTAAAAGAGAAATGTTATATACCTTTCTGAAATAACTCAAATATCCTTATGTATTTGATCCTTTTGTAGTTTGATCTCTTTGCTAAGAAGCAGAGCTAAATGTTTAGCAGAGCTAAACAGATCTCTTTAAATACCCTCAGAAAGATAGGGTGGGGTCCCTCCTAATTGCTCACCTATGCAAACAATCTAATTGTTATCTAATTGCAATACTAAAAACCAGAATACAAAAGAATGTAAATTAACTCAAACCTTTAACTATTCAATTTCTGTAGTGAAACTAATTCACAGTTCAGGTCTACCACCTTTAACTATTCAATTTCTTTAGTGAAACTAATTCACAGTTCAGGTCTACCACCTATAAAAAACAAAATATAAAGTTAATAGAAATACAAAATATATTATCTGAAAGTACAAACTATTCAAGTAACAACAATTTAAAAGAGAAATGTTATATACCTTTCTGAAATAACTCAAATATCCTTATGTATTTGATCCTTTTGTAGTTTGATCTCTTTGCTAAGAAGCAGAGCTAAATGTTTAGCAGAGCTAAACAGATCTCTTTAAATACCCTCAGAAAGATAGGGTGGGGTCCCTCCTAATTGCTCACCTATGCAAACAATCTAATTGTTATCTAATTGCAATACTAAAAACCAGAATACAAAAGAATGTAAATTAACTCAAACCTTTAACTATTCAATTTCTGTAGTGAAACTAATTCACAGTTCAGGTCTACCACCTTTAACTATTCAATTTCTGTAGTGAAACTAATTCACAGTTCAGGTCTACCACCTATAAAAAACAAAATATAAAGTTAATAGAAATACAAAATATATTATCTGAAAGTACAAACTATTCAAGTAAAAACAATTTAAAAGAGAAATGTTATATACCTTTCTGAAATAACTCAAATATCCTTATGTATTTGATCCTTTTGTAGTGTGATCTCTTTGCTACGAAGCAGAGCTAAATGTTTAGCAGAGCTAAACAGATCTCTTTAAATACCCTCAGAAAGATAGGGTGGGGTCCCTCCTAATTGCTCACCTATGCAAACAATCTAATTGTTATCTAATTGCAATACTAAAAACCAGAATACAAAAGAATGTAAATTAACTCAAACCTTTAACTATTCAATTTCTGTAGTGAAACTAATTCACAGTTCAGGTCTACCACCTTTAACTATTCAATTTCTGTAGTGAAACTAATTCACAGTTCAGGTCTACCACCTATAAAAAACAAAATATAAAGTTAATAGAAATACAAAATATATTATCTGAAAGTACAAACTATTCAAGTAAAAACAATTTAAAAGAGAAATGTTATATACCTTTCTGAAATAACTCAAATATCCTTATGTATTTGATCCTTTTGTAGTGTGATCTCTTTGCTAAGAAGCAGAGCTAAATGTTTAGCAGAGCTAAACAGATCTCTTTAAATACCCTCAGAAAGATAGGGTGGGGTCCCTCCTAATTGCTCACCTATGCAAACAATCTAATTGTTATCTAATTGCAATACTAAAAACCAGAATACAAAAGAATGTAAATTAACTCAAACCTTTAACTATTCAATTTCTGTAGTGAAACTAATTCACAGTTCAGGTCTACCACCTTTAACTATTCAATTTCTGTAGTGAAACTAATTCACAGTTCAGGTCTACCACCTATAAAAAACAAAATATAAAGTTAATAGAAATACAAAATATATTATCTGAAAGTACAAACTATTCAAGTAACAACAATTTAAAAGAGAAATGTTATATACCTTTCTGAAATAACTCAAATATCCTTATGTATTTGATCCTTTTGTAGTTTGATCTCTTTGCTAAGAAGCAGAGCTAAATGTTTAGCAGAGCTAAACAGATCTCTTTAAATACCCTCAGAAAGATAGGGTGGGGTCCCTCCTAATTGCTCACCTATGCAAACAATCTAATTGTTATCTAATTGCAATACTAAAAACCAGAATACAAAAGAATGTAAATTAACTCAAACCTTTAACTATTCAATTTCTGTAGTGAAACTAATTCACAGTTCAGGTCTACCACCTTTAACTATTCAATTTCTGTAGTGAAACTAATTCACAGTTCAGGTCTACCACCTATAAAAAACAAAATATAAAGTTAATAGAAATACAAAATATATTATCTGAAAGTACAAACTATTCAAGTAAAAACAATTTAAAAGAGAAATGTTATATACCTTTCTGAAATAACTCAAATATCCTTATGTATTTGATCCTTTTGTAGTGTGATCTCTTTGCTAAGAAGCAGAGCTAAATGTTTAGCAGAGCTAAACAGATCTCTTTAAATACCCTCAGAAAGATAGGGTGGGGTCCCTCCTAATTGCTCACCTATGCAAACAATCTAATTGTTATCTAATTGCAATACTAAAAACCAGAATACAAAAGAATGTAAATTAACTCAAACCTTAAACTATTCAATTTCTGTAGTGAAACTAATTCACAGTTCAGGTCTACCACCTTTAACTATTCAATTTCTGTAGTGAAACTAATTCACAGTTCAGGTCTACCACCTATAAAAAACAAAATATAAAGTTAATAGAAATACAAAATATATTATCTGAAAGTACAAACTATTCAAGTAAAAACAATTTAAAAGAGAAATGTTATATACCTTTCTGAAATAACTCAAATATCCTTATGTATTTGATCCTTTTGTAGTGTGATCTCTTTGCTAAGAAGCAGAGCTAAATGTTTAGCAGAGCTAAACAGATCTCTTTAAATACCCTCAGAAAGATAGGGTGGGGTCCCTCCTAATTGCTCACCTATGCAAACAATCTAATTGTTATCTAATTGCAATACTAAAAACCAGAATACAAAAGAATGTAAATTAACTCAAACCTTTAACTATTCAATTTCTGTAGTGAAACTAATTCACAGTTCAGGTCTACCACCTTTAACTATTCAATTTCTGTAGTGAAACTAATTCACAGTTCAGGTCTACCACCTATAAAAAACAAAATATAAAGTTAATAGAAATACAAAATATATTATCTGAAAGTACAAACTATTCAAGTAAAAACAATTTAAAAGAGAAATGTTATATACCTTTCTGAAATAACTCAAATATCCTTATGTATTTGATCCTTTTGTAGTGTGATCTCTTTGCTAAGAAGCAGAGCTAAATGTTTAGCAGAGCTAAACAGATCTCTTTAAATACCCTCAGAAAGATAGGGTGGGGTCCCTCCTAATTGCTCACCTATGCAAACAATCTAATTGTTATCTAATTGCAATACTAAAAACCAGAATACAAAAGAATGTAAATTAACTCAAACCTTTAACTATTCAATTTCTGTAGTGAAACTAATTCACAGTTCAGGTCTACCACCTTTAACTATTCAATTTCTGTAGTGAAACTAATTCACAGTTCAGGTCTACCACCTTTCTGAAATAACTCAAATATCCTTATGTATTTGATCCTTTTGTAGTGTGATCTCTTTGCTAAGAAGCAGAGCTAAATAGAAAAAGGTTGCTGAAGAAAGCTAAATGAGGATTTGGATTTGGGGAGATAGCTTCTTTTTGTAGAAGATTTTCTATCTCTTTTTGAACTAGAAGTCTGTCTTTTTGGGAAAAATGAATAGGTTTTGGAAAAGAAATTTGGATAGGGGGAGATAAGAAATCTATGTGAACTCCTTGAACTGTGTTTAAGATCCAAGGATCTGAAGATATGAGGTTCCAATTGTGAGTAAAGAAGGCTATTCTTCCCCCAACTTTTAGTGGGGAAGAAAGAGGAGTATTGAAAAGAGGAAATTTTACCTGGAGAAGGGCGAGATCGGGTTCTGAAACGTTGACCTCTTTGTTGCCAGGGTCTGGACCGCTGTGGAAAAAAGTTGAAAGCTGGAGAGGCTTCATTGTTGTATCTGTAGTGCTGATACTGAGAGGAGTAGTTTTGTTGGAATTGAGGTCTTGAAATTTGAGAGGAACGGCCGGGAAAGCGACCTCTACCTTTCCCGGCCCTGTCAGAGAAATTCTGAGAGTACATCATTTTTCTCATAGAGGTCTTTACTTTATTAAGGGTGGAGAAGGTGTTAGCATAAAGGTTCAAATCTTTTAGAAAAGCGTCTCCAAAAAGAAGACCGTCTTTGTCCGATTGTAATTCATTAACTGCGAAATCGCAGATCTTAGGGTCAATTTTTCTTAAGATATTCTTTCTGCGTTCAATTATAATAGCGGTATTGGCATTACCCACAAAGGAGAGAATGCGTTGAACCCACTCTCTAACGAGGGAAGGGTCCATAAGGGATTCTTGTAATACAGCCTCTTCTGATAACTCAAAGAGTTTTGTAATAGGACCAATGGTGTCAAGGAGTTTATCCTGACAATTTTTCCAGGCTTTGTCTAATCCTTTTTTGATTTTGTACCCCGGAGAGCCAATAAATTTGAGAGCTTTGGGGTCAATTTCAGGGGTAATGTTACAATTTTTGGGAAGAAGGGGTCTGGGGCATTCAGCTCTCATATTATTTCTAGCCCTTTTCTTTAGGGTCTTTTTAAGTTGAAAATCTATAAAGGATGCGATTTCCATGGGAGGAAACCATTCTGAGGATCTAGGATGGTGTAAGGTGTCCGCATTAAAGCGGGGGTTACCAAGTGCGTCAGTAAAATTAAAATTATCATCATCCAGATGTTTGGATTTTTTGGAGCATTTTTTAGCTTTTTTGCGTTTAGGCTCAGATTCAGAGGAGGAGTCTGAATCACAATTATTAGATGAGGAATTATTGGAGTCCTCAGACATATTATCTGAATTATATGATGTAGAGGAATCAGAACCTTTTTCTTTGGAAAATATTTCAGATTTTTTAATTTGAACTCCGTTTTTATTCCCCTTGGGAGTAAGGGGTCTTTTAGCGGATGTTTTACTTCCTTTGCCGCAAGGAAGATTTGACTCAGTCAGAGTATGCTTGGATATACTGACACGCTTTTTGCTTAATTTAAAAGCACTAGAAGGAGCTTTTCTTTTAATTGTTTTCTTTGGAGGAGATTTTTGCATAAGGGAAGTCATGTGGGACATTAATTTATTTATTGAGTTATCAATCATAATCTGAACAGATTGTTCAGATAAGGGATTGGGAGAAATGTCAAGAGACATACTGATACTTAAAGTAAAATATATATTGAAAAACAATTTTTTGATTAAAATGTTTTATATAAAATATATTTGAACCTTTAGCAACAAACACCTAGATATAAATATGTAAATATTAGAGAATTTTATTGTATACATTTTTTAAAACATAAATGCTTAACAGAGAAAATTTCTGACAGGAAAAATTTCTGACAGGAAAAAACTTCAGTAAATATAGAAATCACCACCGGAGGGCAGCAAATGCCTAAAAATGAGGAAAGAGAAAGAAAAATTAGCAGCTGACACAATCTAGAGTAGAAAAAGAGCCGAAAGAAACAAAATTACTTTTCACCAAGAGGGCAGGAGGCGTCCACAGCACTACTGAGGTAAACAGAAGGCGGGCTGTGACGTCACTAAGAACGCCCACAAGATGGCGCCGGAGCTCAAAATAGAAGGGAGAGGAGACAGAGACACGCAGCAGAAAAACGGCAAGTTAAACTTAAATAAAATTACTCAAACAGAGAACCAGATTAATGGGGGAAATAGCAGAATTAGGCACAGGGAAAAAACGAGCATTGCACCAAAACGAGTGCAGGAAGAGGCACAAAAAGTGTAAAATAAAACGGAAAGGGAGAGAATATATATGTGTGGTGTAGGAATAGTACAAAAAGTAAATAAATAAAATGTAATAACAATGCTAAGGTGATATAATAAATTGACAATATAATATATGAGAGAATAATGAGCCACACTTATCTGTTGCATGAGCAGCAAAAGAAAGAGGAAGATGGGGTGCTCACTGGTCTGTTTATGGCCAATATGGGTCCTCTAAATTGTCCATTTTCTCTTTTGTCTCTAACCTAGCATTCTCATTGGCTAGTTATATAGACTCTATTTTTTCTGTTTTATTTTAAATGTTTATGTGTTTTTATGTACTTTAAAAAGCTGCACTTTAGTAGTAAAGAAAGATAATGCAAATATGAAGTCTCTGGTCCTGTAATAAAATACTATTCGTTTTCAGCAAGCAAGTGGTCAGTGGGTGCCTGCCACTATTCTTACCTCATCCGCACCAGTGATGATCAAGTTCTCCATCGCAACCGCCGACACCTGATGGAAACTAAAGAACCGCAACAAGAAGCACAAGAGCCAACCCTTGAGAACCCCAGCATAACCACAAATACACTTGCAATCCCAGAACAACTGAAAGAAGACACTGGCAATGCTGAAACATACACAGCAGGTTTTCAATTCACATGTTCTGGTCGTATGGTGAAACCTAAAAACATTCTGGACCTATAACATAAAATATAAATGTGATATTCTAAAATTTCATAAAAAGGGAGATGTAACATTATTAACATGTCATGTGATGTGTTTGTTAATTTGCATATAGAATGTTGATTGGCTGTTGGTCTTTCTACCATGTATGATAACAAGTTCAGTTAGGATAATAAACAGTTAGTGAATAGATGCAGATCTGTGTTCTCTCAGTTATTCCTTGGTAAGACACTAATTTGAGTGACTACACAAGAACAAAACAGGTACAATCAATTAAATAGGTCACATAGCCTTGTGTAGAGTATGTTATTCCTGTGACATGAGACTTAAATTGTGTACCTTGACTAATAAAGTCACATGCTTTTCAATGTGGGTGACCACATCTATAGGTACAGTGACCTGTAGCCATGTGCTGTAAGCCTGTAACTATCTATCTATCTATTTATCTATCTATCTATCTATCTATCTATCTATCTATTGGGTACTTGTAAAGCGCAAACTTATCACCCGTGAGGGTCTCAAGGCGCTATGGGTGGGGAGAGGGGGGCTAAGGGAAGACGATTCAGTCGAAGAGCCAGGTCTTGAGGTCCTTCCTGAAGTTTGTAAGGGAGGTGGATTGTCTGAGGCTCAGCGGGAGGGAGTTCCATGACCTTGCTGCCATCTAGGAGAAGGATTTTGCTCCAGCTGTTTTTTTCTTGATGCGGGGGATGACTGCGAGTGCTTGGTCGGCAGAGCGGAGTTGTCTGGAGGGGGTGTAGAAATTGACAGGGTGGTTGATGTATTCAGGACCGATGTTGTGGAGGGCCTTCAATGCATGGGTTAGGAGCTTGAAGGTGATTCTCTTGTTGACGGGGAGCCAGTGTAGGTTCCTTAGGTGTTCGGTTCTGTGGTTTTGGCAAGGGATGTCAAGGATGAGTCTGGCCGAGGTGTTCTGGATGCGTTGGAGTCGTTTCTGGAGCTTGATGGTGGACCCGGCGTAGAGTGCATTGCCGTAGTCTAGTCGACTACTGACGAGGGCTTGGGTGACAGATTTTCTAGTTTCAGTGGGGATCCACTTGAAGATTTTTCACAGTAGGTGGAGTATGTGAAAACAAGTTGAAGAGACGGCGTTGACTTGGCGGTCCATGGAAAGTGATGAGTCGAGGATGATGCCTAGATTTCATGCATGGTGTGTTGGAGTTGGAGGGTGTCCGAGGGCTGTGGTCTACCAGGAGTCATCCCATGCAGATTTGGTGGGTCCGAGGAGGAGGATTTCGGTCTTGTCAGTGTTGAGTTTGAGACGGTTGTTGTTCATCCAGGTGGTGATTGCTGTAAGTCCTTTGTGGACATTTTTCTTGGCGGTGGCGGGGTCTCAGGTGAGTGAGATGATTAACTGGGTATTGTTGGCATAGGAGACGATGTTGAGGTTGTGTTGTCGGATGATGGTGGCGAGGGGGGGCATGTAGATGTTGAAGAGGGTGGGGCTAAGAGAAGAGCCTTGGGGTACGCCGCAGCTGATTGCTGTGGGATTGGAGGAGAAGGGTGGGAGTCTGACTTTCTGGGTTCTACCGCTGAGGAAGGAGGTGATCCATTCCAGGGCCTTATTGCGGATGCCAGCATCGTGTAGGCGCATCAGGAGGGTGCTGTGGGCTACAGTGTCGAATGCGGCTGAGAGGTCTAGAAGAATGAGTGCAGCAGTCTCTCCTTGGTCAAGCAGGATGCGGATGTCGTCTGTGGCAGCAGGAGGAGAGTGCTGTGATTGCTCCTGAAACCGGATTGGGAGGGGTCCAAGATGAGGTTGGTCTCGATGTGGTCAACAAGTTGTGCGTTGATGACCTTCTCGATTATTTTGGTTGGAAAGGGGAGAAGAGAGGTGGGGCGGTAGTTTTTAGGATCTATGGGGTCAGCTATGGGTTTCTTCAGCAGGGGTTTCAGCTCTGCATGCTTCCAGTCTTCTGGGAAGGTGCCAGTTTTGATGGAGCAGTTTATGGTGAGGCAGAGTTTGTGGGCGATGGTAAAACCCGCTTTGTTGAATATGTGGTGCGGGCATTGGTCTGAGGGTGCTCCGGAGTAGATAGATTTCATGATTCCGAGTGTGTCCTCCGTGGTGAGGTGGCTCCAGGTAGTGCATAGAAGGTGGCGGGTGGTGGGTTTGGGTGAGGTGGCGGTGGGTGGGTCAGTGGTGAGTGGTGAGTTCTGGAGCTCAAGGCTGTTGTAGATGTTGATGATCTTGCAGTGGAAGTAAGTAGCAATGTTGTCGCAGAGGTCCTGGGAGGGTGGGATGTCATTAGTATCACTGTTGGGTTTGGAGAATTCCTTGATGATGGGTTTTGGCATGGATTTCATCTAGGATAGCGGTTTTCTTTGTGGTTTTGATGAGGTGGTGGTGGGTGGTGACGGCTTCTTTGTAGGCGGATTTGTCCGAGGGGGACTTGCTGGATCTCCATATTCTCTATAATCGTCTGCAGTGGCGTTTGGAGTCCTGGAGGGTGGTGGTGAACCAGCTGGCCTTGTTGGTGGGCTGGCGGCAGGACAGTTTCTTGAGGGGGGCGAGGGTATTTGCGCAGTCTGCGATCCACGATGTAGGTGGTGGGCGGAGGAGTTGGCGTCAGTGGAGGTCACTGGGGGGGACTTGATCAGGGTGGAGTGCAGTTGTTCTTGGGTGATTGTTACAAACTGCTATTTGTAACTGGCCCTTTAAATGGAAGATTGCCCTGCTTCCCTGGATTGTGGAGAAGCCTATTTGCCAGCCTCCTTCCTCATGACTATGGCCCCTGGAAGATTGTGCCCCTGAGAAGGTATTAACTTTTATTGGGTGTGTATGGCCCTTTAAGAACCGTCTGGGGACATATTGTGACTTTGGAGAACAATGCCCCTTTAAGACTATGTCCCCAGACCTGTAAAATAACTTGTCCCTGGCTTTCTCCCACTTGGTTCAGTAAATAGGGCTTATTGAACCAAGTACCACACAGGCAGAGTGTTCCACAGAAAGGGAGCACTGTTACAAAAGCATTAGTTTTCATTGTGTGTCATTAAGTGCTATGTGACAGACCCTTCGGTCAGAACTAAAGAGTTAACTTTGTTCAGCTTCAAGAAGCTATTCTAAATAAAAGTTTGCTGGGATCAGCTCTAATTAAGTTTAGTGATAAACATTCCCATTGTCTAATCAGACTCCTAGTTGATAAGATGGACTGCATTGTTTTCTTGTGTGTAATGTTATCTGCTGAAGTAATGTAATTCTACTATGGCCTGTCAAAGGGCGTTGTCTCTCTATCTAAATGTATCAAATGTGTGATTGGGGATTTTATGCCTCCCCCTGAGAGTGTCCATTTTTTGCATGTAACCTCAATAAAAAGCAGGCTGTGTGTTCCAGCACATCAGACCTTTTCTGACCCTCTAACTTGCAGCCTTGACTCATGTTTGTAGGGGACAGCTATAATCACTACAGGGATTGCTATGCTCTTCATACTCCCTTAGCTACTGAGCTCTTGTAAGAGCTCTTGTTCCTGATCCTGCTTCATGCTACAGAAGGAAGAGGTTCACCTACTGGAGCCTGGTCGTAGGTCCAGGGCGCAGAGCAGACGGTGAGATACCAGCCCAGCAGCGGTGGTTCGTAGAGTCTGCATTACTTATGGTGGCTACGCAGTAGTCTATGGTGTCTACGGTGCTGATGATCCTTTGGTGAGCGCTAGGAGCATCCTTTTCTACTGTCCAACTTCCAGCCAGCCTGGAGGCAACCGTAACATTTGGCGGCAGAGGTGGGATGGCGTCCTAGCGCAAGGAGCAGCACCCCAACAGCACTGGTAATGTAGGAGAGTTATTGAGGGCAACGCTAGCCACTGCGCAGCGTCCCTACCTACAGCAGCATGGAGCTGACAAGATACTGGTCAGAACCCTGTGAAGAGCACCTCAACCGGATCCGTCGCTATGAGGGCGCTGATTTCGTTCCAGAGGTAAAGAGGCGGCTAGTCCGATATGGTCCAGACCCTGCGCAGGAGGTAGTCAGTCGCATCATCCGGGAATTGGATACTGAGAACGAAGCGGCACGAGCCTTTGAGCGCCAACTGTGGAGTTTGAGGGTATGGACACCTGGTCTTCAGCGAGAAAGTGAGTTACAGGGAGAGGAGAGCAGCGACCTCCCTCCCCAGCGGCAGTATACCGTGCAGAGGGAAGAGACAACCGGTCTCCTTCCCCAACCCCAACCAGAGATACCCGAGGCAGCAGGCCTCATAGACTGGTCCTGGGAGGACCCCCAGCAGGCAGGTGGAGATGGGACCGCAGTCTCTCTACCGGCCCTAAAGGGATGCTGGGCAGGCGGCCCAGATCCCCAGCGACAGACCCAGCTACAGGGAGGGGAGAGCATCGACCTCCCTCCCTAGCCGGAGTGTGCCTTCCAGGGAGAGGAGACAACCGGTCTCTCTCCCCAGCCGCAGCATGTTCCACAGGGAGCGGAGAGCATCGACCTCCCTTCCCAACGGCCGCGGAGTATCAGGAGGAGGAGGTAAGCCAATCTCCCCCACCCCAGCTAACTCCTAACTTGGGCCCAGGGTTAACAGTGGAGATGTTAACCCCCACTGACCCCCACGTTCCCTTTGCCACCGGGCAGGACTATGCCCCAATTCCCCCAGCAAAAGAGCTGGCATCAGGACAGAGCGCTGCTGGCCTCTGCCCTACAGACCCCCTTGTTACAGGACTGGCCTGCAAACCCCTCACCCCAGCAGAAGCGCTGGCACCAGGGCAGAGTGCCGCTGGCCTCTGCCCCCCAAGTACCACCAGCTATTTGCCCAGCTGTGCCAGGAAGGCCGAGGATGTTACACTTTCATCCTACAACCTGGAACCTACAGGCCAGTACTACTTATTGTGGGGGGGCTACTTTGCTGCTAATGTTTATTTGTGGGTGGGTTGCGAGACTAACTTAGGCACTGACCGACAGAAGGTCAGGTGCCTGGTTAGTCTCCCTCCAAAAGGGGAGATATGTTACAAACTGCTATTTGTAACTGGCCCTTTAAATGGAAGATTGCCCTGCTTCCCTGGATTGTGGAGAAGCCTATTTGCCAGCCTCCTTCCTCATGACTATGGCCCCTGGAAGATTGTGCCCCTGAGAAGGTATTAACTTTTATTGGGTGTGTATGGCCCTTTAAGAACCGTCTGGGGACATATTGTGACTTTGGAGAACAATGCCCCTTTAAGACTATGTCCCCAGACCTGTAAAATAACTTGTCCCTGGCTTTCTCCCACTTGGTTCAGTAAATAGGGCTTACTGAACCAAGAACCACACAGGCAGAGTGTTCCACAGAAAGGGAGCACTGTTACAAAAGCATTAGTTTTCATTGTGTGTTATTAAGTGCTATGTGACAGACCCTTCGGTCAGAACTAAAGAGTTAACTTTGTTCAGCTTCAAGAAGCTATTCTAAATAAAAGTTTGCTGGGATCAGCTCTAATTAAGTTTAGTGATAAACATTCCCATTGTCTAATCAGACTGCTAGTTGATAAGATGGACTGCATTGTTTTCTTGTGTGTAATGTTATCTGCTGAAGTAATGTAATTCTACTATGGCCTGTCAAAGGGCGTTGTCTCTCTATCTAAATGTATCAAATGTGTGATTGGGGATTTTATGCCTCCCCCTGAGAGTGTCCTTTTTTTGCATGTAACCTCAATAAAAAGCAGGCTGTGTGTTCCAGCACATCAGACCTTTTCTGACCCTCTAACTTGCAGCCTTGACTCATGTTTGTAGGGGACAGCTATAATCACTACAGGGATTGCTATGCTCTTCATACTCCCTTAGCTACTGAGCTCTTGTAAGATCTCTTGTTCCTGATCCTGCTTCACGCTACAGAAGGAAGAGGTTCACCTACTGGAGCCTGGTTGTAGGTCCAGGGCGCAGAGCAGACAGCGAGATACCAGCCCAGCAGCGGTGGTTCGTAGAGTCTGCATTACTTATGGTGGCTACGCAGTAGTCTATGGTGTCTACGGTGCTGATGATCCTTTGGTGAGCGCTAGGAGCATCCTTTTCTACGGTCCAACTTCCAGCCAGCCTGGAGGCAACCGTAACAGTGATGTTGTTCCAGTTTCTGCGGGGCAGGTGGTGATGCCGGAGGTGCGTGGTGGGTTTGTTGAAGGAGAAGTGTATACAGTGATGGTCAGTCCAGTGGAGTTCGTTTATGTGGTTGACTGAGATGTGGTTGCCTGCGGAGAAGATTGGGTCGAGGGTGTGTCCAGCTATGTGAGTTGGGGCGTTTACAAGTTGCTTCAGTCCAATGGTTCCAAGGTTTTCCAGGAGGTTGGTGGTGTTGTGGTCATTGGGGTTGTCTAGATGGAAGTTGAGGTCAACTAGAAGTCTTGGGGAGCATACTGGGAGATATCATGTTGGCCAGTGTTAGACTTTTTGCATATACAAAGTTACAACCTTTACCAATAACTTGTTTAACCCCTTAGTGACCAGAGCACTTTTCAATTTTCTGACCGTTTGGGACCAGGGCTATTGTTACATTTCTGCACTGTTTGTGTTTAGCTGTAATTTTCCTCTTACTCATTTACTGTACACACACATATTATATACCGATTTTCTCGCCATTAAATTGACTTTCTAAAGATGTCATTATTTTCATCATATCATATAATTTACTATAAAAAAATATAACATATGATGAAAAAATTGAAAAAAACACACTTTTTCTAACGTTGACCCCCAAAATCTGTTACACATCTGCAACCACCAAAAAACACCCATGCTAAATAGTTTCTAAATTTTGTCCCGAGTTTAAAAATATCCTATATTTACATGTTCTTTGCTTTTTTTGTAAGTTATAGGGCAATAAATACAAGTAGCATTTTGCTATTTCCAAACCATTTTTTTTCTCAAAATTAGCGATAGTTACATTGTAACACTGATATCTGTCAGGAATCCCTGAATATCCCTTCACATGTATATATTTTTTTTTAGTAGACACCCAAAGTAATGATCTAGGCCCATTTTGGTATATTTCATGCCACCATTTCCCCGCCAAATGCAATCAAATAAAAAAATTTGCTAACTTTTTCACAAACGTTTTCACAAACTAGGTTTCTCACTTAAATTATTTACAAACAGCTTGTGCAATTATGGCACAAATGGTTGTAAATGCAGCTGCGCACCACACGTGTATTATGCCCAGCAGAGAAGGGGTTAATTAGGGAGCTTGTAGAGTTAATTTTAGCTTTAGTGTAGTGTAGTAGACAACCCAAAGTATTGATCTAGGGCTATTTTGGTATATTTCATGCCACCATTTCACCGCCAAATACAATCAAATAAAAAAAAAAGCTAACTTTTTTACAATTTTAGGTTTCTCACTAAAATTATTTACAAACAGTTAGTACAATCATGACACAAATGGTTGTAAATACTTATCTGGGATCCCATTTGTTCATTAATAGCAGATATATATGGCTTTGGAGTTGCTTTTTGGTAATTAGAAGGCCGCTAAATGCTGCTGCGCACTACACTTGTATTATGCACGACAGTGAAGGGGTTAATTAGGTAGCTTGTAGGGAGCTTGTAGGGTTAATTTTAGCTTTAGTGTAGAAATCAACCTCCCACATGACATATCCACCCCCTGATCCCTCCCAAACAGCTCTCTTCCCTCCCCAACCCTACAATTGTCCCTGCCATCACTAAAATAAAAAGCTTTTTTTTTTATTGCTTTTTTTATTGATTCTGCAGTGTTCGATCCCCTCTTAGCAAGTCTGCTAGTATCCAGTTTGCCCAAAAAATGTTTTTGTTTTTTTTCTGTATTTTCTGTAGTGTAGCTGTCCCCCCTCAATACCCTCCCCCCCCTCCCCCCCAGATCCCTTGGCCAATATTTATTATTTCCCCCCCCCTCTCCCTCCTTATATTACATTTATTAGTTTTTCTATGTAAATGTGGCGCACACGCGAACACACGCCCCACATGTCACCCCTGCCGCAGTCTCAAGTCATCGCGCACACATCAGTGTGCAAAGGAGTCGGAACCACGCAATAATGGGCCGCCCACCTGTCTCCCTGCTGCTGCTCCCACCCACCAACGATCGGCACCATCAATGGCCGATGCAGGGAGGGCCACAGAGTGGCCCTCTCTGCATCAGTGGTTTAAAAAGTGTATTGCAGTGATGCCTCAATATCGAGGCATCACTACAATACCCTGGAAGTGGCTGGAAGCGATCACAATCACTTCCAGCGCTTCAAACGCCAGAGGACGTACCAGGCATGTCCTTGGTCGTTAAGTGTAGTTTTTGGAGGACGTACCTGGCACGTCCTCAGTCGTTAATGGGTTAAGGACATCATCCTCGTATAAAATTGGAAGGTATTTTTTAATGATGTTACAAATGTTATAGTATTGGTTACAGTACTTGGTAACAAAAGTTAAACCTCTTCTTTGCTTAAGATTACTAGTGCGTGTTTTTAGAAGACTGGTCTATCTACTGTAGCTATTTCTTTGTATGCATTCATTACACAACTTTTAGAATAATCTATAATCTGTAAAGCGCTTGCTGAGATTTTCAATTTCTTTTTATGAAGTAGATTGTTCTGAACAGTTGCGTCTAACTCTAACATCTGACCTTTGACGACTATGCCCCTAAACACATGCTTGGGATGACTGTGGTTACTTTTCTTGAGGAAATATCAGAGGTTAGGTTAAGATCTAAGAACACCACCTCATTGTTGTTCCCTGTGTGGGTGAAAGAGAGTCCCTTATCATTACAGTTAAGGTGATTCACAAAAACGTCTGATTAAAATTAATCTCCTCTCCAAACAAGTATGAGATCATCAATAAATCTCTTGTATAAGACTTTTTTCTCTATGAAAGGGTTCCCAACCGCATAGACATGGGCCAGTTCCCACCAACCCATGAATAGGTTGGCGTATGATGGGGAAAACATTGCTCCCATCGCTGCTCCACGTCTCTGCAGGTAGAAACTCCCTTCAAAGAGAAAATAGCTATAATTAAGTAGAAATTCGGTAACCCTGATAAGAAAAACTTTGTTCGCTCTCGAAAAGGAAGTCTCTCTATTTAGGAAAAAGGAGATGGCTTGTAAACCCAAAACATGGGGTATTGAAGAATATAGTGACACAACATCAATCGTTAGCCAACTATATTCAGTGCTCCATTCAAAATCTTCCACCAAATTAAGTACATGCGTCGTATCCCTGAGGTATGAGGGTAAATTCAAGACTAAGGGGCCCATTTATCAAGCTCCGTATGGAGCTTAAGGGCCCGTGTTTCTGGCGAGCCTTCAGGCTCACCAGAAACACCAGTTATGAAGCAGCGGTCTAAAGACCGCTGCTCCATAACATGTCCGCCTGCTCTGAGGAGGCAGACAGACATCGCCGAAATTCAACCCGATCGAATATGATCGGGTTGATTGACACCACCCTGCTAGCGGCCGATTGGGCACGAATCTGCAGGGGGTGGCGTTGCTCCAGCAGTTCACAAGAGCTGCTGGTGCAATGCTGAATGCGGAGAGCGTATTGCGTATTATGAGAGCGTATTATGTAACAGACACATAATAAATAGGCCCCTTCAGGTTGCAGAAAGGAATCCAACCATCCTTCTGAGTTTCTGGTGCATTGAAAGAATACTTTTTTAGTGTAAGTAAATGCACAAATTTATTTACGTGAAGAATGGGCTGGAACAAGTTAAAATTTCTGGTAGGACAAAAACCTAAGCCATAGCAAAGGACTTTTACTTCTGTGTCCTGTAACTGGTATGAGGATAGATTAATTATTCCTGTTTGATTTACTTGTTGTGTACTCTGTTGTCCCTCAACATCTATTTGGCCCTTCCCCTCTGGGAGGTAATTACTTTTTCTCCCCCTCCGTTTCCTATCCTTGAAGCCGTCTGAAAAACCTGACTCTTAAGGCTGTGACACAGTGCAAGCGGAGCGACACGCAGCGTGTAGATGCGGCAGTGCACGCTCAGTGTTTCCTGCCTTTCCATCTTTGAGCACTCTGCTGCGTCAGGTCGCATAGCTGAGCACTCAGAACTTCAGAAGCGATGCAACACGGTACGAAGCAGCTGCTTCGCCTCGTGCCGCATCGCTTGCAGTGTGTCACTGCCTTTAGAGTTAGTTGGTTCTGTTGTGTATCATCTGGTCATATAGTTTTAAAATGTGTAGGTCTTTGTCATCCAGTTGCATTTCACATGTACAACCATTACACTGTGTAAGTGTGTATCATCAGTAGCAATCACTGTTCACATAAACTATGACACTGTAACACTATAACATCACATACTAAATCTGAGAAACCTACAAGACTGACAAAAAAAGAATGTTATGCGTGTATTATTCATTTACTTCCAGAACTAAAAGTGTGAAGAATTTTCTGATACATTTCATTGTGACTGCAAGGGAAGTATATATTTTTTAATTAAAGAGAGTCTACACCAGAATTGTTATTGTTTACAAAGATAATCCCTTTATTGCCCAATTCACAGTTTTACATAGCCAACACAGTTATAAATATACGCTTTCTACCTCTGTGATTACCTTGTATCTAAGCATCTGCAGACTGCCCCCTTATTTCAGTTCTTTTGACAGAATTGCATTTTAGCCAATCACTGCTGACTCCTAGGTAACTCCACGGAGTGAGCACAATGTTATCTATATGGCACACATGAACTAATGCCCTCTAGTTGAAAAAATGTAAAAAAAAATTGCATTCAGATATGAGGAGGCCTTCAAGGGCTTAGAAAATAGCATATGAGGCTACCCAGGTTTAGCTTTCAACTAAGAATACCAAGAGAACAAAGCAAAATTGATGAAAAAGGTACATTAGAAAGTGGTTTAAAATGACATGCCCTATCTGAATAATAAAATTGTAATTTTGACTAGACTGTCCCTTTAATACAATTTATAAAATTTAAACACTGTCTATTTTAGTAAAATGTCAAACAAAAATCTATTTACAGTTTGTTTAAATGCTAGTATTGTAAAATTACTATATTGAAGTCAGTGAATATGCTTTATTGTTTTTACTTAAATGCAAAAAAAAGTATAACTGACCAATACATAACACTAATGAAAGTCTAAAACAAGGCCAATGGTTATATTTTAGCTATAAAAGTTGCATTAGATAAGTGACTATGAATTATGCAGTTTTCAGGTCATTGTATAGCTGTGGCCTTCCAAGGATTAAAGTGTCTAATTTTGCATTAAGAAATTGGATGCTCACGAAAAATGTAAAAAATACAATTGAATATCTGTCCCTGTAATAAACTATATCATTAAAGAAATATTAGAGCATTTCCATTTTTTAATCATAAAACTTCCATCTTGTTTGATAAACTAATGAGCAATACCAGAATTATTATTGTATTGCAGAGACAAACATTATGACCCTTTATACAACACTGACCATATAAGGTTAATGCATATTGGTGTTAGCTGCTATAAGTGTCTAAACACGTAATTCATAGTTCATCACATATAGAGAAAGTCAATGGTGCTTTATCATTATTGTAAAGAAATAAAGAAAGCTACAGCATTGTGGATTAACTTTTAAAACGTTCTATTTGTTGCAAATTCAACTGCAGCATGAGGATTAATTCTATACACGTCTCCCAACAGAAATAAAACTGGGATTTGTCACGGGAGTCCAGGAAAGGACCCTGAGGTTGGGAAGTGACAATGAGTGCCCCAGCATGGAGGGTTAGTCCCAGGACATGACAATTCCAGAGCACAAGACAAAATCAAGGTCAGTTCAGGCTAAAGGTCAATATTGTGTGGGCTAAATGCAGTGCCAAATCAGGATCCAAAGGGGTAAACAATGTCCAGGCCAAAAGGTCAGAATCTTGCAGGCAACAACAGAACCAAATCAGAATCCAAAGGCTGAGTCCAGGAAACAGGCAAAGGTCGTTCCCAGAAAACAGTGGAAACAGGAATGGAAGTAGCACACCCAGGAGGAATACAGTCCTATACACGGCAAACGTAGGAAGCAGTTTATATAGGGTATAAGAAATTCTCAGAGCCTGAGTCCTCCAGTGGCTCAGGAGGGAAGGCAATTGGCCAGAGTTCCAGGATCAACTCTGGGCATGGGCGTGACAGGATTTGAGAGGCTGAGTATCTGGTGGTCAGGAAATTAATTTTATGTGGCAGATACAGGGTTTAGAATGCCAAATGGTAGTTGTTTGTCAAGCATGGACAAAGTCAGGATTGTTGGGAGACACGGCATGATAACTAGTGCAGCAAAGGGGGTAAGTCCCGCAGCAATGGCAGCAAATTGTAAATATATATGTATATAATTATATACATATATATTTATCTGCTAATATATGTATATACACATATTAACACATATACTGTATGTATATAATCATATACATATATATTTACTGGGAACACGCAGTTCCAATAGACTGTAATGTAAAGTCACTTTTCAGTGCTGCTTTTTTTTCTAACACCCTACAGCCACCAACTTTAGCCCCCAATAAATGCTAAAGATAAAGATGCTACTATCTTTATTTTTTTATAAAGTATATTACACTTGATTTTGGGGGCTTTTGGTGGACATGTATAAAATTAAATAGAGATCTGATATCTCGGTTTAACCCCTTAATGACCACAGCACTTTTCCATTTTCTGACCGTTTGGGACCAAGGCTATTTTTACATTTCTGCAGTGTTTGTGTTTAGCTGTAATTTTACTCTTACTCATTTACTGTACCCACACATATTATATACCGTTTTTCTCGCCATTAAATGAACTTTCTAAAGATACCATTATTTTCATCATATCTTATAATTTACTATAAAAAAAATATAAAATATGAGGAAAAAATGGAAAAAAACACACTTTTTCTAACTTTGACCCCCAAAATCTGTTACACATCTGCAACCACCAAAAAACACCCATGCTAAATAGTTTCCAAATTTTGTCCTGAGTTTAGAAATACCCAATGTTTACATGTTCTTTGCTTTTTTTGCAAGTTATAGGGCAATAAATACAAGAAGCACTTTGCTATTTGCAAACCACTTTTTTTCAAACTTAACACTAGTTACATTGGAACACTGATATCTTCCAGGAATCCCTGAATATCCCTTGACATGTATATATTTTTTTTTAGAAGACATCCCAAAGTATTGATCTATGCCCATTTTGGTATATTTCATGCCACCAAATGCGATCAAATAAAAAAAATTGTTCACTTTTTCACACATTTTGTTACAAACTTTAGGTTTCTCACTGAATTTATTTACAAACAGCGTGTGCAATTATGGCACAAATGGTTGTAAATGCTTCTCTGGAATCCCCTTTTTTCATAAATAGCAGACATATATGGATTTGGTGTTGCTTTTTGGTAATTAGAAGGCCGCTAAATGCCACTGCGCACCACACGTGTATTATGCCCAGCAATGAAGGGGTTAATTAGGGAGCATGTAGGGAGCTTGTAGGGTTAATTTTAGCTTTATTGTAGTGTAGTAGACAACCCTAAGTATTGATCTAGGCCCATTTTGGTATATTTCATGCCACCATTTCACCGCCAAATGCAATTAAAGAAAAAAAAAAGTAAAATTTTTCACAATTTTAGGTTTCTCACTGAAATAATTTACAAACAGCTTGTGCATTTATGGCACAAATGGTCTCTGCATCGGATGGCCAAGGGGGGTTATTGCAGGATGCCTCGATGCTGAGGCATCACTGCAATAACCGGAAAGCAGCTGGAAGCGAGCAGGATCGCTTCCAGCTGCTTTCCAGACCGAGGACGTACGCCATACGTCCTCAGGCGTTAAGTGTATTTTTTTTGAGGACTTATGGCGTACGTCCTTGGTCGTTAAGGGGTTAAGGGACATGAAACCCAAATGTTTTCTTTCATGATTTAAAAAGAACATGCAATTTTAAACAAATTTCTAATTTACTTCTATTATCTAATTTGCTTAATTCTCTTGATATACTTTGCTAAAAAGCATATCTAGATAGGCTCAGTAGCTGCTTATTGGCTGTTGCACATAGATGTCTCGTGTGATTGGCTCACCCATGTAAATTGCTATTTCTTCAACAAAGGATATTTAATGAATGAAGCAAATTACATAATAGAAGTAAACTGGAATGTTGTTTAAAATTGTATTCTCTACTAGAATCATGAAAGAAATTTTTTGTGTTTAGTGTCCCTTTAATTTTATAAGCACTAATTGCTGCAGTGAGCTTGCGGTAGGAATAACCAGCCATTTGTAAAGGCTGGTTATTTATTGCATGCCTGTTTGCGGGGGCGCAATAAATTAGCACGCCACTTGTAATCTAGGCCTAAATCTCATTTGTTAGATTTACAGTCCCAGTTTTTTAGTTGCATAGCTTTGTGCATAGGTGTGTTCTAACAGTCAATAAGCAGAAGAAGACAGGCCATTAAAAGTGTAAAGCACTTCACAATGAGATAAACTGGATCTCTGATGTAAATCGTTTGTGGGGGGTATCTACAGTTAAAGAGACATTCAAAGTGTGGGGTCACAAAGTGCCTCCGTCGAATGTTGGGAAAATTGCCATGGGTAAAGGAAAGCGTTTATTAGCGCAAAGCAGATAGAGATATTAATGTCCACTACTATTAATCTTGTTTCTGAACCAAGAACAAACCAAAATAAAAAAAAAATTGTAAAATAAACAGACTTGAAAAAGTATAAATTACACATCATAGACACATATACTGTATACCCATAATTCCCCAGTTCAAATATATGGCTAATTTGTTTACAAGTATTCTTTTCTTTGTGAAGTAAAAAGGTTGATTTCACATATGTAAATTGGTTTTGTTTTTTCACAATTTACATCGATACTGATGTAAACACTTACACCTAGAATTAGAGTTTTGCATTAGCCGTCAAAAGCAGCGTTAAGGGGTCCTAACGCTGCTTTGGGCCGCCCGCTGGTATTTAGAGTCAGGCAGGAAAGGGTCTATCGCTCACTTCCAGGCTACCGCAGATCCCCTTACGCCAATTGCGTATCCTATCTTTTCAATGGGATCTGCCTAACGCTGGTATTTGGAGTCTTGGGATAAGTGAGCAGTAGACCCTCTCCCGACAAGACTCCTAACGCCAAAAAAAGTCAGTAGTTAAGAGCTTTATGGGCTAACGCTGGAATATAAAGCTCTTAACTACTGTGCTCTAAAGTACACTAACACCCATAAACTACCTATGTGCCCCTAAACCAAGGCCCCTGTGCATCGCCGCCACTCTAATAAAAATTTTTAACCCCTAATCTGCCGACCGGACACCGCCGCCACCTACATTATCCCTATGAACCCCTAATCTGCTGCCCCTAACATCGCCGACCCCTATATTATATTTATTAACCCCTAATCTGCACCCCCAACGTCACCGCTACCTTACCTACACTTATTAACCCCTAATCTACCGACCGGACCTCGCCGCCACTATAATAAATGTATTAACCCCTAAACCGCCACACTCCCGCCTCGCAAACACTATAATAAATTTGATTAACCCCTAATCTGCCCTCCCTAACATCGCCGCCACCTACCTACAATTATTAACCCCTAATCTCCCGCCTGCACCGTCGCCGCTACTATAATAAATTTATTAACCCCTAAACCTAACTCTAACCCTAACACCCCCCTAACATAAATATAATTTAAATTAAACAAAATAATATTCCTAAAATTAACTAAATTAATCCTATTTAAAACTAAATACTTACCTATAAAATAAACCCTAATATAGCTACAATATAACTAATAATTAAATTGTAGCTATTTTAGGATTTATATTTATTTTACAGGCCACTTTGTATTTATTTTAACTAGATACAATAGCTATTAAATAGTTAATAACTATTTAATAGCTACCTAGTTAAAATAAATACAAAATTACCTGTAAAATAAATCCTAACCTAAGTTACAAATACACCTAACACTACACTATCATTAAATTAATTAAATAAATTACATACAATTAGCTAAAATAAAATACAATTAAATAATCTATTCTATAATACAAAAGACAAACAAACACTAAATTACAAAAAATAAAAAAGAATTACAAGCAGTTTAAACTAACTACACCTAATATAAGCCCCCTAATAAAATAAAAATGTCCCCAAAATAAAAAATTCCCTACCCTATTCTAAAATACAAAAGTAATCAGCTCTTTTACCAGCCCTTAAAGGGACAGTCAAGTCCAAAACAAACTTTCATGTTTCAAATAGGGCATGAAATTTGAAACAACTTTCCAATTTACTTTTATCACCAATTTTGCTTTGTTCTTTCAGTATTATTAGTTGAAAGTTAGACCTAGGAAGGCTCATATGATAAATTCTAAGCCCTTGAAGGCCGCCTCTAATCACATGTTTTTGTATTTGCTTTTCACAGCAGGGGAGAGCTAGTTCAGGTAAACCCTATAGATAACATTGTGAGCACGCCCGTGGATTGTGGCAGACACTGCACTAATTGGCTAATATGAAAGTCAATAGATAATAAATAAAATGTCATGTGATCAGGGGGCTGTCAGAAGATGCTTAGATACAAGTTAATCACAGAGGTAAAAAGTGTATTATTATAACTGTGTTGGTTATGCAAAACTGGGGATTGGGTAATAAAGGGATTATCTATCTTTTAAAACAACAAAAATTCTGGTGTTGACTGTCCCTTTAAAAGGGCTTTTTGCGGGGCCTTGCCCCAAAGTAATCAGCTCTTTTACCTGAAAAGAAAAATACAATACCCCCCAACATTACAACCCACCACCCACATACCCCTACTCTAACCCACCCAAACCCCCTTAAATAAACCTATCGCTAACCCCCTGAAGATCATCCTACCTTGAGTCGTCTTCACCCAGCCGAGCCGAATTCTTCATCCAAGGTGCGCAGAGGAGGTCCTTGATACAGTAGAAGTCTTCATCCAAGCGGCAAAGAAGAGGTCCTCCATCCGGTAGAAGTGTTCATCCAGGCGGCGTCTTCAATCTTCATCCATCCGGAGCAGAGCGGAGCCATCTTCAACGGAGCCGACGCGGAGCCATCCTCTTCAACCGACGGACTAACGACGAATGAAGGTTCCTTTAAGGGACGTCATCCGAGATGGCGTCCCTTCAATTCCGATTGGCTGATAGAATTCTATCAGCCAATCGGAATTAAGGTAGAAAAAATCTGATTGGCTGATGCAATCAGCCAATCAGATTGAAGTTCAATCCGATTGGCTAATCCAATCAGCCAATCGTATTGAACTCGAATTTTATTGGCTGATCTATTGGCCTGTAAAATAAATATAAATCCTAAAATAGCTACAATGTAATTATTAGTTATATTGTAGCTATATTAGGGTTTATTTGAGAGGTAAGTATTTAGTTTTAAATAGGATTAATTTAGTTAATTTTAGGAATATTATTTTGTTTAATTTAAATTATATTTATGTTAGGGCGGTGATAGGGTTAGAGTTAGGTTTAGGGGTTAATAAATGTATTATAGTAGCGGCGACGGTGTGGGCGGGAGATTAGGGGTTAATAATTGTAGGTAGGTGGTGGCGATGTTAGGGAGGGCAGATTAGGGGTTAATCAAATTTATTATAGTGTTTGCGAGGCGGGAGTGCGGCGGTTTAGGGGTTAATACATTTATTATAGTGGCGGCGAGGTCCAGTCGGCAGATTAGGGGTTAATAAGTGTAGGTAAGGTAGCGGCGATGTTGGGGGGGCAGATTAGGGGGTAATAAATATAATATAGGTGGTGGCAATGTTAGGGGCAGCAGATTAGGGGTTCATAAGTATAATGTAGGTTGCGGCGGTGTACGGATCACAGTATTTGAAAATAGCATTACAATCCTTATACAATGCGGTAGCACATCATCCGGCATTTTTGTTTTTTATAACTATTGTATTTGTAAACATCCTTAATCTGAACATATTAAGAAAACACTAGTTGGTCACTTTGTTAGCTTAAAACTAAGATCCGTCAACCACATACAGTTTTTTGCGGATCTATGCCCAACAACGCTGCAGAAGAGAAGGGAACTCCACTTCATCACTTCAACTCTGCGAGAACAAAAAATTCCATACCGATGGGGTTTCCCCTTCAGCATCATCGCCATGAAGGACAACACTACTGCTGTTTACAAATCTCTGGAGGATCTCCCCCACTTCAACAAAGCTTTACAATTAAGCATCAAACACCCAGAAGAAGATGGTTCCTATGTGCAAGGCAAGACGTACCTAGGCGGGCCTGGTGCCGAAAGGCCACAAAGGATGCGGTCACCGCATCATTCCCCAACAAGGATGCAAGCAACAACAAGCCCAGCTGACGCTCAACTTTGAACTCGGACTATATGGAACTGTCTAATTGAAAATGCCTGAGTAGCTTAAGGTCGTATATGTATCTTTATTCTTAAAATGTTTTGAAATTTGCTTGGGGGTGGGGATACTACCCTTCGCACTGTATTTGTTATTGTTAAATTTGAATTATCTGTTGTTGAATTGGTTTTTTACAGTAACAGTTGTATTATTACCACTCTCTAATTTAGAAGAAACAGTGTGCTGCAGGCTGTTCAGTGGAATACATTACAAAAAGAAGTATAGCACTGTACACAAGATACATACACTGTTACAGATAAACTACAGCAGCAAAACAACTCACACTCAGAGAGCAGAATAGTAGCAAGATACGACTGCACTATAGTCCAAGCGAGACTAGAAATAATTAAACCTATAAAAATGACAAATATGCACGCTATTACACTCACTACAACTAATGTAAACAAATTAAATAGCCCGGAGAAGAGATCTATGGTTTTCAGGGATCTATACAAGAGCACAGGAGACATCCTGCTTATACAGGAAACACGTTTTAAGAGAGGCAGGGAACCAAGACTACTATCACACAAATATAGAAGCACGTATCTGGCCTCTGGTACATCAAAGACAGGGGGAGTTGGCATTTTGTTTAAAACTCGGTCCAATTCCAACCCACATACATTGAAAAAGACAAAATGGGAAGATACATAATCTTAGTGGGCCTATTATTTAACAGACCAATTACTATTGCAAATGTCTATCTTCCAAACAAAGACCAACATCACATTTCTAAAACAATATTCCACTCACTACTGATCCACACGAAGGGAACACTGTTTGTGGGAGGGGATTTTAATTTAACACTAGATCCGCAGGTAGATACATCAGCTGGTTCCACTAGCACACCTAAACGCGTGATCAAATCAGTCAAGAACTATATACCTCAACTGAAACTACATGACGTATGGAAAACATTGAACACACATACCAGAGACTATACGTTCTACTCCAACCAACATAGCACGTTCACTAGGATTGACTATTTACTCTCGGACCAACTAGGGCTATCTTTGATCACAAACTCTAGGATCTTACCTACTACATGGGCAGACCATGCCCCGGTCCAATGTGTATTAGAGTGGCCAGACATGCCGCAGAAAACATATACCTGGAGATTAGACGAACACATGCTGGGAAACCCCCTGATTAGGCAGGATATTGGTGAGATCCTAGATAATTATTTTTAGGAAAATGTCCTAGAGGGCACATCAGATAGGATTGTCTGGTAGGCGCACAAATGTGTAGTCAGGGGAGAAATTATAGCGAGGAAAAAAAAGAAAATAGAATATTCCTGAATTCCACGATGGCGCAAATAGGGTACTGGGAAAAAGAACATAAGCTAAACCCACAATCTAGAGATACATTAGCTTCATTACAAAAGGTTAGTCAATCCCTGAAGAATTACCTCACAAAAGAGTTCCAAAGAAAGGCTGACTTTCTAAAACAAAAATATTTTGATGTGAGGGACAAGACAGGCACGTCATTACCAAAGACCTTGAAGCGGCGTCAACTCAATACACATATACATTACATTAAAAACAAACAGGGGGATATACACAAAGACAGTAAGAACATAGCAGAAACATTCAGACAGTATTACATGACATTATATAACATACCGGAGGTAACCACACCACAAAACATTGAAGACTTTCTGTCGGATCTCACCCTCCCTGAACTAGTAGCAGAGGAGGCCAGCAGTCTGGAACTACCCATAACTGTAGTGGAAATGAAAAAAGCGATAAAGTCCATGCCAAGCGGCAAGTGCCCAGGCCCAGACGGGTTTAGCATAGGGTATTACAAAACATTTCCCCAACAGGTTTGACCCCACTAACAAAGATGTTCAACTCACTCCTGTACTCTAGTGGATTCCCAGAGAGCATGTTGGAAGCTCATATCACTGTCTTGCCGAAACCAGGCAAGGAACCAAATAGACTTTAGAATTTCCGCCCAATCTCTTTATTGAATTCGGATGTTAAGATTTTCGCCAAAATACTAGCTCACAGAATAAATTAGTTTCTGCCCAAATTAATAAACACAGACCAAGCAGGTTTTATCCCAGGGAGATAAGCAAAAGACAATACCCTAAAGGCTTTACAACTCATATCTTATGTTAAGCACAATAAAATGCCTGCAGTTCTGATATCCACGGATGCAGAGAAAGCTTTTGATAGGGTTAATTGGCAATTCTTAAAAGCAGTAATGCATAAAATGAAATTCGGCGAAAAATTTATCCAACGTGCTTTCTCCTTATACACTTGCCCTGTGGCCAGGGTTAAGGTGAACGGCATCTTATCAGATACATTTTACATTAAAAATGGCACTAGGCAGGGATGTCCACTTTCTCCAATCCTCTTTGCGATTTCTATAGAGGCACTGGCACAAAAAATAAGAAACAACACGCAAATCAAAGGCATACAAGTAGGGGACACAGAACATAAATTTGCCCTATACGCTGACGATGTCCTACTCACACTGACGGATTTAGAGAAATCACTGCCAGAGACGCTAAAGACATTTTAAAACTAGGGGAAAGTGTCCCATTTCTTAATAAACACAAATAAATCTGAGATGTTAAATCTAACATACGAGCACAAAGGGTTTCACCAGGCTACACAACAATGCCCACTTAAAATACAAAGGGAAAAGCTTAAATATTTAGGTATCTTTCTAGCACCTGACTCCAAAGTATTATTCCAAGCTAATTATAAAGAATTGGAGACTACTCTGATAGCAGACTTGTCCAGCTGGAAGAGCAAATCCATTTCGTGGATAAACGTAATTAAAATGAATGTCCTACCAAGGCTTTTATACTTACTGCAAACCGCCCCTATACACCTCCCATACCAATACCTTTCTAAAATCCAATCATTAGTGGAACAGTTCATTTGGCAGGGTATCAGACCAAGAATAGCCAAACAAACGATGTACCTACCCAAAGAGAGCGGTGGACTGGGTGTCCCAAATATACACACGTACAAGACGGCAATAGCCCTACAAAATCTAGTAGAGTGGTGCACAAACAACATATACAAGCAATGGGTCCAAATTGATAGACATATAATGGGATTATGCAATGCTGGTATAGCAGCGTGGCTTCCGGCTAAACATAGGCCGGCAATTGTCAAACACTATCAGGTGCTGGAAGAATTTTTCCAGACATGGAATAGATTGATCAACACCACCACATACATGTCCACCACTATCTCCCCCATGCTACCCATATGCAATAACTCTGCCCTTCCTTGGACCCACAAGGACATTCAAAGGCCCTCAGGAGCACACATTAAGAACAGAACCATCTCAATATTCCTCCAAGATGGGACAACCAGATCTTTAGACTCTATACATGACTCAAACCCAGACATTAATGTAAACTGGTACTCATACACACAGATATGCCATTGTATCCATACACACCCCAAGAAACAGGGTCTGGCTAGAAAGCCGACTCCCTTTGAAACCCTCTGCTTATCCAATAACACCCCCAAACACTTAATTTCTATAGTGTATAAACAACTTCTGAGGGGAGACTCTCAGAGCCTACCCAATTACACCAGAACATGGGAAAAGGAACTAGGACTAGATATTCCAGAAAGAGATTGGCAGAGAGCATTCCTCGAAACCAAGAGATCATCCATATCGGTCAGGGTATTAGAAACCAATTATAAACTTCTTATGAGATGGTATCTCACTCCTAGCAGATTGTGCAAAATATACAAGACAGCGAGTAATAAATGTTGGAGGGGGTGCGGAGAAGAGGGTAATCTGATGCACATTTGGTGGAGTTGTAGTAAACTTTACAACTTCTGGGTGGAGATTCTAGGTTATATGTCAGATGTGACGGGAAAGCAACTACCCAATGACCCTTTAATACTTCTATACCTGTCCCTCCCCAAATTTAATAATCACATAGCCAAACAGCTTCTCACTATCATGATTAACAGTGCCAAATCGCTAATTCCCAAGCATTGGAAATCAAATAGAACACCCACAGTAGAGAAGTGGAGAGCGCAAGTGGACAATTTTCTCCACTTGGAGCGATATCATCACTTACAGGCAGGTATCATGGAAACATATGAACTAATGACACTCATGTGGAAACAACACTTCACTAACACTTAGCATCTAAAAGTCGATCACAAATATAAGTCCAGGAATGTATAGTAAGGGCCTCAGCTTTATTTAAATACTTGACATGGTCATTGCTGTTGGGAAGATAACAGTGTGAAACTTTATGGCTGAATATCTGTTAGCTAACTACGTATTTACTTAATTTGTTTAATTCATAAGTTAAGTGAGTCTATGGGCTTAAAAAACCATCCAGGACTGTATCAACACTTGGCCCTGCTGCAGACACAATGAACATTTACTTTCCATTGTCTCAACACTGTTTTTCTCAAAAATCTCTTGTACCAACAATGTGAGATATCATGATTCTGTTCTATAATAGAAACTGTGCATTGTCAGTACTATTTATTCTGGCAGGAAAATTCCACTACATGACAAATCATTATCTTGTATGTTTAGAACCCTGTTGTGTTTTTGATATTTAATACCTTGTATGTCTATACGGTTTAAATAAAGCTTTTTGAAAAAAAAAACAAAAAACTAAGATCCGTCTTGCTCACATTTAACTACAAATTTCCCATTTTTTAATTCAGTATCACCGAGGACTACATTGTCATCTCTCCCTCCCATATACCTTAACTTGTCTAATTGCTCTTAGGGCACTCAATGGGTATGCATTTGTGTTGTCCAATAAAATTATATATTGTGAAACGTTTCCATGTCTAATCTTTTGTTTTTATATGACTTTCCTATATATTTGTATTGACGATTCTTTTAAACACATGACCACAATATTACTGACCACTTATAAATGGACTAGTACAAAAATTAACCATAATACACTGTTTAAAAATATATATCAAGCAAGGTTTATAAATATAAAATTAAACAAGAGCTATCAAATATGTTATAACCACAATATGCCAAGCAAAATGTTAATTAAAACAAACCTACACAACATATGTATTAATAATTAAATAGCTCACACTGGGAAATATAATAAAAACATCATAGTGTCATGACATTTTACACATAGAAGCAATATTAATAATGTAAATTGCCTCTGGGTAATCATTTAATAGGTAAAGAAAGCTATCATTCCAATTTTCACATCACATAGCAATGGTTCTCTCTGTTCAGTTGTTGAAGCTGGAAAGCTCCAAAACGAAGAAATAAAAAGCAAACAGTACACGTTGTCTTGCTATACAATAACATTTTAGCCATATTTAAACATTTTAAAAACAAATTAAAATCATGTTTGCTACAACTATTTTTCTATAGCCAAACTCCATCTGCTACTTGCCGTATTTAGAGGAACAAATGCAGGCTGAGACTTTAGTAAGCAGCTGGCACTGTCATATTGTTTTGTTTTGCAATTGTTTTCTCTGTAAGCCAGGTATATATATATATATATATATATATATATATATATATATATATATATATATATATATATATATATATATATATATGCGTGTGTGTGTGTGTGTGGAGCAGGGTTAGCCTTGATAAGTCTGCAGTGTACATATTTATCTATGTGAATTAGAAAAGCAACAGTATTCAGAGCTAAATTACAAGAAAAGGTGCAAAATAAATAATGAAAGTATATTGAAATGTTGTTTTACTGCTCATTATTAAATATTGTATATAGAAAGCTCAAGATGTTCACCGTCCTATTAAGCTTTACTATTACATTTAAAATAAGCATATACATTAAAAAATGTATCATTATTTCAAAGTTTACAAGTGCTCTGTCTGTATCTCTTTTTCAGCTGTTCGTATTCTCCTGCGCATACCACTATGGGCTCGATTTATTAAGTCCTTCGCCTTGCTACAACTGCAGGTTCTCACAAGAGAACCTGCAGTCAGGATTCATCAAGCAACGATCATCAGACTCTCTTCTAACTCTTCTCCACCTCTTAGGTGGAGAATTTCAATCTCCCCGGTCTCGTCCTGCCTGTGCGTGATTGGCTGTGCGCAGGCACTGGGCGGCGTTACACAAGAGTAGAAAATAGTGCTCTTGTGCAATACTGAATTCCGCAAATGGAATTCTGCCCATCAGAGGAGAGCTGCGGTGGACAAGGGCTCATTTGTACGCCCCTGTCCACTGACGCTTGATAAATCGAACCCTATGTAAAGCCAGGACATATTAAATGTCACATATAAGGGAAGGGAAATTTTTAGGAGGGACAGAAAATGGCAGTGGAGTTGCCAGGGAGGCACTAGCCCGCAAAGCAATGGTTGCCCTCCCTTGTGTCCGCCGCACAATGGCTTCCCAACATCAATCTGCCTGGGCACTGCTGCAGTTCCAGCCCCCGTTCGCGGCACATCCAGCCCCAAACGAAGACATTAAACGCTCAAATACTATTATATACCAACCATAATACATATGAATGTTATTGTAACCATGCATTAGCCATAATACTAAATACATATATTATTGCAACCATGGATCATAAAAAAAAAACAATCACATTCAGATTTCTTTTATATAATAATGCATCAGCCAAGCTGAGAAGTAATGCAGGAAGCTAGTTTGTGCTATGGGATCTCTGCACACAATACATTCCCATTTGGAGAATTGTCATAATTACTGACAGAGGCCATGATCTTCCACACATCCTCATTAGACAGACTGTGTTCATTCTGATTGCTAATGTAATGATGTTATTCATTAGGTTATTAAAAGTATACTCGAGCAATGGAACAACATTGTGGAAAATGATTTCTTTCATGTTTTATTTTTCATTGTTTCTTACCTTGAAAGTATATAAATATGTATTGTTACATTTACATTTGTGATATAATAAAGTCTTAGAAATAGAGACATTTGTAAAGAAAATAACAATAAACTACAATTATATTACAATATATGCGAGTAAAGCAAGTAAGCTATTTTTATTGTAAGGTTACACAAAAGATAACGCACCCTGCACTATTGATGATGCTTTTATCCTTAAAGAATAAAATATTGTGCACAGTTTCATGTATGGATAGAATCCACCCGCAAACAAAAGATGAACAAACAGGTTTTAACTGTATTTAAAGGGACATGACACCCAAAATGTTTCTTTGATGATTCAGACAGAGAATACAATTTAAAAATAGTTTCCAATGTACTTCTATTATCAAATTTGCTTTGTTCGCATGTTATTCTTTGTTGAAGAGATATCTGGATAAGTAGCGTGCACGTCTGGAGCACTGCATGACAGGAAATAGCGTTTCCATCTAGTGTTCTTGCTAATGTATAACATTGTTGCAAAACTACTCTCATTTATTGATGCAGACACATGCACACTCCTGAAATTAGCTTCTTGCTTTTCAACAAAGGATAACAAGAATGCAAAGAAAAGTTGATAATAGAAGTAAATTGGAAAGTTTTAGATAATTGTATGTTATATCTGAATCATAATAGAAAATGTATGGCTTATATGTCCCTTTAGAAACTGCATATCTTTTCCAAGCTTGTGTATTAATCTTACATCTAAAAGGAAAACCATTTTCAATCTATCGTTCAACAGAGAAAACCAATCTCTATCTTATTTTATGTTATCTCTTCCAGAAAATTGAGTTTAATGTGTCTCAATGGCCTTTTTTTAAAAAAAGAAAAACTAAGGCCATTTCATAAACCAGCTGTATTCACAGATTCACTCCTAAGTCATTTTGTTTCTATGACTGGGATATATTAGTTATGATTCTACAGGTAAATGAGCTGGGTGGCAGTAAGTATACACAGGTAGGACTGTTATAGCCCACAACTGGTTAGTTATTGTACCATAAGTCTTGCTCTACAACTAAAAAGTCTTCCTGAATATTTTCATAAAAGTTCCATGGCTTTATATATCAGTATGCAACAAGGGCTACATTAGTGCTTCTCTGGCCATTCCCATAATGCAATTTTGTAATCCCAAGCAAGATTATTTTTATAGCCTTTGTACATGCAGCGTTATGTTTGTGCATCCCCGTTTATGCCTGCTAGACATGAAAATATTTGGCAAAAGTTTAGAGAAAATGATGGATTTCCGTAAGTCTATAAAACAGCTATCTGCAATATGATCAGGGAAATTTAGCTCTGTTTAAAAATCAAAGTTAAAATTTAATGGTTCAGATAGAGCATGCAGTTTTTAGAGACATTTTTATTTACTTCAAAGTTACTTCTCTTGGTATCATTTGTTGAAAAGCATAACTAGGTAGGCTAAGTAGCAGCAAGGCACTATTGGTATTGCTGATCTGGAGTTGAGTTTTAATATGTTTGCAGGGGGTAAACATTTAAAGATTCTTAAATTTCTTTCTGAAATCTTTGTTCGATATAGAAAAAACGGGATAAGCCTTTTTTTTTTTAATCAAAACAATCACAAGTTAAACATAGCCAAGATTAGTAATCTCCACAATATTCAATATACTCTTTAACATATTGGCAATGCTAATAACCGATTTACTCAATTATGTCATTAAACTTTTAATATATATATATATATATATATATATATATATATATATATATATATATATATATATATATATATATATATATATATATATATATAAATATATAATATTTGAATTTTTTATTTTTATTGAGGATTTTAATACAAACACAGACATGTTTATCAAGTAACAGCATGTGTTTAGTCAATAAAGAGGTTCAATAAACTCCATAGATATTCTTCAGTCTTCAATTATTTCAGTCTATAACAGATACAATAAAATGTTTTGTTTTTTAACATTTCCATATAGAGTAAAGAAACATTTGTAAACTAAAACAAGGCTAAAGATGTATATGAGCCAAGTCATTTTTGTCACATTCTAGAACTTTGTAAGCCCACAAAGTATAAAGAAGTATACACAGTATTAACATGTGCCTATGTAGGACATATCAAATATTGGTGAAAATAGAGAACAAGAAGAAAAGAAGAGAAAGAAAAAAAAATGAAAGCAGCCAATTCCCCTTTCTCATCCACAAAGACCGATTTTTTAGGTCTTTGTGGATTCTAGCTTCGGTAGAATGCAAATTCTTTCACACTTTGCTGATTCATCCAGTCATTTTATATACAAACAGCCAGAAACTATATTAAACAAAATGGACGAAAAATGAATGAATGCTTGACGAAATCGATTCCTTCATTTGCTCATGCCGTTTGGGACCAAAAAAGGTGCAGGAATGGAGGGAATGAGTTACACTGTTTGGTTAATAAGCTTCTTTGTTTGTAATCATGTACAGGGGGTCTTACTATTCATTTGTCCATTGTCCCCTGTCCAATCCAGCCATAGTACTACTAATGACTGATATTAGGGACAGCTGGTCAGGCACTAAATGCTGAATTTTAGTCATACAGGAGTTGTATGTTCTTTTAACATAGAAAAATAGGTTCTTTTAATTGTTCAAATACGATAATGTAAGATTTTTGTTATTAATTATCTATATTAACTGTTTTTATTGGAAATAAAAAAAGGACACCAAAGTCCCAGGGAGGTGCGCTTGTGCAAACAAATGGTAAAAAGACTGGAACGGCCACACTCTTGAAAAAGGATTTCCAACGATGTTGACCTAAAAAAGAAAAAGAGGCATCACATGATGTAGTACAGACAAAATAGCCCCGCAGGAGAGGGATTACCCTGAACCCTTGGCAGTGGAAACTCACAGAGGGAGTGGCACAACCGGAGTGCCAGGCAAGACAGCATGGGACACTCAGAGTTGCCCGTATGACTCACAGCATTGACTGGAACGTACAACGTTGGGTCAGGTGTCCAGCGGTATCCAATCCATGAGCGCCGACCGACCGACAGCTGATGCCAGATAGGCTCGGAGATGCAGACAGAGGAAGCTGAGCGTGGCCAATAGGGGGAGTGCAGCAGCTAGTAATAAAACGGGCGCAGTTGGCTAAAAAAAGGGTTATATGACTCTTAGAAGGCAAGAGTAAGTGGACAAGCAGGTGGATATAAAAAGTGTATATTTATTAAAATACACAGATAAATAGCAACGCGTTTCTCAGCAAAACTTGCTGTTTCATCAGGCAGAGTAATTCCACAACAGCTTGCTCCACATATATAACCTTAACTGACCAATCAAAAATTGACATAGTACCACACCTTCTCATGTGTCAAATTAAACGCTGCCAGGTATACTGTTGGGGTAGAATGTCAGTCAGTGAAAGGTAGGTTAACAGGAAATAAAAAATATATACAATAAAATAATTAAATAACATAGAAACATTCAAACATTTGATATTACATATAAAAGATATAAAATAAAAAAATAAAAATAATAGATAAAAATTCAACAGTTACATTTAGTCCCAGGGAAAGTTTCAGTATTTGATGTATATATAAAAACTGGTTAAAAACAACATAGTGAGTGAAGATGCTCACGTTTAGACAAATAACACATAATAAGAAAGACACAACAATGTATAGTAAGATGTTGTGTAAGTACTGGAATAGACCCAGTGCTACAAAAATACTGATATAGATACAGTAACACTATGTCAGATATGTAGCTGGAAATAGAGACATAAGAGTAGATAGATAGAAAATTGGATAGTAATTAGACATGGTGTGTATTATAAAATAGGTGTGTGTATATTGGCTACTGACCTAGGGGGCTAGCCACCAATTAAAGTATTATGGGGAGGGATGATAGGGAGAAGCTATAAAATAGTATGTCCCATTCAGGGAGATGACAATTTTGCTTCAGATAGATAGCAAAATGGGTATTCAAAAAGTATATGATACGAATTGGTATTAATCTATGGTAAAGACATATTGGTGGGGAAGGGAGAATAGCAAAGACTAATGCCTAGATTTAGAGTTCTGCGTTAGCCTAACGCTGTTTTTGGCCACCCGCTGGTATTTAGAGTCAGTCAGGAAAGGGTCTAACTCTCACTTTCCAGCCGCGACTTTCCATACCGCAGATCCCCTTACGTCAATTGCGTATCCTATCTTTTCAATGGGATTTTCCTAACGCCGGTATTTAGAGTCTTGGCTGAAGTGAGCGTTAGAACTCTAACAACAAAATTCCAGCCGCAGAAAAAAGTCAGGAGTTAAGAGCTTTATGGGCTTACGCTGGTTCATAAAGCTCTTAACTACTGTGCTCTAAAGTGCACTAACACCAATAAACTACCTATGTACCCCTAAACCGAGGTCCCCCCACATCGCCGCCACTCTAATAATTTTTTTAACCCCTAATCTGCCGACCACACACCGCCGCCACATACATTATCCCTATGTACCCCTAATCTGCTGCCCCTAACATCGCCGACACCTACATAATATTTATTAACCCCTAATCTGCCCCCACCCCAAGGTCGCCGCTACCTTACCTACACTTATTAACCCCTAATCTGCCGACCGGACCTCGTCGCCACTATAATAAATGTATTAACCCCTAAACCGCCTCACTCCTGCCTCAAAAACCATATAATAAATAGTATTAACCCCTATTCTGCCCTCCCTAACATCGGCGACACCTAACTTAAAATATTAACCCCTAATCTGCCAACCGGACCTCGCCGCTACTCTAATAAATGTATTAACCCCTAAAGCTAAGTCTAACCCTAACCCTAACACCCCCCTAAGTTAAATATAATTTTTATCTAACAAAATAAATTAAATATTATTAACTAAATTATTCCTATTTAAAACTAAATACTTACCTGTAAAATAAACCCTAATATAGCTACAATATAACGAATAATTATATTGTAGCTATTTTAGGATTTATATTTATTTTACAGGCAACTTTGTATTTATTTTAACTAGGTACAATAGCTATTAAATAGTTAATAACTATTTATTAGCTACCTAGTTAAAATAATTACAAAATTACCTGTAAAATAAATCCTAACCTAAGTTACAATTAAACCTAACACTACACTATCAATAAATTAATTAACTAAACTATCTACAATTATCTACAATTAAATCAACTAAACTAAATTACAAAAAATAACAAACACTAAATTACAAAAAATAATAAAAGATTACAAGAATTTTAAACTAATTACACCTACTCTAAGCCCCCTAAAAAAATAACAAAGCCCCCCAAAATAAAAAAATGCCCTACCCTATTCTAAAATAAAAAGTGGGCCCTTTGCCTTTTGCTGGGGCCTTTTGCTGGGCATGCCCCAAAGTAAACAGCTCTTTTGCATTTAAAAAAAACATACAATACCCCCCTCAACATTACAACCCACCACCCACATACCCCTAATCTAACCCAAACACCCCTTAAAAAACCTAACACTAAGCCCCTGAAGATCTCCCTACCTTATCTTCACCACGCCGGGTATCACCGATCCGTCCAGAAGAGGGACCGAAGTCTTCATCCTATCCGGCAAGAAGAGGTCCAGAAGAGGGTCCGAAGTCTTCATCCTATCCGGCAAGAAGAGGACATCCGGACCGGTAGACATGTTCATCCAGGCGGCGTCTTCTATCTTTATCCATCCGACGTGGATCGGGACCATCTTGAAGCAGCTGACGCGGATCCATCCTCTTCTTCCGGCGACTCCCAACGAATGAAGGTTCCTTTAAGTGACGTCATCCAAGATGGCGTCCCTCAAATTCCGATTGGCTGATAGGATTCTATCAGCCAATCGGAATTAAGGTAGGAAAAATCTGATTGGCTGATTGAATCAGCCAATCAGATTCAAGTTCAATCCGATTGGCTGATTGGATCAGCCAATCAGATTGAGCTCGCATTCTATTGGCTGATCGGAACAGCCAATAGAATGCGAGCTCAATCTGATTGGCTGATTTTTTATTTTGGGGGGCTTTGTTATTTTTTTAGGAGGCTTAGAGTACGTGTAATTAGTTTAAAATTCTTGTAATCTTTTTTTATTTTTTGTAATTTAGTTTAGTTGATTTAATTGTAGATAATTGTAGATAGTTTAGTTAATTAATTAATTTTATATTGTAGCTATATTAGGGTTTATTTTACAGGTAAGTATTTAGCTTTAAATAGGATTAATTTATTTAATAAGATTTATTTTATTTCGTTAGATTTAAATTATATTTAACTTAGGGGGGTGTTAGTGTTAGGGTTAGACTTAGCTTTAGGGGTTAATACATTTATTAGAGTAGCGGCGAGGGCCGGTCGGCAGATTAGGGGTTAATAAGTGTAGTTAGGTAGCGACGACGTTGGGGGAGGCAGATTAGGGGTTAATAAATATTATGTAGGTGTCGGCGATGTTAGGGGCAGCAGATTAGGGGTACATAGGGATAACGTAGGTGCGGCGGTGTGTGGTCGGCAGATTAGGGGTTAATAATAAAATGCAGGGGTCAGCGATAGCAGGGGCGGCAGATTAGGGGTTAATAAGTGTAAGGTTAGGGGTGTTTAGACTCGGGGTAGATGTTAGGGTGTTAGGTGCAGACTTAGGAAGTGTTTCCCCATAGGAAACAATGGGGCTGCGTTAGGAGCTGAATGCTGCTTTTTTGCAGGTGTTAGGGTTTTTTTTAGCTCAAACTGCCCCATTGTTTCCTATGGGGATATCGTGCACAAGCACGTTTTTTAAGCTGGCCGCGTCCGTAAGCAACGCTGCTATTTAGAGTTGAAGTGGCAGTAAATTATGCTCTACGCTCCCTTTTTGGAGCCTAACGCAGCCCTTCAGAGAACTCTAAATACCAGCATTGTTTAAAAGGTGCGGGGGGATGTCATGAATCGACATACGGAGTTCCGGGGGAGGAGTCCAGGTGTGAGGACACACGCTGCACCTGTGCTGATCTATCCACCCTACAAGCTCTTGGCGAGCTACTCCCGCCCAAACCACTAACCCTGGGTGGCTTGTCCAGCGTGAAACACACCGCTGCTGGAACTCTCCTAGTGCCAAGACATTGCACTATAACTGCATGCTGCAGCAACTGGAAGCTCCTTTTTTTTTCGACATTAAACATTTCTCCTAAAGTAACTGATCAGTGAGATAAACAAACAATTGAAAGTCCTTGTGCACGCTGAAAACCTACTACAAAAAACTGCCTCGCTACCTGCTTGCTTTACACTCGCTGAGAGACACCTTGTTCCTGCCTATCGGGCTCTGCCCCCCTGCACAGATTGACCCGTTCCCTGGGAATCCCTCAGGTGGATCCAAGTGCCCTGTACTGAGGCAAGAGGGAACTCCTGAGACACGGCCGGACTGGGCGCTCTTACCTGATAGTCACTGTGACATGATCCTGGCGTCTTCCGGCTCCCTCTTTCTCACCTGCCGCAGACGCACCCCGGGCTGTGTATCCCTGGAAGGGCTTTGTTTCCATCTAGGCTCCGGTAGCCTACTCGTATGAAAGGGGGAGAGCCTAGCGATTTCTAGTACCTCACAGGCTGTGTTTGCTGTCCTTCTGTGTGACCCCTCCCACCGATGCTGCGAGAGGGGTAAGGACTGTTGTTGCCTGTCTGGGTCCCGCTTTGCCGACCGACGCTCCCCACAATACAGACCGCAGAGAGCCCAAAACATAACATTAAGGAGGCTATTACTGTTACACAGCACGAGGGACGTTCCCCCCTCCACCGGTGATGCGCAGGGGGGACAGACTGCTAAGAAGATCCTGATCCTAATATGAACTATCTGCAGCTCAGAGTGGAACTGGTAAAGTAGCTAACTAACTTGCTGCTATTTTCATTATTTTTTTTCCAAAATTCATTGGACTTTTTGTGTATAGACAAAAAATTTGATGCGCACAATACTGGCTATATTATCTCTGCATTTTATTCATGTCTTAAATTATATAGCATGGTTATCATAAAAGGTCTCCAATACAATCAAGGTTAAATATAAAGGCTAGATATCTTTGGATGTATAAACTTTGCTTTTTCCTCTGACATACCATGGTTCTAGTGCAAAAGGGCGAGGAGCTGTGTTCTGCCTGTATGTATAAATTGTAAGTCACTAGGAGGTGAAATAAGAGATAAAAACTACATGATAAAAATTTCTTAGAACCAAGGTCTCACACCAACATAATTTTTGATATTGCTAGAATAATAATCGTTAGGACTGCATTTGGTACTTCTTGCAAGGGCAAGTTCTCAAAATAAGACGGTTGTAGCCCTGCAACCAAAAAGCAGTTGAATATTATTTTCTCTTTTCTCACTCTTGAGATTCCTTTTTCTCTTTTTGAAATTTTATATTAGGGTAAACCCTGACACTATTATAAACTTCAGGATTTATCCTGTATCTTTCTGGGATAAAGAAAAAGATCTCCAGGAAGATGGTTTCGCTTATGTTTCTGATACTATTAATATTGTAAATGATTACAAATTGTTGAAATAATGGCCTTGTTTATATAAACATTACTGGAAAGTAATATAATTTGAATATACTTAATTCTTATAGACAGTAGCCTATGGTTATTCCTCACTTTCGAAAGGGTCATTAAGATTTAATTCAGCCAAAGAGGTAAAAGTCTCAAATTAAAGATAAAAGAATATACAATAGCGGTAACTGCAGATATTGATTTCTATTCCATATTGTTCTATTCTATTCTTCCCGCCCGTACACTAATCCACCCTCACATGATTGTAGATGTTTCACATCCCATGCACTCTCACACCCTACACCTTCCCCCTCTATCCCTCATAAAAAGGGAGGAGGAATAGAAACACAGAGAAGAAAAAAGGGGCAGAAAGGGGACTAAATTCTTTTTTCTTTCCCCCCCCTTTTTTTTTTTTTTTTTTCTCTCTTTCTCACACTCACTGCTATACCTTGCACTATTTTAAGAACACCATCGCATGGATAAATTTATACACCCTCACTCTAAAAACACACCTCCCCCAATGGCGGCTAAACCAAGAGATAAACGGAACAAGGCTTCCGTAGACCCTACCGCTGAATCTCTATCACACATAAGTAACATTCAAACATTATCTGAACCTATAGATATCCAATCTCTAGTTCAAAGAATATCAGAAGCTCTATCACCTAAATTCAAAATTTTAAGAAACGAGATTAAATCAGATATAACCCATCTAACATCAGAAGTCAGACAATTTGCAAGTAGGCTTACGGAGGCAGAACAGAGGATATCTGACCTCGAGGATAATATGATAGAGCATAATGCCAAAACCGAAACCTCAAGTAACATCCTCTTAAAATTACAAACTAAAATAGAAGACCTAGAGAACCGGGCATGCAGAAACAATCTCAGAATAATAGGTGTCCCCGAGGACAGACAATATGAAGACCTATTCAAATTACTTACGGTAACACTCCCACAGCTTTTAAAGATTACAGATAACTTCCCTAAAACATTTATTGAAAGAGTACATAGAATTGGCCCTCCTTATTCTTCTAAAAATGCTAGACCTAGACCAATTATTGTCAAATTTTTAAATTATCAAGACAAGCTTACATTTTTGCAATCTTACCATAAATGTCAGCCCATATTCCTAGCGGAAGCGAAAATCCTACTCTTTCAAGATTATTCAATGGAGACAGTTAATAAAAGACGAGAAATTACTCCAATGTGCACAAAGTTCATTCAGCAGGGAATAAGGGCTAACATCTTGTACCCTGCCAAACTTAAGGTATACGTAGAAAATCAACCAATTGTTTTTGACACCCCAGCGGAAGCTGGAAAATTTTATGCTCAAAAATTTGCCACAGATTAACCCCTTAAGGACCAGCGACGTACCCTGTATGTCGCTGGCCTTTTTTTGGGACTTGATTGTTTTATAGCGCGGTCTTGCCACCAGCATTGAGACTGCTCTATTCCACAAAGCCTGCTGGAGGGAGTGCATTAATAGTGTGTTCTTGCTAGACTTGTGCTATTATGTCCAGAAAGAACTCTTAACGACCAGTGACATACAGGGTACATTGTGGTCATTAAGGGGTTAATAGATCATAACCTATAGGGATACTACAGTGAATTTAATTTTTTGCTGAATATAATTATGGACTCTTCCAGAAGGGTAATGAGAGAACTGAAAGGTTCAGGTTTCTCAAACACGGTCCCTCCCCCCCTCCAACCCCTCCTTTTCCCCCCCCCCCCTTTTTTTTTTTTTTTTGTTGTTGTTCTGTTTTTTAACAAATAATGAATACGCCAAGTAGAATTAAGCTCACTTCATGGAATATAGGTGGCCTCACATCCCCCATTAAAAGAAAAACCATATTAACCTACTTGAAGAGAATTAATAACTCTATTGCATTCCTGCAAGAAACTCATTTGAAAACTGAAGAGGTCCTCAAGCTTAAATCTACATGGGTCCAAGAGGTTTTCTTCTCTCCAAGTATTAGGAGGAAAGGGGGGGTCGCTATTCTAGTAAGCAAAAATGTTAAGTACCAGGTATTAAAAACAGAAAACGATACCGAAGGGAGATACATAATTTTAAAAATCAAAATTGATAACACGTTATATACACTTTGTAATATTTATGCCCCAAATGTTTTTAATGTTCCCTTTTGGGAAGTACTACAAAACAGGCTCATGACATGTGCTGAGGGATATTTGATTTTGGGCGGAGACTTCAACATGAATGCCCGTTGGACAGGTTAAGACAGGATCGCGCGCTTAAAAGAACCAAAAGAGATAAATTAGAATCAAAACTTTTCTCTAGAATAATGCTAAACCTAAAAGTTTGTGATATCTGGAGACTACAAAATCCTGACTCTCGAGAGTACACGTGCCTCTCAAAAGCACATAAATCTCTCTCAGGGATAGATCTCCTTCTATTGGATGAGAGGCTATGTAAGTCACAGGTGAGGGCTGAAATACTTCCAATAGCTATTTCTGATCACGCCCCAATTTGTTTAGATCTTCAACCATATAATAATGGGCAAATAAATAGACGATTTTTTTTTCCAACATTCCTTGCCACAGATCTTAAATTTAAAAACTGGTTAGAAGCTAAATTTAAAGACTATGCTTTCTTGAACCGTGACTACATCTCACGCCCTCTACTATTCTGGGAGATGGCTAAAGCAGTTTTAAGAGGGGAAATTATAGCATATAACGTAAATAGAACTAAAAAACTTAAGCAAAGAGAGGGGGAGTTGGCACAAGCAGTTTCTAATGCATATAATCTTCATTTAATTCTAAATTCCTCTCAGAGCTGGGCTAAATACACTTCAGCTCTACAAAATAGAGACTCCTTCTTGCTTTACAAAACAACACAGAAAGATGCCAGGATACAGTCAAAGTTATATCGATTTGGCAATAAAACGGGTAAATTACTAGCCAAACTCCTTAAAATTGAAAGGGGATCCCAATTGATAGATTGTATAAACACGGGAGCACAGACAGTCAATACGACTGAAGAACTTATACAATTATTCTTTAAATATTATTCTGATTTATATTCTTTTAGAAAATCTAATACACAGGCACGTGATCAATTCTGGAACAAAATTACTTTCCCCACATTACACCATGAGAACCTACAGGATCTATATGCCCCAAATACTGAAATAGAAGTATCTAAAGCAATTTTAAAACTGCCACACAATAAAGCCCCAGGCCCAGATGCATTACCGAACGAATTTTACCAAGCCTTAAATAATATCATTACACCATATTTAACCACTCTATTTAATTCTTTATATATAGAAGGAAAGGATCCAACACATGGTTTTTCTGCATCTTACACTACCTTGATACTGAAGCCTGGGAAGGACCCAACAAAAGAGGAATCATATAGACCTATCGCATTACTTAACACCGACTATAAAATCTTAACCTCAATATTAGCTCACAGACTCCAAATCATATTACCTCCTATTATCCATACAGATCAAAGTGGGTTCATACAGAGCAGAAACTCTGCCTCAAAAATACGTGAACTCTTCCTTCTTATTGACTATTTTAGAGAGTTGGATCCTCGAGAGGGGGGGGAGGGAGAGGACACCCCTGATAAGGCAATAATATCAATAGATGCCCAAAAAGCTTTTGACTCAGTCCACCACGATCATCTCATCTATACTTTAAATAATTTTGGACTGAAAGAAAACTTTACTAAGTTTGTTAGCAATCTCTACCGAAATGCTACTACAAAATTAATGGTCAATGGAAATATATCACAGGACATAGAATTACAACGTGGTACTAGACAGGGGTGCCCTCTGTCCCCCCTCCTCTTTGATCTTGCTATAGAGCCCCTTGCCATTTATATAAGACATCAAATTGATGGGATAAGGGTGGGCAGGAAAGAGTCTAAAATTGCTTTGTATGCAGATGATGTTCTTATTTATATGACCAATACAAGATTAAATATACCTAAACTTTTAAATATAGTACAACAATTTGGGTCCTTTTCAGGCTATCAGGTTAATAATACAAAATCTGAACTATTCTGGATCACTCAGACAAAAGACTCACTAGTAGAAATTCCTTTCCATACAGCTCACAATTCTTTCCGATATCTAGGAATTAACATCTCTTACGACCTAGACACCTGGTACTCGCTTAATTTTACTCCAATAATAAATAAAATTAGAGAATCCCTTAAAAATTGGCAAAATTTCCCCTTATCTTTATCAGGACGAATAGCTGCCTATAAAATGATGCTTTTACCTAAACTTCTATACATGATACAGAATATTCCTCTTTTTATCAAACGGAAAGATATAGATCTTCTTAATTCTACCCTTAGATCATTTATATGGCAGAGTAGAAAGCCCAGAATCTCTCTTCAAAAATTATCTCTCCCATTGAAGTATGGGGGGCTTGCGCTCCCAGACATACGAGCATATAATCAAGCTTTTCTTGCTCGTACGGTAATAGATTGGGTACATTTAAAGAATTATGTAACAGATAACGATCTGGAAAAAAACATAACTTATCCTTTAAAATTAACAGCAATGATACATAATGATCCCAATCAGATTCTGAATCAAATCAAGAAGTTAAAATCTATCTATAACCCTATTTTGGCATGGAAAAAGATCTGTACTACACTGGAGGTAGAGTACCATGTTTCCCTATATATTCCGTTTCTGGGTAATACACAGTTTGGAGATGGTATACAGGAAGGAGTATTTAGGAAATGGAAAATACTAGGCCTTAGCAACATATATCAGATTCTAGATTTTGAGAGAAGATGTGTTAAATCATTTGAAACTTTGAGATTAGAATTTAATATACCAAACAAAAATTTGTTTGCTTACCTCCAGGCAAGACACTATGCCCTAAATCTCATCTATAAATATGGATGGAACTGGTCTCTGGATAGTGTTGGAAATTGGCTTGCTGTCTCCAAACTGAGTCGCATGTCAATTGCATTTGGGTACCAATTGCTAGTATCAGTAAAGGGAGCAAAAAATATTGAGACAACCCAGAATAAGTGGAGTGCATTGATCAAACAACCTTTAGATCCTCCACTGTTCCACCAATCAATAATAGAAACTGCTCGTGCCACTCTCTCCGCTTCCTGGAGGGAATCTCATCTGAAACTGCTATACATGACCTATTTTACTCCTGAAAAGGGATATAGATGTGGAATTAGTAGCTTTAAGTCATGTCCAAAATGCTCACTTCTGAAGGCAGACCTTCAGCACATGTTATGGGCCTGCCCAAAGATCAGGAATTTCTGGTTAAAGATTCAATTCTGGTTAAACAAGATAATAGCTCCTTCCCGTATAATACTATCCTTAGAAATAATAGTTTTTCTGTTTCATTTAAAGGAGGAAAATATAAAGAGAATTATCAATATGACTATTTTGGCAGCAAGATATCTCATTTTTAGTAAATGGAAACAGACAACAATTCCTAGCATAACAGAAACTAAGAACTATTTAAAAAAGCAATACATTTTGGAACAAATAGACACAGACCCAAATAATGACCGAGATATCAGAAAATTATTCTTGAAATGGTCACCATTTATTAAAGATTTGCCACCTAGTGAAGTTGACTTTTTGATATATCCCTTCAGGAACTCAGAACTGGTAATTCTTGGCATGTGGTAGTTTTTTTTTTTTGTTTTTTTTGTTTGTTTTTTTTTCTCCTCTAAGATATTAGAGGGTCTGAGTGCAGGAACAGAGGGGGGGAATGGAGGAAGAAGGAGGGGAACTAGGGAAAAAGAAAAAGAAAAGAAAAACCCTAATTCAGAATACGTAAAGTATAATTTATTGCTGTTTTATTTTTTCTGTTATATGTTAAGAATTAAATATGTAAAGATTGTACAGCTCATTATGTATATCTAAATTCCTCATAATATTTGTACATATTTGAAAAAAATTTTGTTCAATGAAATTGTATTCTGGAAAGGAATTAAATAAAATATTTAAAAAAAAAAAAAGGTGCGGGGGGAAAAAGACACACGTAGCTAACGCACCCCTTCTAGCGCAAAACTCTGCACCTGTGCTGATCTATCCACCCTACAAGCTCTTGGCGAGCTACTCCCGCCCAAACCACTAACCCTGGGTGGCTTGTCCAGCGTGAAACACACCGCTGCTGGAACTCTCCTAGTGCCAAGACATTGCACTATAACTGCATGCTGCAGCAACTGGAAGCTCCTTTTTTTTTCGACATTAAACATTTCTCCTAAAGTAACTGATCAGTGAGATAAACAAACAATTGAAAGTCCTTGTGCACGCTGAAAACCTACTACAAAAAACTGCCTCGCTACCTGCTTGCTTTACACTCGCTGAGAGACACCTTGTTCCTGCCTATCGGGCTCTGCCCCCCTGCACAGATTGACCCGTTCCCTGGGAATCCCTCAGGTGGATCCAAGTGCCCTGTACTGAGGCAAGAGGGAACTCCTGAGACACGGCCGGACTGGGCGCTCTTACCTGATAGTCACTGTGACATGATCCTGGCGTCTTCCGGCTCCCTCTTTCTCACCTGCCGCAGACGCACCCCGGGCTGTGTATCCCTGGAAGGGCTTTGTTTCCATCTAGGCTCCGGTAGCCTACTCGTATGAAAGGGGGAGAGCCTAGCGATTTCTAGTACCTCACAGGCTGTGTTTGCTGTCCTTCTGTGTGACCCCTCCCACCGATGCTGCGAGAGGGGTAAGGACTGTTGTTGCCTGTCTGGGTCCCGCTTTGCCGACCGACGCTCCCCACAATACAGACCGCAGAGAGCCCAAAACATAACATTAAGGAGGCTATTACTGTTACACAGCCCGAGGGACGTTCCCCCCCTCCACCGGTGATGCGCAGGGGGGACAGACTGCTAAGAAGATCCTGATCCTAATATGAACTATCTGCAGCTCAGAGTGGAACTGGTAAAGTAGCTAACTAACTTGCTGCTATTTTCATTATTTTTTTTCCAAAATTCATTGGACTTTTTGTGTATAGACAAAAAATTTGATGCGCACAATACTGGCTATATTATCTCTGCATTTTATTCATGTCTTAAATTATATAGCATGGTTATCATAAAAGGTCTCCAATACAATCAAGGTTAAATATAAAGGCTAGATATCTTTGGATGTATAAACTTTGCTTTTTCCTCTGACATACCATGGTTCTAGTGCAAAAGGGCGAGGAGCTGTGTTCTGCCTGTATGTATAAATTGTAAGTCACTAGGAGGTGAAATAAGAGATAAAAACTACATGATAAAAATTTCTTAGAACCAAGGTCTCACACCAACATAATTTTTGATATTGCTAGAATAATAATCGTTAGGACTGCATTTGGTACTTCTTGCAAGGGCAAGTTCTCAAAATAAGACGGTTGTAGCCCTGCAACCAAAAAGCAGTTGAATATTATTTTCTCTTTTCTCACTCTTGAGATTCCTTTTTCTCTTTTTGAAATTTTATATTAGGGTAAACCCTGACACTATTATAAACTTCAGGATTTATCCTGTATCTTTCTGGGATAAAGAAAAAGATCTCCAGGAAGATGGTTTCGCTTATGTTTCTGATACTATTAATATTGTAAATGATTACAAATTGTTGAAATAATGGCCTTGTTTATATAAACATTACTGGAAAGTAATATAATTTGAATATACTTAATTCTTATAGACAGTAGCCTATGGTTATTCCTCACTTTCGAAAGGGTCATTAAGATTTAATTCAGCCAAAGAGGTAAAAGTCTCAAATTAAAGATAAAAGAATATACAATAGCGGTAACTGCAGATATTGATTTCTATTCCATATTGTTCTATTCTATTCTTCCCGCCCGTACACTAATCCACCCTCACATGATTGTAGATGTTTCACATCCCATGCACTCTCACACCCTACACCTTCCCCCTCTATCCCTCATAAAAAGGGAGGAGGAATAGAAACACAGAGAAGAAAAAAGGGGCAGAAAGGGGACTAAATTCTTTTTTCTTTCCCCCCCCTTTTTTTTTTTTTTTTTCTCTCTTTCTCACACTCACTGCTATACCTTGCACTATTTTAAGAACACCATCGCATGGATAAATTTATACACCCTCACTCTAAAAACACACCTCCCCCAATGGCGGCTAAACCAAGAGATAAACGGAACAAGGCTTCCGTAGACCCTACCGCTGAATCTCTATCACACATAAGTAACATTCAAACATTATCTGAACCTATAGATATCCAATCTCTAGTTCAAAGAATATCAGAAGCTCTATCACCTAAATTCAAAATTTTAAGAAACGAGATTAAATCAGATATAACCCATCTAACATCAGAAGTCAGACAATTTGCAAGTAGGCTTACGGAGGCAGAACAGAGGATATCTGACCTCGAGGATAATATGATAGAGCATAATGCCAAAACCGAAACCTCAAGTAACATCCTCTTAAAATTACAAACTAAAATAGAAGACCTAGAGAACCGGGCATGCAGAAACAATCTCAGAATAATAGGTGTCCCCGAGGACAGACAATATGAAGACCTATTCAAATTACTTACGGTAACACTCCCACAGCTTTTAAAGATTACAGATAACTTCCCTAAAACATTTATTGAAAGAGTACATAGAATTGGCCCTCCTTATTCTTCTAAAAATGCTAGACCTAGACCAATTATTGTCAAATTTTTAAATTATCAAGACAAGCTTACATTTTTGCAATCTTACCATAAATGTCAGCCCATATTCCTAGCGGAAGCGAAAATCCTACTCTTTCAAGATTATTCAATGGAGACAGTTAATAAAAGACGAGAAATTACTCCAATGTGCACAAAGTTCATTCAGCAGGGAATAAGGGCTAACATCTTGTACCCTGCCAAACTTAAGGTATACGTAGAAAATCAACCAATTGTTTTTGACACCCCAGCGGAAGCTGGAAAATTTTATGCTCAAAAATTTGCCACAGATTAACCCCTTAAGGACCAGCGACGTACCCTGTATGTCGCTGGCCTTTTTTTGGGACTTGATTGTTTTATAGCGCGGTCTTGCCACCAGCATTGAGACTGCTCTATTCCACAAAGCCTGCTGGAGGGAGTGCATTAATAGTGTGTTCTTGCTAGACTTGTGCTATTATGTCCAGAAAGAACTCTTAACGACCAGTGACATACAGGGTACATTGTGGTCATTAAGGGGTTAATAGATCATAACCTATAGGGATACTACAGTGAATTTAATTTTTTGCTGAATATAATTATGGACTCTTCCAGAAGGGTAATGAGAGAACTGAAAGGTTCAGGTTTCTCAAACACGGTCCCTCCCCCCCTCCAACCCCTCCTTTCCCCCCCCCCCCCTTTTTTTTTTTTTTTTGTTGTTGTTCTGTTTTTTAACAAATAATGAATACGCCAAGTAGAATTAAGCTCACTTCATGGAATATAGGTGGCCTCACATCCCCCATTAAAAGAAAAACCATATTAACCTACTTGAAGAGAATTAATAACTCTATTGCATTCCTGCAAGAAACTCATTTGAAAACTGAAGAGGTCCTCAAGCTTAAATCTACATGGGTCCAAGAGGTTTTCTTCTCTCCAAGTATTAGGAGGAAAGGGGGGGTCGCTATTCTAGTAAGCAAAAATGTTAAGTACCAGGTATTAAAAACAGAAAACGATACCGAAGGGAGATACATAATTTTAAAAATCAAAATTGATAACACGTTATATACACTTTGTAATATTTATGCCCCAAATGTTTTTAATGTTCCCTTTTGGGAAGTACTACAAAACAGGCTCATGACATGTGCTGAGGGATATTTGATTTTGGGCGGAGACTTCAACATGAATGCCCGTTGGACAGGTTAAGACAGGATCGCGCGCTTAAAAGAACCAAAAGAGATAAATTAGAATCAAAACTTTTCTCTAGAATAATGCTAAACCTAAAAGTTTGTGATATCTGGAGACTACAAAATCCTGACTCTCGAGAGTACACGTGCCTCTCAAAAGCACATAAATCTCTCTCAGGGATAGATCTCCTTCTATTGGATGAGAGGCTATGTAAGTCACAGGTGAGGGCTGAAATACTTCCAATAGCTATTTCTGATCACGCCCCAATTTGTTTAGATCTTCAACCATATAATAATGGGCAAATAAATAGACGATTTTTTTTTCCAACATTCCTTGCCACAGATCTTAAATTTAAAAACTGGTTAGAAGCTAAATTTAAAGACTATGCTTTCTTGAACCGTGACTACATCTCACGCCCTCTACTATTCTGGGAGATGGCTAAAGCAGTTTTAAGAGGGGAAATTATAGCATATAACGTAAATAGAACTAAAAAACTTAAGCAAAGAGAGGGGGAGTTGGCACAAGCAGTTTCTAATGCATATAATCTTCATTTAATTCTAAATTCCTCTCAGAGCTGGGCTAAATACACTTCAGCTCTACAAAATAGAGACTCCTTCTTGCTTTACAAAACAACACAGAAAGATGCCAGGATACAGTCAAAGTTATATCGATTTGGCAATAAAACGGGTAAATTACTAGCCAAACTCCTTAAAATTGAAAGGGGATCCCAATTGATAGATTGTATAAACACGGGAGCACAGACAGTCAATACGACTGAAGAACTTATACAATTATTCTTTAAATATTATTCTGATTTATATTCTTTTAGAAAATCTAATACACAGGCACGTGATCAATTCTGGAACAAAATTACTTTCCCCACATTACACCATGAGAACCTACAGGATCTATATGCCCCAAATACTGAAATAGAAGTATCTAAAGCAATTTTAAAACTGCCACACAATAAAGCCCCAGGCCCAGATGCATTACCGAACGAATTTTACCAAGCCTTAAATAATATCATTACACCATATTTAACCACTCTATTTAATTCTTTATATATAGAAGGAAAGGATCCAACACATGGTTTTTCTGCATCTTACACTACCTTGATACTGAAGCCTGGGAAGGACCCAACAAAAGAGGAATCATATAGACCTATCGCATTACTTAACACCGACTATAAAATCTTAACCTCAATATTAGCTCACAGACTCCAAATCATATTACCTCCTATTATCCATACAGATCAAAGTGGGTTCATACAGAGCAGAAACTCTGCCTCAAAAATACGTGAACTCTTCCTTCTTATTGACTATTTTAGAGAGTTGGATCCTCGAGAGGGGGGGGAGGGAGAGGACACCCCTGATAAGGCAATAATATCAATAGATGCCCAAAAAGCTTTTGACTCAGTCCACCACGATCATCTCATCTATACTTTAAATAATTTTGGACTGAAAGAAAACTTTACTAAGTTTGTTAGCAATCTCTACCGAAATGCTACTACAAAATTAATGGTCAATGGAAATATATCACAGGACATAGAATTACAACGTGGTACTAGACAGGGGTGCCCTCTGTCCCCCCTCCTCTTTGATCTTGCTATAGAGCCCCTTGCCATTTATATAAGACATCAAATTGATGGGATAAGGGTGGGCAGGAAAGAGTCTAAAATTGCTTTGTATGCAGATGATGTTCTTATTTATATGACCAATACAAGATTAAATATACCTAAACTTTTAAATATAGTACAACAATTTGGGTCCTTTTCAGGCTATCAGGTTAATAATACAAAATCTGAACTATTCTGGATCACTCAGACAAAAGACTCACTAGTAGAAATTCCTTTCCATACAGCTCACAATTCTTTCCGATATCTAGGAATTAACATCTCTTACGACCTAGACACCTGGTACTCGCTTAATTTTACTCCAATAATAAATAAAATTAGAGAATCCCTTAAAAATTGGCAAAATTTCCCCTTATCTTTATCAGGACGAATAGCTGCCTATAAAATGATGCTTTTACCTAAACTTCTATACATGATACAGAATATTCCTCTTTTTATCAAACGGAAAGATATAGATCTTCTTAATTCTACCCTTAGATCATTTATATGGCAGAGTAGAAAGCCCAGAATCTCTCTTCAAAAATTATCTCTCCCATTGAAGTATGGGGGGCTTGCGCTCCCAGACATACGAGCATATAATCAAGCTTTTCTTGCTCGTACGGTAATAGATTGGGTACATTTAAAGAATTATGTAACAGATAACGATCTGGAAAAAAACATAACTTATCCTTTAAAATTAACAGCAATGATACATAATGATCCCAATCAGATTCTGAATCAAATCAAGAAGTTAAAATCTATCTATAACCCTATTTTGGCATGGAAAAAGATCTGTACTACACTGGAGGTAGAGTACCATGTTTCCCTATATATTCCGTTTCTGGGTAATACACAGTTTGGAGATGGTATACAGGAAGGAGTATTTAGGAAATGGAAAATACTAGGCCTTAGCAACATATATCAGATTCTAGATTTTGAGAGAAGATGTGTTAAATCATTTGAAACTTTGAGATTAGAATTTAATATACCAAACAAAAATTTGTTTGCTTACCTCCAGGCAAGACACTATGCCCTAAATCTCATCTATAAATATGGATGGAACTGGTCTCTGGATAGTGTTGGAAATTGGCTTGCTGTCTCCAAACTGAGTCGCATGTCAATTGCATTTGGGTACCAATTGCTAGTATCAGTAAAGGGAGCAAAAAATATTGAGACAACCCAGAATAAGTGGAGTGCATTGATCAAACAACCTTTAGATCCTCCACTGTTCCACCAATCAATAATAGAAACTGCTCGTGCCACTCTCTCCGCTTCCTGGAGGGAATCTCATCTGAAACTGCTATACATGACCTATTTTACTCCTGAAAAGGGATATAGATGTGGAATTAGTAGCTTTAAGTCATGTCCAAAATGCTCACTTCTGAAGGCAGACCTTCAGCACATGTTATGGGCCTGCCCAAAGATCAGGAATTTCTGGTTAAAGATTCAATTCTGGTTAAACAAGATAATAGCTCCTTCCCGTATAATACTATCCTTAGAAATAATAGTTTTTCTGTTTCATTTAAAGGAGGAAAATATAAAGAGAATTATCAATATGACTATTTTGGCAGCAAGATATCTCATTTTTAGTAAATGGAAACAGACAACAATTCCTAGCATAACAGAAACTAAGAACTATTTAAAAAAGCAATACATTTTGGAACAAATAGACACAGACCCAAATAATGACCGAGATATCAGAAAATTATTCTTGAAATGGTCACCATTTATTAAAGATTTGCCACCTAGTGAAGTTGACTTTTTGATATATCCCTTCAGGAACTCAGAACTGGTAATTCTTGGCATGTGGTAGTTTTTTTTTTTTTTTTTTTTTTGTTTGTTTTTTTTTCTCCTCTAAGATATTAGAGGGTCTGAGTGCAGGAACAGAGGGGGGGAATGGAGGAAGAAGGAGGGGAACTAGGGAAAAAGAAAAAGAAAAGAAAAACCCTAATTCAGAATACGTAAAGTATAATTTATTGCTGTTTTATTTTTTCTGTTATATGTTAAGAATTAAATATGTAAAGATTGTACAGCTCATTATGTATATCTAAATTCCTCATAATATTTGTACATATTTGAAAAAATTTTTGTTCAATGAAATTGTATTCTGGAAAGGAATTAAATAAAATATTTAAAAAAAAAAAAAGGTGCGGGGGGAAAAAGACACACGTAGCTAACGCACCCCTTCTAGCGCAAAACTCTAAATCTAGGTGTAAATTAGGCTAAAATGCGGTCCAAACATGACAGTGTTACAAAGAACGATCCAATATCAGAGTGGATTTCTGGCTAAATACTAAATATTTAATAATTAAATATATCGGTGTAAAAATGCTAAATCAAAATCGTATTAGTGTCATATGGGGACTATGATTACCTGTCGAGAGCTGATATGATAATAGAAGCCTATGATTTAAATAGAGATCTATTGGCAAACATAGTTAGCCGGAAAGATCTCTAGAGATAGAATGCATAGGGAATTAATGGATAATAACATAAAACTACAAAATAAAAGTCCAAAAGATATCCAAATAAAGAATACTTTAGTTGAAAGCTGCTAGATCTATATTAAGATTGAGCCCAGTGGGGTGCAGACTCTTGAGAACGTGGATCCAATAGGTCTCCCTCTGTCTCAACCTAAAGAATCGATTATAAAGATGTGAGGGAGGAATGAACTCTATCGGAGTGATAGAGTAACGATTCTACTTGCCAGGATGTTTAAGGTTACAATGTCTAGGGACACTGTGATTTTTATAGTTATTTTTGATGTTACGTTGATGTTCAGTCCATCTAATACTTAGTCTTCTACAAGTGCTCCCAATATATTGTACTCCACAAAAACAAGTGAGGAGATATACAACATATTTAGAAGAACACGATATATGGCCTACGATGGAATAATATCGGCCAGTCACATTGGATTTAAAAGTCTTGTTCCTATGTAAGATATCAGTACATAATTTACATCTCCTGTTAAGGCATTTATAACTCCCAGGAGAGCTTGCTAGTGACTTACTATTCCTATTAGAAGAGACAATATTCCTTTTATTTTTCCCAATCTTGCTGGGAGCTAGGATTGTTTTTAGAGTAGGTGCTCTTTTATAAACCACCTTTGGTGCATTTCCTATTATGTTGACCTAGGATCGGATCTTTAATCAAGATGCCCCAATGTTTAATAATAGCATTCTTTATTATTTGATGATTACTAGTAAATTTAGTGATAAAAAGAGGGGATTTTAATATCAGTTCTAATTCTGTTGTTGTTTCTTTGATTTTTTAGATTTTTTTTTGTGATGACCAAAATATTTATTCCTATCATCAGATCTAGCTCTATAATAGCTTTTATTAATTATGTTTAGAGGGTATTTCTTTTCTAAGAAACGCTCTTTAAAAATAGAGCTTTGTTTTTCATAATCCGCGATTGTACTGCAATTGCGACGTACCCGCTTGAACTGCCCATAAGGGACATTACGTTTTCAAGGCAGGTAGTGGTTACTTGTGAAATCAAGATAACTGTTGCAGTCAACTGATTTAAAATGAGTCGTGCTGATAACTTTACCATCACTAAACTCGAGATTGAGATCGAGAAAAGTGATCCTTCTAGGGTCAATAGTGCTAGTGAAATGAAGACCCCTATCATTTTGATTAAGATACTCCACAAAAAAATTGGCAGAGGTGACATCATCTTTCCAAATAAAATTCAAATTATCAATATACCGGCCGTAGAGTACCAGGTACCAGGTATTTAATATCTTTAGTTTAATTTATTTTAAAACACAATTATTTTTTATTTCAGGATGAATTTTATTTACTGATTAAGGGGACTGCGATGGGTACCAGGTTCGCCCCCAGTTATGCGAATCTGTTTATGGGCCTTTTCGAAGAATATATATATGATTTTGCATATGGGCCTAACCTGGTACTCTACGGCCGGTATATTGATGATTTGATTTTTATTTGTAAAGGTGATGTCACCTCTGCCAATCTTTTTGTGGAGTATCTTAATCAAAATGATAGGGGTCTTCATTTCACCAGCACTATTGACCCTAGAAGGATCACTTTTCTCGATCTCAATCTCGAGTCTAGTGATGGTAAAGTTATCAGCACGACTCATTTTAAATCAGTTGACTGCAACAGTTATCTTGATTTCACAAGCAACCACTACCTGCCTTGGAAACGTAATGTCCCTTATGGGCAGTTAAAGCGTGTACGTCGCCATTGCAGTACAATCGCGGATTATGAAATACAAAGCTCTATTCTTAAAGAGTGTTTTCTTAGAAAAGAAATACCCTCTAAACATCATTAATAAGATCTATTATAGAGCTAGATCTGATGATAGGAATAAATATTTTGGTTATCACAAAAAAATCTAAAAAAATAAAAGAAGCAACAACCGAATTAGAACCAATATTAAAATCCCCACTTTTTATAACTTTAATCATCAAATGATAAAGAATGTTATTACTAAACATTGGGGCATCCTGACTAAAGATTTGATCCTAGGCAACATAATAGGAAATGCACCAAAGGTGGTTAATAAAAGAGCACCTACTCTAAAAACAATCCTAGCTCCCAGCAAGATTGTGAAAAATAAAAGAAATGTTGTCTCTTCTAATAGGAATAGTAAGTCACTAGTAAGCTCTCCTGGGAGTTATAAATGCCACAACAGGAGATGTAAATTATGTACTGATAGCTTACATAAGAACAAGACTTTTAAATCCAATGTGACTGGCCGATACTATTGCATCATAGGCCATATATTGTGTTCTTCTAAGTATGTTGTATATCTCCTTAGATGTTTTTGTGGGGTACAATATATTGGGCGCAGTTGTAGAAGACTAAGTATTAGATGGTCTGAACATAAACGTAACATTAAAAATAACTATAAAAATCACAGTGTCCCTAGACATTGTAACCTTAAACATCCTGGCAAGAAGAATCGTTACTCTATCACTCCTATAGATTTCATTCCTCCCTCACATCTTTATAATCGATTCTTTAGGTTGAGACAGAGGGAGACCTATTGGATCCACGTTCTCAAGAGTCTGCACTCCACTGGGTTAAATCTTAATATAGATCTAGCAGCTTTCAGCTAAATTATTCTTTATTTGGATAGCTTTTGGACTTTTATTTTGTAGTTTTATGTTATTATCCATTAATTCCCTATGCATTCTATCTCTGTACAGGGAGTGCAGAATTATTAGGCAAATGAGTATTTTGACCACATCATCCTCTTTATGCATGTTGTCTTACTCCAAGCTGTATAGGCTCGAAAGCCTACTACCAATTAAGCATATTAGGTGATGTGCATCTCTGTAATGAGAAGGGGTGTGGTCTAATGACATCAACACCCTATATCAGGTGTGCATAATTATTAGGCAACTTCCTTTCCTTTGGCAAAATGGGTCAAAAGAAGGACTTGACAGGCTCAGAAAAGTCAAAAATAGTGAGATATCTTGCAGAGGGATGCAGCACTCTTAAAATTGCAAAGCTTCTGAAGCGTGATCATCGAACAATCAAGCGTTTCATTCAAAATAGTCAACAGGGTCGCAAGAAGCGTGTGGAAAAACCAAGGCACAAAATAACTGCCCATGAACTGAGAAAAGTCAAGTGTGCAGCTGCCAAGATGCCACTTGCCACCAGTTTGGCCATATTTCAGAGCTGCAACATCACTGGAGTGCCCAAAAGCACAAGGTGTGCAATACTCAGAGACATGGCCAAGGTAAGAAAGGCTGAAAGACGACCACCACTGAACAAGACACACAAGCTGAAACGTCAAGACTGGGCCAAGAAATATCTCAAGACTGATTTTTCTAATGTTTTATGGACTGATGAAATGAGAGTGAGTCTTGATGGGCCCGTGGCTGGATTGGTAAAGGGCAGAGAGCTCCAGTCCGACTCAGACGCCAGCAAGGTGGAGGTGGAGTACTGGTTTGGGCTGGTATCATCAAAGATGAGCTTGTGGGGCCTTTTCAGGTTGAGGATGGAGTCAAGCTCAACTCCCAGTCCTACTGCCAGTTTCTGGAAGACACCTTCTTCAAGCAGTGGTACAGGAAGAAGTCTGCATCCTTCAAGAAAAACATGATTTTCATGCAGGACAATGCTCCATCACACGCGTCCAAGTACTCCACAGCGTGGCTGGCAAGAAAGGGTATAAAAGAAGAAAATCTAATGACATAGCCTCCTTGTTCACCTGATCTGAACCCCATTGAGAACCTGTGGTCCATCATCAAATGTGAGATTTACAAAGAGGGTAAACAGTACACCTCTCTGAACAGTGTCTGGGAGGCTGTGGTTGCTGCTGCACGCAATGTTGATGGTGAACAGATCAAAACACTGACAGAATCCATGGATGGCAGGCTTTTGAGTGTTCTTGCAAAGAAAGGTGGCTATATTGGTCACTGATTTGTTTTTGTTTTGTTTTTGAATGTCAGAAATGTATATTTGTGAATGTTGAGATGTTATATTGGTTTCACTGGTAAAAATAAATAATTGAAATGGGTATATATTTGTTTTTTGTTGAGTTGCCTAATAATTATGCACAGTAATAGTCACCTGCACACACAGATATCCCCCTAAAATAGCTATAACTAAAAACAAACTAAAAACTACTTCCAAAACTATTCAGCTTTGATATTAATGAGTTTTTTGGGTTCATTGAGAACATGGTTGTTGTTCAATAATAAAATTAATCCTCAAAAATACAACTTGCCTAATAATTCTGCACTCCCTGTAGATCTTTCTGGCTAACTATGTTTGCCAATAGATCTCTGTTAGGTGTTGTGGCAGCCAAGAACAAGATGGCGCTAGTCATGCTAACAATAATCCCTAACATACCACCCTTTTATTCTAACAGAATAACATAAAAATAGAAAGGCGCAGAAAATTAGTAAAGCCTTTAACAACAGTATAAGCCTGATATTATGATAACATTACTCTATGTGAGAATACTATAGAGAAATGTATTCACATGTAGTGGTATAATTTTATAGACCAATAGGGCACAATTTGTCACTGCACATAGGTGCGGCTCCTCCAACACTCTCCTTCTACCTCCCAGCATCCACAAACCATCAGACTTCCTGCATCTACCTGCACAAGAACACTGGATAAGCACCCCTACTACTGAGAGACTATGGTATTGAAGCAAAATGTCTGAGGAAGGTGGAGCACTCTAAGAGGACAAAGACTTTTCTTAAAGTGATCAGAGGCCACCTAGAGACATTTGTGCTGTTCCCATGTCATGCTTTACTGTGGAGAATGTACTGAGCAAGGAACTGTTGGACATATTGGGGGTTGCTAGCAATGCAGGTGAAGAAATAAAAGATGCAGCATTGTTTGGGGGGTAGATGGGGGTTGGTTGGGTCTTTGTGCAGGTAGACCAGTAGTTTGAGGATGCTGGGAGGTAGACGGAGAGTGTTGGAGGAGCCGCACCTATGTGCAGTGACAAATTGGGCCCTATTGGTCTATAAAATTATACCAATACATGTGAATACATTTCTCTATAGTATTCTCACAAAGAGTCATGTTACCGTAGTATCAGGCTTATATTGTTGTTAAAGGATTTACTAATTTTCTGTGCCTTTCTATTTTTATGTTATTCTGTTAGAATAAAAGGGTGGTATGTTAGGAATTATTGTTAGCAGGACTAGGCCTCGGGCACACCGTACCAACTGGAAATGAATATATTATTTGATAAGGAAATCCTAAGAACAGCACTTCAGACCACGCAGCAGTAAGTCTAAAACCATTCTCCTTTATTGAAAGACACACAACATGTCTTATAAGCGACAATTACAGCATATGGGGTTAACCTGATGACACATTATGACCGCGTCATTTTACACAGTGTTTGTCTGGAAAAATACTAGCTAGAAACAATATTTCTATAGTCATAATAAGGAGTGCATCTCGTAGCAAAGCAAGGTTATTTGAGCATCCTATAGAGATAGTACTTTCCAGGCGTTGTGCCAGGAACATCTGCAAGGCCACCTAGCTCTAACAAACTAATAACAAAAATGTATTTCCCACTACAGAATAAACCACTATAATAAATGTTATTCAGTACAAGATGGATGCCAAAGACAAGATGGCAGCCAAGAACAAGATGGCGCTAGTCATGCTAACAATAATCCCTAACATACCACCCTTTTATTCTAACAGAATAACATAAAAATAGAAAGGCGCAGAAAATTAGTAAAGCCTTTAACAACAGTATAAGCCTGATACTACGGTAACATGACTCTATGTGAGAGTACTATAGAGAAATGTATTCACATGTAGTGGTATAATTTTATAGACCAATAGGGCCCAATTTGTCACTGCACATAGGTGCGGCTCCTCCAACACTCTCCGTCTACCTCCCAGCATCCTCAAACTACTGGTCTACCTGCACAAAGACCCAACCAACCCCCCATCTACCCCCAAACAACACTGCATCTTTTATTTCTCCACCTGCATTGCTAGCACCCCCCAATATGTCCCACAGTTCCTTGCTCAGTACATTCTCCACAGTAAAGCATGACATGGGAACAGCACAAATGTCTCTAGGTGGCCTCTGATCACTTTAAGAACAGTCTTTGTCCTCTTAGAGCGCTCCACCTTCCTCAGACACTTTGCTTCAATACCATAGTCTCTCAGTAGTAGGGGTGTTTATCCAGTGTTCTTCTGCAGGTAGATGCAGGAAGTCTGATGGTTTGTTCATGGGGTAGACAAGGTAGCCAGTGGATCCCCATAGCAATCAGACACTTGAGTCGGAAGGAGTCTAAGAAGGAAACAAAACAGCACAAGATGAGTACACACCCCGATACAATCACAATTATGTCCAAATAACACTTCATTAATCTTTTTGTAAGCTTCAAAATTCCTGTAGCTCAACTCATCCTATGTCATTTAAAACCAAGAAAACATTGTAGATATATAGTACAAACTAAATACATTAATACTTTATGAATACTAAGCAAGTGAAAACTGCTAGACTTCATCATGAGGCTGAATGACTATGCTAAAACTTATGCTAATGTCTGCCCTGTAACAAAAATGAAAAATAAAACAATCAATAAAAATATTTTCTTTAAAATGAATTTCTTTACACTGTCACTTGGAACTACTAAAAATAAAAACCTAGTGTTGCTTTATTCTGCAAAGCTACTATCTGTAATGTTTATAATTCTCCAACTATGATCCTAATAGTCAACAATCTCATCTGATATAAACACTGCTAGTTTATTAATTATTTTATGCAACCTAAATTATCACACACTCCTGTATGAGGAAAGAATACCATCATAACATCATTTAAAACTACAAAATCTTTTAAAGGTAAACACATCTTTATGGTAAGATAATTCCTTTCATTGACAAACATCTGGAATTACAAAATTCAAATTGCAGATACCATACCAATTAATAAAAGGGAAAATACACATTTGCTTTCATAACACAGCTCCAATAAGAGCCATGGTAGGTAGAAAATATACCATCAATATAACTATAATTATGCTACTCCCTAAACAAATATTTTTCTGTATAATTAATATAAATTTCTAGCTGAGACGTGTCCTCACTATGTTCCATAGGGTGGAGGGTCTAAAATATTCTGATATATTGCTGCATCTTCTTTAAACTATAAAGGTACAAACATATTTTCTATACTCAGTGGGCCATTCAATAGGTTACAATACTGCAAGGTTTAGAGTTTTACTTATCTAGAGGGGTATTTTTGTTTAAGTACATAAACTCCAATGTGCTCTAATACAAATAAGGCATACTTTTTTGCAGACAAAACTATATGACTTCTTATAACTAATATGATCAACCGAAAATAACACAAATACAAGAGCATACAAAACAAGAAATATAAGTAAACAAGTTAAAACAATACTCCCCTAATTTAATTGGTTTACTCTGTTACAGCATAACAGGTCCTCAATATCAACAGGCAAGGCACAGTCCAGAGAAGGATAGTCTTTATGTTTTAAAGACACACATCATAGGAAATAGTCATAGATTACCCAGAGTCCAGTTCTGGGGCTGGTACCAGCATGCAAAGCAAAGAATGGATCCAAAGATAGTTCAGCAACTTTTACTGCAGTATGGTGGTTAAAAAAAACTTGACAAAATGTCTTTTATCTTCATTTTTCCTAACAGGTTTACTTGCATTCAACCTTCAATCTTTTGGAGAATGCACTATGGAATTTTATCTGTACAGATTTGACCTAAATATGAAAAACTCAAAAATAATTCAGTTAGTGTCTTTAATCTCTGGATACCGCTTCATGATCTCATCCTGCAAATACAAATATTGTGTTAAGAACCAAATAGAAAAATAAAGAAATTTTAGGTTCACTTTCTTACTTAAAAAAATAATCATCCACATAAAGATACTCAGCAATACTCATCAATACTTTCCCCTTGTGTGCGTGAAACATCCCATGTGGCTCGCAAACACAATATAACACAAAACTAAAAGACCATTCATGCACTCCACTCATGCATGTAGTATACTATTCTTAATAGCAGGCAATATCAATATGCTAATTGATATCCTAGACTTTGAGATTGCACTTATTTGTGGAATCTTCTTTCTTTTCCTGTTTTTTCAAATACATAGCTTTCTAGGTTGCACTATAGTTAATATTATTTGACTTATTTAGGAGAGCTTTACTAAATATTTTTTGTAGTTTATTAACACATTAGCTCTTATTAAGAGTTGTTCTAACCATTGAGTCTCCCTAACAACAAAATAAAGTACATATTACAATTATTAAAATTATTGTGTTACTATTTTTGATTGAATTTCTGGTACCAGTTTATATAACCCATCAGGGGGAATTCTTGGGTGGCCAATACCCTATTTCAATCATGGCGTTTAAACTAACCGATGAGCGTTGGAATACAGATATATCTGAGGCTTTTTCGATAAAGGAGAGTGTGCAGATCGAGGGAGAGGAGGAGTTGATAAATGACGTTGTCTCTGCATTTAAATGCTATAAGAAAAAATTGACAAAGCAATTTAAGGTCAAATGGGAGTATCAGAGTCTATCTAATTATCTAAAAATGGAAATCATCCCTAGAGGGTTGAGGATTAGGTTAGATCCTGATATTAATCTAAGAGGGATAGATGCCAATAATGAATTTATTGAGAAATGGAACGAAATATTGACAAAATGTTCACTTGACTTAATTAACCTAATGATTGCAGAGGATGAGAAGAAATTAGAGAATTGTAAAACTGAGGTTGATACCATTTATGAAAAATTGAAGTACTATGAAAGTGATTCTTCTTTTGAGAAGCTAAATAAGGAGACCCAGAAATTAATTGAAAAATTGCAGAGTGAAATTAAATTGAGAAAGAGACGTAAATTGATCAGAGATCAAGATGATTATAGGAGAAACAAAGTTTACATTTATCGCAATAGGTTTAACAGTAGAAACCATTACGATTCTGGAACTGATGGGTCTGATATGGATTCCGATCCGGATAATGCAAATCAAGAAATTACTCAAGAGTCACACCCTTTAGGGGTAGGACCAGGAGAGGGGGGAAGTGGAGACACGCGAAGGCCCCCCCTAGAAAGGAGGTATGGGGGAGGGAGAAGGAACAGGGGTCATTACATGATCACAAGAAACAGGTTGAGATTCAATTAACATCTGACCCCATATCCCTCTTAGGCGAACCCCCTTTTGAACAAAAATCTAATATTGTCAATTTGTCCTCTTTTCCCCTTAATCAACAGCATATTAGTTTGTTAGAAAAAGGTCTTAGTTTCTGTCCCTCTAATAGACTTGATTTATTAGAAATTACCAAAGATTTCCATCCATTTGCACGAAAGCTAGCCCTAAAAAAGATTATGGCACCACGAACAACCATTAATCTTAGGAGTGCTGAAGATAGAGAGGCTATTCATAATCTTGAAACTTTAGCATTTGAACAATCTATAGAACCAATGATGATATGTCCTCATACTGACATGAAGAAAAGATCAACTTATATGCCATCTTTTTCATCTATCCCAAATATTGCGGTATTTGTGCAGAGTGTGACTGAACAGTTTGCACAGATTCAATTTACTGGTGTATTGAATGATAACTTATCAAAAGGTGAGCGGATAGCCTTGGAGGAATTGATTGCTCATAATGAGCTGGTAGTAAAACCAGCCGATAAGGGCGGGAATGTGGTCATTCTCGATCAAAATTACTATATCAGTGAGGCGATGCGCCAACTTCAAGATGATGAGCAATATGTTTCAGTCACTCCTGATGATTTCCAAAGATCTCACAACGAACTGTTATTTATTCTCAATGATGCGAGAAGATCTAACTTAATCACTAGCCAAGAACAAGGGTACATGTATAATGCTAAACCAGTTATTCCAGTATTTTACTAGATACCAAAGCTACATAAATCTTTGGAAAAACCTCCTGGCCGTCCCATAATTTCTGGGATCGGCGGTCCAACTGAAGGTATCAGTAGATACATTGATTATTTCTTAAAACCATTTGTCAGTGAACTCAGTACTTTTGTACAGGACTCCACTGATGTGATTAAAAAGCTTGACGGTATCACTGTTTCTGAAAAAATGTTCTTTGTTTCTCTGGACGTTGAATCTCTATACTCCTCGATCCCGCATTCAGTTGGAATCAAAGCCTGTAAGTCCTTTTTAACAACTAGAGGACCAGGTTATTTAAAACATACTCAGTTTGTTATTGATCTCTTGGAGTTTGTTTTAAGCAACAATATCTTTCTCTTCAATGGAAGGTATTATAGACAAAAACGTGGTACAGCCATGGGGGCCACATGTGCACCAACCTATGCCTGCCTCCATCTTGGTTGGTGGGAAGATAATATTGTATTTAGTGAACATTCTGATTGGGTTGATGCACATGTGGCCCTTTGGATCCGCTATGTGGATGACATCCTCATTCTATGGGATGGTACTGAGCAAGAATTGCTGGAATTTGTCCTTAATCAAAATGATCTTAACATTTTTCTAACTTGCAATTATCATGCAAATGAAATAAGTTTTCTGGATCTCCTTGTTGGCAGAAGGGAGAACTTGGTGGTTACTCAGGTGTATAGGAAACCGACTGCATCCAACAGCGTGCTTTTGGGATCCAGTCATCACCCTGAAAATCTAAAGAAAAATATCCCTTATGGGCAATTTCTAAGGCCATGGCGGATTTGCACTGATGATTGGATTTTCAATAAGCTGGCTGGTGAGATGGCAGAGAGATTTTTTGCTAGAGGGTACTCTAGAAGATGTGTAAAAAGGGCTCTGTTTAGGGCAAGAAATATGAATAGAAGAGTCAGACTATTAAAAATGAAGAAGAAAAGACAACTACTAAAATCAGATATATTACAAGGTACAACTCCCATTAGGGAAAGATTAAAAAATACTACAAGAAAATTGGCATCTCCTCTCTCTTGATCCTGTTCTAAAAGAACATGTGGGGGATTTTCCCCTTATGACAGCATGAAGGGCTAGAAACCTAAAGGACTTCTTAGTTAGGAGTGAGTTTAATCAGGTTAAGAACACTAATTGGTTAGAAAAACACTCCCAGAGAGTTGTGGGCTGCTCCCCGTGTAATCATTGTGTTTGCTGCCAGTATGTAAAGAGAACCAAGACATTTGCAAGCAATACTGATAAAACCTATCAAATAAAATCCTTTATTAATTGTTCAACAACTGGTGTCATATATCTTCTTTCATGCTCCTGCCCTTTATTTTATGTAGGTAAAACCTACAGAGAGTTCCGTTCCAGAATAACTGAACATCGTGATGATGTAAAAGACTTTAATATTGACAGTCCTATAGCAAGGCATTTTGCACAATGTCATCAGTCTAGGACAGATGATTTCAAATACATTGGGATTGAAACAGTTAAACCCAGCAAACGAGGTGGCGACATTGACACCATTCTTTTACAAAAAGAAACTCGCTGGATTTATTATCTGAATACTTTATCCCCACATGGATTAAATGAGAAATTAGAGTTTGCCTCTTTCTTGAAATGACATTTCTCTCCTTTTTAATAATTTGGTTCTTTTAAACTAAAAATTATGATAACTGTTATATATTCGTCTTGATGTTCTGGGGTTTTGGCCACCCAGAATTCGATAGAAACAATCTAATACTAACTTAACACGCTATAATTAGCATTTATTATTTACGTGACAAAAAATGTTCCTGTGATCTGATTTTAAAAAATGTAAGGGAAATAAAAGAAAAAGAAACAGAAAATCATTTGCTAAACACTAGCACTATTAATGTATGTATGTTTTGTATGGATGTTGCATTATGTTGATGTTCTATGGCTTTAAAAGCTTACAGGGTATAAAGTGTTATGTATCTCTATAAACTGACTAAGTGTTGGTACGATTTTGTATTAAGATATAAGTATGACAGCTATACTACGCTTGCTGTCAGCTGTAACCAATGAGGAACCTTTATGTAATGAGGAAAACAGAACGAGCCTCCAAGTCAGATGGTTTGAATATCCAATAAATAGATACGTAAGCCGCAGTTACGTCAAACCCGGAAGAAGCTCCGAGCGGCCACAAGGGCGGAGCGAAACGCGCACGGGGACGCTTTGGTAGGTCACTACCTCACACTTCCAGCCTGATACTACTAAGAGTTACCCCGTTAAAAGCAAAAGTCAAGAAACCAAGATTTGGACGTTTTTCCACTGACGCTACATATACACAGACGGATGAGGATCACTGTGTCTTTGCAACCAAGCATGCCGCTCGATGCGGCTGCTATGTGATTACCTGTCTGTGATTACCTTGATGTGCTTACTAAGCATTTATTTGCGGACTGCAAGTGGCTTTATATTTGTTGTGGCTCTTGTCCATTGAGAGAAAATATGCACCAATGAGACGTATATACTATTTATACCTATTTGCTGCATAGCAGTGTTTCTGGCAGAGATTGTGCTTTACTAACCTTGCTGCACTAAAAAGGAATCTTATTGAACTTTGCTTTACTGCATGCTATTGACGCTACTGCTTGCACAGGATATTTGGATGGGACTGTGATTCATTAGTTTAATGCACTAACCAACTTGCAAGAAGAACTATTGCAATATGTTTAAATCCCTGCTTTACTACACCCGGCTAACGCACATGTTTGCATGTATTTAGTGCTTGGCTTTAACATCTTGTGCCAATTGTGATTTACAGTCTCTGGACTTATTTGGTGCACCACGATAATAAGTTAATCTTTTGCTGCTAATTGGGGTACCCCTTTTTATGAAGAATGTATGTGTGTGTATGAATGGCTAGTTGAATGTATTAAATTGCATATTTCATTGTTCATTATATATACTCAAATATATTGTTTTTGCACTGAACTTACTGGTCCTGTCTCTATATGTGCTCTGTATCCTAGACTTTGAGATTGCACTTATTTGTGGAATCTTCTTTCTTTTCCTGTTTTTTCAAATATATAGCTTTCTAGGTTGCACTATAGTTAATATTATTTGACTTATTTAGGAGAGCTTTAATAAATATTTTTTGTACAATATCAACTACACCTCAAAATTGCATTCATACAGCACACTTCCACACGCAATCACGAAAGAGAAAAAAACATAACATTCCCTTAGAAAACACTTAAAACAAATTGTCCATACCACAAAACAAAACATACAGCCGGTACAAACTTTAAACACTGCAAATAACCTGAAATTCAACATACATACTTATACATACTTATACATTCACTGAAACACAGCACTCGCAAAACACTACAAATAATTAAAATCCTATAACAACCATGTATACCCTGGTTCTGCAAATTCTACCATGCACAATACTATGAGATCATGCTAATGATGCAATCACTGCAGATGATCAATAAACTCAAGTTGCATATTTACAAATAAAATCCTGAACCATAAATTTACAAAGGAACACACAAACACCTAAGTACCCTATTGTGGGAAAGATCAGATAATAATGGTACAGCCACTGTTCTATATAGCCCCTGCCCGCATGCACAGTGCAAATCCACTGTTGAATAAATTATGTGTGGCACAGATAATTTGTGAAAAGCTCTGGAATCCAGTCTATACCTTTATATAACCAAGATTATAATAAATACACAATTATTTGATTTAACTGTGTTTTATAATTTGATATTCACCATTTTGCAGCTCTCTAGCTAAATATAACAATAAATGAGCTTTCTACAAAAGAATAATAATAATAATAATAATTTACACGAATAGATGAAAAGGACAGTTTGTCTAACAAAAAAAATTCCCCTTTAACGATCCACTGTCCTCACTTATAATAAAAATGTACTGACGACCATTAAATAGCCTAAACAAACACAGCCAGCATAAAACAGAACACACACTCACAGTGGGGTGCAGGATTGTTAAAGGGACATTTTACCCACATTTTTAAAAAATATCTGTAACTGAAACTGCTGACATAGTTAAATATACTAGTGTTAGGCTTACAGTAAACCTCATTTTCTCTCTCTGTAAATATTTCTTTAAAATCTCAGATTTTATATCTCACATATCGCAACACCAAGATTGCATCAGTTCAGTTTGCGTTACAGAGAGAATTAAGTTACACTGCGTAAATGTCTGCTATCTAAACGGCAGATTAAAAAAAAATATATACAAGGAAAGGGCTCAAAAAATATATTTTGCAAACTGCTATATTTATGGTTTATTTCCGTAACTTATTAATACAGTGTTATGGCTGCTCATGAACTCCTTTCACATGAGTAAACTGGTCCTTTAGGTAATAAAATGACAATTTTCCATTGCTCTGTCTAAGCCTGTCTAAGCTTTACTGACAAATATAAGATAAGGAACACAATAAAATATGCTTATTATCTGAAATTCAACCCATAACCATAACTGTGTCTTGAAAGCACAAAAAACAGCTACTTCATATTATTTATTTTATACTATTCAGCTTGAAGCACAAGTCATTGAAAATACATTAATATAAAACTATGTTACAGTGTACTGTCCCTTTAAGGACTAACCATTGCTGTGATGCAGGTGCACAGAGCAGACATGTTTCATGCTCAAACAGCACTTGTTCACTGCTTACCTGTGCACCTGCAAAGACCTGCCTTTTAATCAGTAAATCCCTTCAAGAGGTATTATTCACATTTAACAACTAGGTTAAACAATTTAATATCATAATGTTATAGTAATCCTATTAGTGTGTCTTTGACATGTTAAATAGCACTCTATAATGAAGCAATATAGTTATGTTTACACTATTGATATTAATACAATATTAAGTCTATCTGATAGTATAATAAAGTATGATAATATGCATAAAGAGAGAATACCTGTCCAGAAAGAACTAACTTAGATGTCATATATGAATATATGAATAAATATATTAGTTGTATTGAGTTTTCTGATTAACACTTTACTTTGTTTTGATTATTTATGCCTACATAAAGAGGAATTAAACAAATAAATCTAGGTCTCGCCTTTTATTGATTCCTGAGGGGTAGCTGGTTTGTAAGGTAAAAATCCAGAAGACTTCTCTCTTATCCAGGCTCATTTCTCTATTGCCCCCTCTTCTCCATAAGGGGACAAAATCTATACCTTGCACTGTAAGTGCACTAACATCTGAATTATGGAGATCCCTGAAGTGTCTAGCTACAGGGGTATCTGACTCCTCATCCTCAATATTCCGTAAATGCTCTAAGAATCTTTCTTGGAGTGGCCTTTTGGTTTTGCCTATATACTGTTTAAAGCGAAGTTTACAGGTAAGGAGATATATTATATGGGTAGTTGCACAATTAATTGAGAAGTTGATTTTATGTTGTTTGTGTGTCACAGATGAAGTTATTACATCCCCTTCAGTAAGAAAGTTACACGTTCTACATATTGGTCTTCTACACTTAAAGAAGCCTTTTCTTCGCTGTAGCCAATTTACTTGCAACAGAAACGGACCCAAATACTTTTAGATAAATTTAATGATATACAGCCTATAACCTTATTTTATCTTTTCCACTAACTCCTTGCACAAATCTTGCAAACACAACATACTTGAATCAACCTTTTTTTTTTATTTACCAGAACATGACCAAAAGTCACTCAATCATCCGCACATTCACAAATCCCTTAATTAGTTCACTTTCAAAAACAATATATTGATATGCCGCAACCGGTGGACAGTTTTTTATTTGCATACAACAAATATCACTTAAAAAAAAAAAACGCTATTAAATAACACACATAATTAAGAAAAACGTCTGATTTCTCAGCTAAGAAACTAGCCTAAATATTTACCATATAAAAAGAATAAATGTACCAAGGTCATTTTTACAGCGATACACACATATGCGCTCATATCATCTTGCATATGTCAGGGTGCCAGGAATCAGACTGAGATGAGAAGTGCAAAAATAATCACGCCTTTATTAATAGCAAAAAATAATAAAAAGTCCACAAGTCAAATAACAAGCCAGGAGTCAAAACCAGAGCTGGTAGTCAGACGAGCAGAGTCAGGAGCCAAAGCGAATAGTCAGACGAGCCGGAATCAGGAACAAGGAAAACAGCAGATTCAGGAACAAGCCATGGATCAGGAACCAGGAAGGATGTCAGGCAGCCAGGTAATACACAGGAACTCTCACAAACAGGTCTGAGACAACGCAAAGGCAAAGCATACTGAACAGAGGCCCTTTAAATAATAAGTGATGCCATCACAATTCTGAGACTGCATCCTGTCTCACATGGATGATGCACACCAGTCTGGCCATAAAAGGAAGTGCAGGAAATGAGCAGCATTCCCCACAATGCACTATAGTCAGGAAGAGAGGTGAGTAAAATGGCTGCCAGCAGCACATGGCAAACACAACAGGGAGAAATCCCTGACAGCATACCAGAAATTCACTCCCTACATTTATTCTTACGCAATTTCAACATACATCAAACTCTTAGTGACACAGAAAACACATTAACAGTCTCTTTCCTTCTCAGGAAAACATGTATTTCATAACATACCACCAAATTTAAAATGTATTTGAAAGTGTCTGAATCTGCAAGGAATGGCCATTTTCCCAACAGACTGAGACAAATTTCACACAGGATAATACATCCTCTTTCTCTCTTTTTTTTTTTTTTTTTTTTTACAGTAAATCTTTTACACATTATACCAGACACAGTGAGAACCGACAGACCAACACTCATTACACATAAAATACACAAAATCTCCTTTCCATTACTGTAAACACGCATACAACAAAAGAAAGAGTTTTACAAATGGAGCTTCTGTAACAGTTTTTTTTTCTCTTCACTGACTCTACACAGCTGTGTTCACTGACAGTTTTATAATCCCCCTCCCTTTCTGGAGTGGATATCCCTCTGCCTGAAATGCTTCTGTTAACCCCTTTGTAAACATTAAAAATGCAATAACCTACATATTTTCTAAGCACAGCACAATCATATAGCAATAAAAGCAAGCAAGCACCAAATAGTAATTCAAGTCCAGTGATAGGTAACAAAAACTCTACTTATAGGAATGTATATAGGGATAACTTCAACACAGGTGAGACTCAAACTCACCATAACAAAGCGATGCCAACTTGCCCAGGGGACTAAGAACCTTCCGTCAAATGCATACCAACTTTTTATCTCTTTGCGCACTTCACCAGACAGGACTGCAATACCTGTCTAAACGAGCACAGGACTATAAAACCTGTCTAGAGGGATTATCACAAGTGATGGCAGGTCTCCATACAACCCTGCACTTTCTTTACTGCAGGAACCCCTTAACCCTTTATCATATATAACCAACACCTATTACCAAAAATAAATTTAGGTTCAGATTCACAGAGGGAAAAGTAGAGTAAAAACACTCATCTACTTACCCAGTGCGAATCCCATGAGCTGACACCAGAAACTGTTAGGTGTTGTTTTCAGGGGGGAGTGTCAGTCAGGACTAGGCCTCGGGCACACCGTACCAACTGGAAATGAATATATTATTTGATAAGGATATCCTAAGAACAGCACTTCAGACCACGCAGCAGTAAGTCTAAAACCATTCTCCTTTATTGAAAGACACACAACATGTCTTATAGGTGACAATTATAGCATATGGGGTTAACATGATGACACATTATGATCGCGTCATTTTACACAGTGTTTGTCAGGAAAAATACTAGCTAGAAACAATATTTCTATAGTCATAATAAGGAGTGCATCTCGTAGCAAAGCAAGGTTATTTGAGCATCTTATAGAGATAGTACTTTCCAGGCGTTGTGCCAGGAACATCTGCAAGGCCACCTAGCTCTAACAAACTAATAACAAAAATGTATTTCCCACTACAGAATAAACCACTATAATAAATGTTATTCAGTACAAGATGGATGCCAAAGACAAGATGGCAGCCAAGAACAAGATGGCGCTAGTCATGCTAACAATAATCCCTAACAAATTCTATTTAAATCATAGGCTTCTATTATCATATCAGCTCTCGACTGGTAATCATAGTCCCCATATGACACTAATACGATTTTGATTTAGCATTTTTACACCGATATATTTAATTATTAAATATTTAGTATTTAGCCAGAAATCCACTCTGATATCGGATCGTTCTTTGTAACACTGTCATGTTTGGACCACATTTTAGCCTAATTTAGTCTTAGCTATTCTCCCTTCCCCACCAATATGTCTTTACCATAGATTAATACCATTTCGTATCATATACTGCTATGGATACACGAGTCTCAGAGTCCATGCAAATAACACAGGCATTCCTTGAGACCCTTCCATCTAAACAAGACTTTACTAATTTAATCTCACAAGTGAAATCCTGTATCAAGGAACAAATCTCAGAACTGCGCAGAAGAGATGCATGAGATCGGGGACAGGGTGGAATTCCTCGAAGAGGAATCTGAGACACAACAATCGAACGTTGCAGACCTTATCCAGAATGTACAAGCTTAGAATACTGTAATAGCTCAACTCCAGGATAAACTGGAAGATATTGAGAACAGAAGCAGATGCCAAAACATTAGAATAAGAGGCATCCCAGAGAGCATCACTGCAGAGAACATTCTCGCCTACCTATAAGATCTGTTCAATGAACTCAAAGGTTCACCTTCTCCAACTGCAATCACACTGGACAGATACCACAGAGCACTAAGGCCTAGGCCTAAGGAAGGATTACCACCCAGAGACATAATTATAAAATTCCAAGAGTACCAGCAAAAGGAAGACATTATGAAGCAGGCCAGGATTTCTTTACCACTACGCTTCCAAGGATCTGCACTTTCGATCTATGCTGACCTCTCGATACAAACACTGCAGAGGAGAAGGGAATTTGCCCCGCCAACTACTGTGCTTAGAAACCACAACATCTCATACAGATGGGGCTTCCCTTGTCATATACAACTGTCATGGGAAGGTCAGAGGAAAACATGCATGAATCCAGGAGGAATAGAGGACTTCTGCAAAGAATTGAATCTTGAACCTCCAACCTGCAACCAGATACCAGCATCTACCACTAAACAGCTGAACAACCATCCTCCCACAACTTCCAAACCTCAAAGAGTGCCTTGGCAAACAGCGTCATCCAAGAGACAGAAAAAGAATGTAACCTGCGATAGAAAATGGGTGAGACCAATCCAATGTTCTTATGATACTTTTCTCTGCCTGGTTTTCAGAGAATCTCAATCAGAATATTATTATGTTATAGGTTTTATATTTGACAATGTTGTTGTATTATGCCTTCTTTTTTATCAGATAAATTGCCTATGTGCCTTCACGGACTCACTACCCACTAAAATCTCGGGTGCCACTGGCCCCCAGTAGGAACATTGCTGACAGTATGAATAGTAACACTAGGTTACTAATATCTTATTCATTAACCACCCTTGCTACTACAAGCAGGGGCTATCTGTTAGCTTACCACCTGTTTAACAATGTTTCGTTTAAATATATTTCACTTGATGTTATCCTGTTTATAGTTATGCTGTCCTATTACGCATTGTTATTACATGTAATATTTCTTCATGAAACATCCAAATTGTGTCACTCTTCCTATCACAACACCTCACTAGGGATCTTCTGCACCTACCCTATAAAACATTGACATAATGACTCAAACGAACCAGTTATTTACCACACTCACTATTAATGCCAAGGTCCTAAATTTTCCCTTTAAAAGTTCAAAAGCATTCCACGACCTACATCATAAGAACAGCATCATCTTGTTTTTACAGGAAACCCATTTTAAGCAGGGCAATGAGCCTAAATACTTCTCATCTCACTACCCAAATCACTTTCATAGCAGTAACCCTAAAAAAAAAAATAACAGAGTTAGTATACTTCTACACAAATCAGCTCCATTTGAACTCCTACACAAAGACCAAGGTGAGATTCTTGGGTTTACATAGTCTCCTATATGGCAAACCAATCATACTAGTTAACATCTACGCTCTAAACAAGAACCAAGCCTCTTTCTTCCAACGCATTACCAATTCCATACTCATGTACCTGAAGGGTCCACTTATTCTGGTGGGTAATTTCAACCTCCCGCTGGATCCAAAACTGGACAGTACTAACCAAAATTTAAAATTCACTAGCACTACATTCTGTCTGGAACAACTTATAGCTACTTACCCTACATGACACATGGCGGCACTTACATCCACAGAAACTTTATTATACATTCTTTTCTAACCCAAACAAATCCTATTCCAGAATCGATTATATCATGGCAGACAACCTGTCCTTACTGAACCTACGCTATTCCCACATTATCCCCATTAGTTGGACAGACCATTCAGCCGTTAGTTGTTCCTTTTTCTGGCCCTCGATCCCTATTCGTCCCTTCCAATGGAGGCTCGTTGAATCTTTGCTGTCAGATCCCTTGATATCATTAGATGTAGGGAAGGCCCTCCAGGAATACTTCCCCTGGGGGCACCACACCAATTATTTCCTGGGAAGCACATAAGTGTGTCATTACAGGTACAGTATATTAATGAAACACATAGCCATTAAAAACAAACAAACAAGACAGAAATATCTCACGCTCACACAAGAAATAAAAAAATTGGATTACTCACACAAAAGACATCCTATGGACTTAGACATTCAAAACAAGCTAACTATGTCCAGACAACAGCTCAATGACCTCCTAGACATTAAAGCTCAGAATACTGCATTTCTCCTACGCCAAAAATATTTTATACAATGGAATAAACCAGGCAGGCTACTGGCTAGAGCTCTTAAGACTACAAACTCCAAAACAATAGCCAACAAGTTTCGTAATTTTTATAATAAACTTTATAACCTACACCCTTCCCGACCCACAGAAGACCACATTCAATTATGCAATAAATATTTGGACCAGCTCCAACTTCCCCAGATTCACCCCGAACATCTTCAACTCTTAAAAAGTCAAAAGGGTGTGTAAGCTATTAATAAGCTAAACCAAAATGGCCTATCTCCTAATAGCACTTCTCACAATTCGTGCAATCAATTCTAGGGGAAATCAAAACATGGGTTGGAGAAGGCGCCAAAGGCTATCTGGTGGAGAATAATTACATTTAAGAAATATCAAAATGCACTTCAAAAAGGTAAGGAGAAATAAAAATGTATAGGACCATATACATATAAAAATGTGACTCAAAGTATAATAAACACTTTCGTGGTAAGAAGGCAATCCACTGATTAAATAAACAAATTCAGTTTATTAGAGCAATAAACAGTAAAACTGCTATTACACGTCTGTTAGAATAGCATGCAATATATTGCAATATGTTCATGAAACCATATGATACTAAAAACTAAAATTAGAGAAGCACTGATCATTTAAATAACAATTCGGTGACATCTAAATGTTAAAATGGTTAAAAAGCTAAACAATAAGCTAATTTAATGCACAGTCAGCTAATATGAACCCGGGTTACATAGACCTGTATGAACGACTATAATTGCTGGTTGTTAGATTCAGATAGGCACTGTATGCTGATATAGATGAAGGAAAACTTGAGATCAACAATGTAGTCCTTATGGTGCAGATCAAATTAAAAACTGAGAGTCTTCACCCCCACTCATGAGGGTCTTTCAAGTAACACAGTCAGTTTTAGGCACTCACCCGGAGCTCCGGTGTTAGGGGCGGACCTCTTTACTCCGCTCACCTGTAACGTTCCTTTCCCACTCGATAATGCCTTCACGTAGACCATACCGGATGCCGGTATGGTCTACGCGTTTCAGCTCACAAAGGCTCCCTGGTGAGCTGAAACGCGTAGACCATACCGGCATCCGGCTTACTTTGGAAAGGATACAGACCCGACAAGCTCCCAGGACCGCAGCGCCAGAACCTAGTTAACTAACCCAGGTACTGAGCGAAAGCGGTAGGAGCATTTTCTCAAGGAAGTGTGCACACTTTGAAGCAATACTTGGTTTCTAAATACATGTGAAGGCATTATCGAGTGGGAAAGGAACGTTACAGGTGAGCGGAGTAAAGAGGTCCGCCCCTAACACCGGAGCTCCGGGTGAGTGCCTAAAACTGACTGTGTTACTTGAAAGACCCTCATGAGTGGGGGTGAAGACTCTCAGTTTTTAATTTGATCTGCACTATAAGGACTACATTGTTGATCTCAAGTTTTCCTTAATCAAAAGACTATTCATCTATATCAGCATATAGTGCCTATCTGAATCTAACAACCAGCAATTATAGTCGTTCATACAGGTCTATGTAACCCGGGTTCATATTAGCTGACTGTGCATTAAATTAGCTTATTGTTTAGCTTTTTAACCATTTTAACATTTAGATGTCACCGAATTGTTATTTAAATGATCAGTGCTTCTCTAATTTTAGTTTTTAGTATCATATGGTTTCATGAACATATTGCAATATATTGAATGCTATTCTAACAGAAGTGTAATAGCAGTTTTACTATTTATTGCTCTAATAAACTGAATTTGTTTATTTAATCAGTGGATTGCCTTCTTACCACGAAAGTGTTTATTACACTTTGAGTCACATTTTTATATGTATATGGTCCTATACATTTTTATTTCTCCTTACCTTTTTGAAGTGCATTTTGATATTTCTTAAATTTAATTATTCTCCACCAGATAGCCTTTGGTGCCTTCTCCAACCCATGTTTTGATCTTCAACTCTTAAGCCAAGCTATTACCCTCAGGAACTTGATGATGCTATAAAGTCCCTTAAACAAGGTAAAAGCCCTGGGCCGGATGGCTTCAGTAATTTTTACTACAAAATGTATAAACAAACTCTCTCCCCCCACATTTTAAATCTCTTTAACTTTATAGGTCCAGACCGTCCATTCCCTCCAAGCATGCTCGAGGCACTTATCACAGTTTTGCCCAAGCTGGGTAAATCGACAGATTCTCCATCCAACTTTAGACCCATAGCTTTGTTAAACGTTGACCTCAAAATTTATTCCAAGACCCTAGCCAATCAACTGAAACTATCAATCCCATACCTGATTCACAATGACCAAACAAGGTTTGTACCACAGAGAAAAGCTAAGGACAACACAGATAAAGCACTACATCTACTCCAATATTCCCACCGACAGAAAACCCTGACCTTTTTCATTTCCACAGATACCGAAAAGGCGTTTGACCGACTGGATTGGACATTTTTGACATGCACCCTACATAAATTTGGCCTACCTAAAGAATTCATATATAAAATTACTGTCCTAAACATTGTCCCTTTGGCCAATATCAAGGTAAATAGCCTCTTATCTGACTCCTTCCCAAACCGAAATGGTACGCGTCAGGGAAGCCCCCTTTCACCCTTTTTGTTTGTCCTCTCTATGGAGGTTCTAGCTACCATCTTAAGTACCATAAACCTAGTAGAGGGCATCAAAATCAAAACTTCAGAATATAAATTGGCCTTATTCGCAGATGACCTCCTCATGATGCTCACAAATCCTGTGAGCTCCCTCACAGCTGCCCATTTAATTCTCAAAAAATATGGCGCTGTGTCCAACTTCTCTATCAACTTTGAGAAATCAGACATCCTCCCAGTCCACATCAATCAGGCAGATCTAACATCCCTCCAAGATATTGCCCCATTTACGCTAAGGACTCAGTCTCTTAAATACTTGGGCATACATTTATCCCCAATTAAGGTGAATTTAATCAAACTTAATAATGACACCTTAACCTCGAATATACTTTCAAACACCACAAACTGGTCCCCTAAATCTATATCCTGGTTGGACAGAATCGGGGCAGCTAAAATGACATTACTTCCTAAAATCTTATATGTCTTACAGACTGTCCCCATCCCTCTCCCAAAATCCACAATCCCAAAACTCCAATCAATCATTAATGCCTACATATGGAGAACCTTGCCACCTAGTATTGCCAAATCAACCCTATACAGACACCATACCCAAGGGGGCATGGGGGTCCCCAATGTACATGAATATACAGGGAGTGCAGAATTATTAGGCAAGTTGTATTTTTGAGGATTAATTTTATTATTGAACAACAACCATGTTCTCAATGAACCCAAAAAACTCATTAATATCAAAGCTGAATAGTTTTGGAAGTAGTTTTTAGTTTGTTTTTAGTTATAGCTATTTTAGGGGGATATCTGTGTATGCAGGTGACTATTACTGTGCATAATTATTAGGCAACTTAACAAATAACAAATATATACCCATTTCAATAATTTATTTTTACCAGTGAAACCAATATAACATCTCAACATTCACAAATATACATTTCTGACATTCAAAAACAAAACAAAAACAAATCAGTGACCAATATAGCCACCTTTCTTTGCAAGGACACTCAAAAGCCTGCCATCCATGGATTCTGTCAGTATTTTGATCTGTTCACCATCAACATTGCGTGCAGCAGCAACCACAGCCTCCCAGACACTGTTCAGAGAGGTGTACTGTTTCCCTCCTTGTAAATCTCACATTTGATGATGGACCACAGGTTCTCAATGGGGTTCAGATCAGGTGAACAAGGAGGCCAGGTCATTAGATTTTCTTCTTTTATACCCTTTCTTGCCAGCCACGCTGTGGAGTACTTGGACGCGTGTGATGGAGCATTGTCCTGCATGAAAATCATGTTTTTCTTGAAGGATGCAGACTTCTTCCTGTACCACTGCTTGAAGAAGGTGTCTTCCAGAAACTGGCAGTAGGACTGGGAGTTGAGCTTGACTCCATCCTCAACCCGAAAAGGCCCCACAAGCTCATCTTTGATGATACCAGCCCAAACCAGTACTCCACCTCCACCTTGCTGGCGTCTGAGTTGGACTGGAGCTCTCTGCCCTTTACCAATCCAGCCACGGGCCCATCCATCTGGCCCATCAAGACTCACTCTCATTTCATCAGTCCATAAAACCTTAGAAAAATCAGTCTTGAGATATTTCTTGGCCCAGTCTTGACGTTTCAGCTTGTGTGTCTTGTTCAGTGGTGGTCGTCTTTCAGCCTTTCTTACTTTGCAATTTTAAGAGTGCTGCATCCCTCTGCAAGATATCTCACTATTTTTGACTTTTCTGAGCCTGTCAAGTCCTTCTTTTGACCCATTTTGCCAAAGGAAAGGAAGTTGCCTAATAATTATGCACACCTGATATAGGGTGTTGATGTCATTAGACCACACCCCTTCTCATTACAGAGATGCACATCACCTAATATGCTTAATTGGTAGTAGGCTTTCGAGCCTATACAGCTTGGAGTAAGACAACATGCCTAAAGAGGATGATGTGGTCAAAATACACATTTGCCTAATAATTCTGCACTCCCTGTAGAAATGCCATATTCCTTTCCAGGATTATAGATTGGTGCTCTTTCAAAGAACACCACAATAAACAATGGGTCAAACTCGAACATGAACTTTCAGACTGCACTCAGGTGGGATCCTCCAGTTGGACCGATAAAAACCGATCCAAGATCAAGCACTCTAATAACCCAATCATAAGCGAGACTTATAACACTTGGCTGGATACGGTTAAAACGCACCCTAGCCTGTCCACAACACCCACATTAGAGAATGATAGCTTCCCACCAGGACTAACTTCCACTTCCACAGGCACTAGGGACATCCACCTTTTGATGCTCGCTTATACAGGGAGTGCAGAATTATTAGGCAAATGAGTATTTTGACCACATCATCCTCTTTATGCATGTTGTCTTACTCCAAGCTGTATAGGCTCGAAAGCCTACTACCAATTAAGCATATTAGGTGATGTGCATCTCTGTAATGAGAAGGGGTGTGGTCTAATGACATCAACACCCTATATCAGGTGTGCATAATTATTAGGCAACTTCCTTTCCTTTGGCAAAATGGGTTAAAAGAAGGACTTGACAGGCTCAGAAAAGTAAAAAATAGTGAGATATCTTGCAGAGGGATGCAGCACTCTTAAAATTGCAACGCTTCTGAAGCGTGATCATTGAACAATCAAGCGTTTCATTCAAAATATTCAACAGGGTCGCAAGAAGCGTGTGGAAAAACCAAGGCGCAAAATAACTGCCCATGAACTGAGAAAAGTCAAGCGTGCAGCTGCCAAGATGCCACTTGCCACCAGTTTGGCCATATTTCAGAGCTGCAACATCACTGGAGTGCCCAAAAGCACAAGGTGTGCAATACTCAGAGACATGGCCAAGGTAAGAAAGGCTGAAAGACGACCACCACTGAACAAGACACACAAGCTGAAACGTCAAGACTGGGCCAAGAAATATCTCAAGACTGATTTTTCTAAGGTTTTATGGACTGATGAAATGAGAGTGAGTCTTGATGGGCCAGATGGATGGGCCCGTGGCTGGATTGGTAAAGGGCAGAGAGCTCCAGTCCGACTCAGACGCCAGCAAGGTGGAGGTGGAGTACTGGTTTGGGCTGGTATCATCAAAGATGAGCTTGTGGGGCCTTTTCGGGTTGAGGATGGAGTCAAGCTCAACTCCCAGTCCTACTGCCAGTTTCTGGAAGACACCTTCTTCAAGCAGTGGTACAGGAAGAAGTCTGCATCCTTCAAGAAAAACATGATTTTCATGCAGGACAATGCTCCATCACACGCATCCAAGTATTCCACAGCGTGGCTGGCAAGAAAGGGTATAAAAGAAGAAAATCTAATGACATGGCCTCCTTGTTCACCTGATCTGAACCCCATTGAGAACCTGTGGTCCATCATCAAATGTGAGATTTACAAGGAGGGAAAACAGTACACCTCTCTGAACAGTGTCTGGGTGGCTGTGGTTGCTGCTGCACGCAATGTTGATGGTGAACAGATCAAAACACTGACAGAATCCATGGATGGCAGGCTTTTGAGTGTCCTTGCAAAGAAAGGTGGCTATATTGGTCACTGATTTGTTTTTGTTTGGTTTTTGAATGTCAGAAATGTATATTTGTGAATGTTGAGATGTTATATTGGTTTCACTGGTAAAAATAAATAATTGAAATGGGTATATATTTGTTTTTTGTTAAGTTGCCTAATAATTATGCACAGTAATAATCACCTGCACACACAGATATCCCCCTAAAATAGCTATAACTAAAAACAAACTAAAAACTACTTCCAAAACTATTCAGCTTTGATATTAATGAGTTTTTTGGGTTCATTGAGAACATGGTTGTTATTCAATAATAAAATTAATCCTCAAAAATACAACTTGCCTAATAATTCTGCACTCCCTGTATCTTGACAGAGGGGGTAGCTTACTACCTAGACAATATATTGCACTACTGGGCAAAGGATCTTTAAATAAGTGGTTTCGATATCACCAACTCAGCCACTACTTACAGACAACACATAAGCTTTTTCTAACCAGACAACGCACGCAGTTTGAGATTTTGGCCCCTAGTTATCAAGCCGTCAACCTCAAATACGCTGGAATTCCGCAGCGTATTTGAGGCGAGGCTGATTCGCCTTAGTTATCAAGGCCTACACACCGGCAAAAGTATAATCTGGTGACGTAAGCATCGATCCGCCGGACTCAGTCCGACACAGATCGATTCTTACATCACTCCAGATTTTCCAAATGCAAGTTCGGCACAATCTGACTACTTTTGGGAGTTATAAAAATCCCAGCAGGTACGCTCGGCACTTTTCCGGCCCAGCGTACCTGGTTTTTCAACCGCCGCCCTGGAGGTGGCGGATCCCATAGGAATCAATGGGAGTCAGACCATAGCGAAAGTTCAAGTTCGCTGCTGCCTGACATCCCATTCATTCCTATGGGAAGTGTGTACACCTAACACCCTAACATGTACCCCGTGTCTAAGCACCCCTAATCTGCCACCTATATTAAACATTATATCCCCTAAACCGCTGCTCCCGGACCCCGCTGTAACTCTAAGAAATCTGTTAACCCCTAAACCGCCGCTCCCAGCCCCCGTCGCCACCTACATAATACCTATTAACCCCTATCCTGCCCCCTATACCGCTGCCACCCCTAATAAATGTATTAACCCCTATCCTGCTGCCCCCGGACCCCGCTGCAACAAAATAAATAGTTTAACCCCTAAACCGCCGCTCTCGGACCCCGCCGCCCCCTATATTAAACTTATTAACCCCTAATCTGCCCCCCTACACCGTCGCCACCTATAATATTTTTATTAACCCCTATCCTGCCCCCCCTATACTGCCGCAACCTATAATAAAATTATTAACCCCTAAAGCTAAGTCTAACCCTTACCCTAACACCCCCTAAATTAAATTTAAATCTAACTAAATAAATTAACTCTTATTAACTAAATTATTTCTATTTAAAGTTAAATACTTACCTGTAAAATAAACCCTAAACTAGCTACAATATAACTAATAGTTACATTGTAGCTATTTTAGGATTTTTTTTTTTTACAGGCAACTTTCAATTTATTTTAACTAGGTAGAATAGCTATTAAATAGTTATTAACTATTTAATAGCTACCTAGCTAAAATAAAGAGAAATTTACCTGTAAAATAAAAACTAACCTAAGTTACAATTACACCTAACACTACACTATCCTATATAATAAATGGCCAAGTATGTTTGTCAGATGCAGTCATGCGCAGTAGAGACTGCACGTGACAAACATACCTGACCGTTTGGATCCTGACACTCAGCACAGAGCAAGGCTGAAGCGGAGTGTCAGGGAGCGTGGCCGATGGGAGCGTTGTGATGGGGGCGTGGCTGGGAGTCACGAGGGGCGTGACCGGGCACGGTGAGGGACGTGGCCAGGTGGGTGTCACTGTGATGGGGCGTGGCCATGTGGGGTGCCGCGATGAGGGCGTGGCCATAGAGGCAAAGGCTTTCAATGAAGACAGAGCCAGAGAGGGAGCAGGAGAGGGGGTGAGAAGGGCGAAATAGGGGGGGAGAAGGCCCAAAGAGGGGGGGAGAGAGCCAAAGAGGGGGGAGAGAGAGAGCCAAAGAGGAAAGAGAGCCAAAGAGGAGAGAGAGCCAAAGACGAGAGAGAGCCAAAGAGGAGAGAGAGCCAAAGAGGGGGGAGAGCCAAAGAGGGGGAGGAGAGAGCCAAAGAGGGGGGGAGAGAGCCAAAGAGGGGGGGAGAGAGCCAAAGAGGGGGGAGAGAGAGCCAAAGAGGAAAGAGAGCCAAAGACGAGAGAGAGCCAAAGAGGAGAGAGAGCCAAAGAGGAGAGAGAGACAAAGAGGGGGGAGAGAGAGCCAAAAAGTGGGGAGAGAGAGCCAAAGAGGGGGGGGGAGAGACAAAGAGGGGGAAGAGAGATAGACAAAGAGGAAAGAGAGCCAAAGAGGAGAGAGCCAAAGAGGGGAGAGAGCCAAAGAGGGGGGAGAGAGAGCCAAAGAGGGGGGGGGAGAGCCAAAGAGGGAGGGGAGAGAGCCAAAGGGGGGGAGAGAGCCAAAGAGGGGGGGAGAGAACAAAAGAGGGGAGAGAGAGCAAAAAAGGGGGGGGAGAGCCAAAGGGGGGGGAGAGAGTCAGAGGGGGGGGAGAGAACCAAAGGGGGGAGAGAGCCAAAGGGGGGGGGAGAGAGCCAAAGGGGGGGAGAGCCAAAGAGGGGGGAGAGCGAGCCAAAGAGGATAGAGAGCCAAAGAGGAGAGAGAGAGCAAAAGAGGGGAGAGAGCCAAAGAGGGGGGAGAGAGAGAGCCAAAGGGGGTGGCGAGCCAAAGAGGGGGGGGGAGAGCCAAAGAGGGGGGGGAGAGCCAAAGGGGGGAGAGAGCCAAAGGGGGGGGAGAGAGCCAAAGGGGGGGAGAGCCAAAGGGGGGAGAGAGCCAAGGGGGGGGAGCCAAAGGGGGGGAGAGAGCCAAAGTGGGGGAAAGCCAAAGGGGGGGAGAGAACAAAAGAGGGGAGAGAGAGCAAAAAGGGGGGGGGGAGAGCCAAAGAGGGGGGGAGAGAGCCAGAGGGGGGGAGAGAGCCAAAGGGGGGGAGAGAGCCAAAGGGGGGGGAGAGCCAAAGGGGGGGAGAGCCAAAGAGGGGGGAGAGCGAGCCAAAGAGGATAGAGAGCCAAAGAGGAGAGAGAGCAAAAGAGGGGAGAGAGCCAAAGAGGGGGGAGAGAGAGCCAAAGAGGGGGGAGAGAGAGCCAAAGGGGGGTGGCGAGCCAAAGAGGGGGGGGAGAGAGCCAAAGAGGGGGGGGTGAGAGAGAGCCAAAGGGGGGGGAGAGCCAAAGGGGGGAGAGAGAGCCAAAGGGGGGGGAGAGCCAAAGGGGGGAGAGAGCCAAGGGGGGGGGAGAGCCAAAGGGGGGGGGGAGAGAGAGAGCCAAAGAGGAGTGAGAGCAAAAGAGGGGAGAGAGCCAAAGAGGGGGTAGGGAGAGCCAAAGAGGGGGTAGAGAGAGCCAAAGAGGGGGGGGGGAGAGCCAAAGAGGGGGGGGAGAGAGCCAAAGAGGGGGGGGAGAGCCAAAGAGGGGGGGGCAAAGAGGGGGAGAGAACAAAAGAGGGGGGAGAGAGAGCAAAAGAAAGGAGGGAGAGAGCCAAAGAGGGGAGAGAGAGAGCAAAAGAGGGGGGAGAGAGAGCAAAAGAGGGGAGAAAGAGCAAAGGAGAGGGGGAGAGAAAGCAAAAGAGAGGGGGAGAGAAAGCAAAAGAGAGGGGGGAGAGAGCAAAAGAGAGGGGAGAGAGAGCAAGGGGTGGGACCGCTGTACTGCAAAAAATGGCCCGTGTACACAGGCTTTAGTACTAGTCATTAAATAAATGAATCCTATTTAAATCTAAATACTTACCTGTAAAATAAACCCTAAGATAGCTACAATGTAATTAATAATTACATTGTAGCTATTTTAGGGTTTATATTTATTTTACAGGTAACTTTGTATTTATTTGAACTAGGTACAATAGCTATGAAATAGTTATTAACTATTTAATAACTACCTAGCTAAAAGAAATACAAAATTACCTGTAAAATAAATCCTAACCTAAGTTACAATTACACCTAACACTACAATATCATTACATTAATTAAATAAATTAAATACAAATAAATACACTAACTAAAGTACAAAAAATAAAAAAAGAACTAAGTTACAAAAAATAAAAAAATAATTTACAAACATTATAAAAATATTACAACAATTTTAAGCTAATAACACCTACTCTAAGCCCCCTAATAAAATAACAAAGCCCCCCAGAATAAGAAAATTCCCTACCCTATTCTACATTTAAAAGATACCAGCTCTATTACCTTACCAGCCCTTAAAAGGGCCTTTTGCGGGGCATGCCTCAAAGAAAACAGCTCTTTTGCCTGTAATTAAAAATACAACCCCCCCAACATTAAAACCCACCACCCACACACCCCTACTCTAACCCACCCAAACCCCCCTTAAAAAAAACTAACACTACCCCCCTGAAGATCATCCTACCTTGAGTTGTCTTCACTCAGTCGAGCCAAATTCTTCATCCAATCCGGGCAATGTCTTCATCCAAGCGGGGGCTGAAGAGGTACATCATCCGGCTGAAGTCTTCATCCGAGTGGGGGCTGAAGAGGTCCATCATCCGGCTGAAGTCTTCATCCAAACGGGGGCTGAAGAGGTCTTCCATCCGGCTGAAGTCTTCTATCATGCGGCATCTTCAATCTTTTTTTAAAAAAAAGCTTGCATTCTATTGGCTGATCGGAACAGCCAATAGAATGCGAGCTCAATCTGATTGGCTGGTCGGATAGAATCCTATCAGCCAATCGGAATTCGAGGGACGCCATCTTGGATGACGTCATTTAAAGGAACCTTCATTCGTCGGGAGTTCGTCGTGGAGGAAGGATGTTCCGTGTTGGCGGGATGAAGATGGAGCCGGAAGAAAGAAGATTGAAGATGCTGCTTGATAGAAGACTTCAGCCGGATGGAAGACCTCTTCAGCCCCCGCTTGGATGAAGACTTCAGCCGGATGATGGACCTCTTCAGCCCCCGCTTGGATGAAGACTTCAGCCGGATGATGGACCTCTTCAGCCACCGCTTGGATGAAGACTTCAGCCGGATGATGGACCTCTTCAGCCCCTGCTTGGATGAAGACATCGCCCGGATTGGATGAAGAATTCGGCTCGGCTGAGTGAAGACGACTAAAGGTAGGAAGATCTTCAGGGGGTAGTGTTAGATTTATTTAAGGGGGGTTTGGGTTAGATTAGGGGTGTGTGGATGGTGGGTTTTAATGTTGGGGGGGTTGTATTTTTATTTTACAGGCAAAAGAGCTGTTTTCTTTGAGGCATGCCCCGCAAAAGGCCCTTTTAAGGGCTGGTAAGGTAATAGAGCTAGTATATTTTAAATGTAGAATAGGGTAGGGAATTTTTTTATTTTGGGGGGCTTTGTTATTTTATTAGGGGGCTTAGAGTAGGTGTAATTAGCTTAAAATTGTTGTAATATTTTTATAATGTTTGTAAATTATTTTTTTATTTTTTGTAACTTAGTTCTTTTTTTATTTTTTGTACTTTAGTTAGAGTATTTATTTGTATTTATTTGTAGGTATTTTTATTTAATTTATTTAATGAATTTAATGATAGTGTAGTGTTAGGTTTAATTGTAACTTAGGTTAGGATTTATTTTACTGGTAATTTTGTATTTCTTTTAGCTAGGTAGTTATTAAATAGTTAATAACTATTTAATAGCTATTGTACCTAGTTAAAATAAATACAAAGTTACCTGTAAAATAAATATAAACCCTAAAATAGCTACAATGTAATTATTAATTACATTGTAGCTATCAGGGTTTATTTTACAGGTAAGTATTTAGTTTTAAATAGTATTCATTTATTTAATGATAGTGTAGTGTTAGGTGTAATTGTAACTTAGGTTAGTTTTTATTTTACAGGTAAATTTCTCTTTATTTTAACTAGGTAGCTATTAAATAGTTAATAACTATTTAATAGCTATTGTACCTAGTTAAAATAAATTGAAAGTTGCCTGTAAAATAAAAATAAATCCTAAGATAGCTACAATATAATTATTATTTATATTGTAGCTATATTAGGGTTTATTTTAAAGGTAAGTATTTAGTTTTAAATAGGATTAATTTAGTTAATAAGAGAAATATTATTTAGATTTATTTAATTAATATTTAAGTTAGGGGGGTATTAGGGTTAGTGTTAGACTTAGGTTTAGGGGTTAATAATTTTATTACAGTGGCGGCGGTGTAGGGGGGGCAGGATAGGGGTTAATAAATGTATTATAGGTGGCGACGGTGTAGGGGGGCAGATTAGGGGTTAATAAGTTTAATATAGGGCCTTTTGCGGGGCATGCCTCAAAGAAAACAGTCCGGGAGCGGCGGTTTAGGGGTTAAACTATTTATTTAGTTGCTGCGAGGTCCGGGATCCGCAAGATAAGGGTTAATAACTTTATTATAGGTGGCGGCGGTATAGGGGGGCAGGATAGGGGTTAATAAGTTTAATACAGGGCCTTTTGCGGGGCATGCCTCAAAGAAAACAGTCCGGGAGCGGCGGTTTAGGGGTTAAACTATTTATTTAGTTGCTGCGAGGTCCGGGATCCGCAAGATAAGGGTTAATAACTTTATTATAGGTGGCGGCGGTATAGGGGGGCAGGATAGGGGTTACTAGGTATAATGTAGGTGGCGGCGGTGTCTGGGAGCGGCGGTTTAGGGGTTAATACATTTATAAGAGTTGCGGCGGGGTCTAGGAGCGGCGGTTTAGGGGTTAATAACTTTATTTAGTTGCGGGGGGCTCCGGGGGCGCCGGTATAGGGGGTAGAACAGTGTAGTTAGTATGGGTGCTTAGTGACAGGCTAGCAATAACGCTGTCAAAAAGCCGAAGAGCAGCAAGATCGGATGAGTGATAATTCTCACAGTACGCTGCTCATCGCCCCGTACTTGGTGCGTGGCTTTTTGACAGCTTTATTGATAACTTAGGCAAAATTTTTCAGGTCCGCGGCAGCGATGGTAGGCGAGTTTAGGCGGGTGTATTGGGCCGGCGAAGGCAGGTAAGTAGACGGCTTGATAACTAGGCCTCTTTGTGTAGCTCATCTTCACCTAATCTCCACACAATTTAACAAACCTATAAATTATTGACTACACCAGATGAAACAGATTTACCAACTTTCACAAAAGCGTGGAATAGAGACTCAACGTTTTTAATCCCAAATACAGAATGGAACTTAATTTTTAAAGCTATAAAAAAAGTCAGTACACTCAGCCAAACTAACACAAAATTGCTAAAAAGGTGGTATATCACCCAACAGAGATTCAAAAACCTCTTCCCTGGTTCGTCTAACCGCTGTTGGAGGCAGTGTGGGTGTGAAGGCACCCTGTTCCACATGTGATGGGCCTGCCCTAGAATTCAAGTATTTTGGACAACTATTATCTCATACATTTAAAATACTGTTGGTACTCCGTTACCACACGACCCAATGATATATCTATTCCACAAATACCCCAAACTTAATTCCAAATTGCATTTCAAATTGTTACAACTAATGATTAATAGCACTCACCAATTAATCCCGAGAATGTGGAAAAAAGAATCAGTGCCTACCCTAACAACGTGGATCCAAGAGATTCAGCTCAACCTAAAGCTAGAAATATACCATTATCTTTTACTAAACAAACTAGACACTCATGCAGAAATGATGTTCTTCTGGGACACCAGATCCACATAAAAGTTTCAACATGACTCTTTTCCAAATAATGTCCTATATGGTATGCGAGTCACTTATGACAACCCTTGCCTCTAGCCCAAAGTGACAGTGGGCTCCACATCCTACTCTGGACCCTCATACCCTAGACTCCAACGTTAACACCAGTCAATATAATGCATGGCTACTAGACAAATTCACTTACACTTAACTTTGACAAGAAGAAATACAGAGAAACATGGACACTATAACTGTTTAATGTTTATTGTTATTAGTTTAATTTGTTATATAAGAAAAGAAAAATTCTGGAAATGTATGGCCTACACCGTTGGGAACTTCACATGTTTGTTTGTTAATGGAGCTTCATAAGCCGCACTTTATTGAACTTTTGTATGGACTCATCTCTTTATGCTGCAAGTGGACTCTATTCCCTGAATGAGGGCGATAATTCTGTTTCTGACTGTATCATTGCCTACTGCATTTTATTTTCTGTTTACCTGACTTATGTATGTTTCAAGCAGAAATAAACAATTTTTCTTTAAAATTAAAAAAAAAAATTAAAACAAATCTTGATTTCAGATTTGGCAAGATTTTCATCTGAAGTAAAAAAGAACATTGCAGGAAATTGTTTTCCATAACGAGACTACACTTCACTTTTTTGTCATCATTCTTGGCTTAAAAGGACAGTCAACACCAGAATTGTTGTTGTTTAAAAAGATAGATAATTCTTTTATTACCCATTCCCCAGTTTTGCATACCCAACACAGTTATAATACACGTTTTACCTCTGTAATTACTTTGTATCTAAGCCTCTGCAAACTGCCCTGTTATTTCAGTAATTTTGACACTTACATTTTAGCCAATCAGTGCTCACTCCTCTGTAAATTCACGTGCGTGAGCTCAATGTTATCTATAAGAAACACATGAACTATGCCCTCTAGTGGCGAAAAACCATTCTAATAGAGGCGGCCTTCAAGGTCTAAGAAATTGGCATATGAAGCTCCTAGGTTTAGCTTTCAACTAAAGACAAAATGTTAAATGGTGCACAAGTTTTTCATCTTGATAAAGCCGTGTAAAACAGCGAAAGGCGTTGATGGTACAAATAAAGATTGCTGACATTGAAGTTGTAAAATCTACTCAAAGGATTGATACGGATTAAAAAAGGGACTTTTTTCTTCAAAACGTAACCAACTAACTCTGAGCAGAGTAAAGACACAAGAATCATCACGGAACTACTTCCCATAGTAGTGTATGCAGAAAGTTACAACACCAACCCGGAAGAACCAACTAAACGGAGCTATACAGACACCTGTGCCCAGCTGAATATATGGTAAGTTTCCAAACTGGAGTAAGGTAGGCACATAAAGGTGTAATAGCCCTTTATAGTGTGGCACTTTGCTGTAACACTATTCTAAGGAAAATCTGTAAGAATAATCTGTAATATTAAGGGAATGGATAACTGGACATTTATCTAAAAGTTCATTATAATAAGTCAGCAAGGATTTACTAAAGACTCTATTCGTCTGTCCTTTGAATATATTTTTATTTTTATCCACTATATTTTTATCCACAGAGTCTATACAGATCAGGAATGGTGTACATTCCTTCCAACAATAGGACATTTTTATACGTTCTTTTAAGGTGCTACATATATTGCAATATTTATGATGTGCAATTAAAGGGACAGTCTAGGCCAAAATAAACTTTCATGATTCAGATAGAGCATGTAATTTTAAACAATTTTCCAATTTACTTTTATCACCAATTTTGCTTTGTACTCTTGGTATTCTTAGTTGAAAGCTTAACCTAGGAGGTTCATATGCTAATTTCTTAGACCTTGAAGCCCACCTCTTTCAGATTGCATTTTAACAGTTTTTCACCACTAGAGGGTGTTAGTTCACGTATTTCATATAGATAACACTCTGCTTGTGCACGAGAAGTTATCTGGGAGCAGGCACTGATTGGCTAGACTGCAAGTCTGTCAAAAGAACTGAAAAAAGGGGCAGTTTGCAGAGGCTTAGATACAAGATAATCACAGAGGTTAAAAGTATATTATTATAACTGTGTTAGTTATGCAAAACTGGGAAATGGGTAATAATATCTATCTTTTAAAACAATAAAAATTCTGGTGTAGACTGTCCTTTTAATTGTGAGGTAAAAGGTGGCAATTCACATTTTGCCAAATAAGGTAATATTGTTTAATTCAAATAAGGTGGATATTGTTTAAATATAAGTGTGTATATATACATATGACCGGTCATATTCAGGAATAACATGTTTTAATGCAATAATCTATTAGTGCAAGTATGTATATCACACTATTTAATTGTGTACATCACACTATGTTTTTCAGTGCATTTTATTAGTGTATATTTTAAGAAGAATTTTTAGAAATTTTGCATAGATACTGTGTATAGCAATAAATATTTACCATTTATATTATATTACCTCTAATGTCTATTGTTTCAAATAAATCCAATAGAACGATTTTCAGGCCAATAGACTAGGGATACCCATAAATCAGATAAGATATATAACAACCCCTCAGCTTTTTAGCGCACATATACTGTACATCCCATTCTGTGATCTTTAGCTTTCAACTAAGAATACCCAAAGAACAAAGCAAAATTGGTGATAAAAGTAAATTGGAAAGTTGTTTAAAATTACATGCCCTATTTGAATCATAAAAGGTTTTTTTGGACTTGACTGTCCCTTTAAATACCTTTAACAAAACAAAAAAATAACCTTGCATTCCCTCCTCTCAACAAACTTTAAAGGGCTTTTTTTCCTGCTAAATGAATAAGTGCTCAGAATGTCAGTGCAGTCTTTTACTAGTTGTTTTTCCAAGCAGGGGGTGGGTGAAAAGTGTAGAGTTTATTTTTCACAATTATCATTAAACTAAGTTTAGTGTTTGATAGATTAGTAGGGTTCACTCAATGTCTACAGTTAGCTCCTAGTAGTGCATTGCTGTTCCTTCAACAAAGGATACCAAGAGAATGAAACAAACCCAATAATAGAAGTGAATTGGAAAGTTATTTAAAATTGTATGCTCTATCTGAATCATGAAATAAAAAATATGAGTTTCATGTCCCTTTAAATTTATTAAACATAATAAGATCACTATACAACACTAGTAGTGTAAGTGTTAACTATGTTCAACCATGAGTAAATGATTTAAATCAGCTACCTTTTCAAGCATAAAAACTCCCCTTCCAAGGAATAATATGTAATCTTCTAAAGATTCGCTTGAGTGGTAAGGCTTTTAGTTAGAAGATTAGCGCTTCTCATTATAGGTACAAGGGAGCAATAGCAAACCGTGACAACCTATTAATAAAAGGGAATGCAATGGCTTCACTCATTGTAAAAATGCCGAGAGGGTATTCGCTAAAAATGCCTACTAGGTAAAAATGCTGAATATAATATAATCAACCCGTATGTGTATAACTTTCATAAAGTTATTAGAAAATCTTTCATTGCCCTTGTCTCAATCATATTTCTTTTCTATGTCTCCTTCCCTATTCGACTGCCCTTGCTTGGAGGTGATCAGACAGTGTTTTCAGCATTTTAATAACTTTTTGGAATTTTTAAACACATAATTGCATTCTTAATTGTTTTTTTTTTGCACAAAGTACACATTTTAATAACACAAAGTATATTTTAAAAAGGTTGTATAAAATAAATCAATGAGAATTGGCTTAATTTATCTAGGTGGTATATTTTCCTGTTGCAACCCAGGTGAAGGTTGCACAATACATCTCTGTCACACAACTGAAGTTATTGCTGTGAGCTACTGCAAAGCATCTTTTCTGGGTGTCTGCCAAGCGTATTTCTATGGAGTGCACACTCATGAACTGCTGGAACTTATATTTTAAAGCAGTGTGGTTCTTTTGGTGCCTTTATATATTTGGAGCAATAAAGGAACAACTTGGCAGAAGAGGTGCATCATTTCTGAGCTCGGCTGTACCATTATGTACATAGGTTGCCTGCTTCTGTTTTCCTGTGTTCAGCTATTCTGCTGACTTGCTGTTCTGATGAAGTTGCATCCTGTGAGGGCAAACCCTTCTGACACATTGTAAGACTCTGAGTGGCAGCTCTTTTACTATGAGGCCTATTTATCAAGCCGTCAACCGCAAATACACTGGAATTCTGCAGCTTAATTCCCCTAATTTATCAAAGCCTACAGACCGGCAAAAGTTGAAATCTGTGACGTAACATACGATCCGCCAGTCTCAGTCCGACACAGATCGTTGTTTACTTCACTACAGATGTTCCGAATGCAAATTCGGCACTATCTGACTACGTTTGCTAGTTAACAAATATCTACCAGATACGCTTGCCACTATTCCGGCCCAGCGTACCTGCTTTTCAATCCACCCCCCTGGAGGCGGCGGATGCCATAGGAATCAATGGGAGTCTGAAAGCAGCGAAAGCTCATGTTCGCTGCTGCCCGATGCCCCATTGATTTCTATGGGAGAATAAAAGTAACGTTTACACCTAACACCCTAACATAAGCCCCGAGTCTAAACACCCCTAATCTGCCGCCCGACACCGCCGACACTTACATTATACGTATTAACCGCTAATCTGCTGCCCCGACACTGCCGCCACCTACATTATGCTTATTAACCCCTAATCTGCTGCTCCAACACCGCCGCCATCTACATTATGTTATTAACCCCTAATCTGCCGCCCCAACACCGCCGCCACCTACATTATGTTATTAACCCCTAATCTGCCGCACCGCCACCGCCGCCACCTACATAAGAGTATTAACCCCTATCCCGCCGCTCCCGGAGCCCACAGCAACTAAATAAAGTTATTAATTAACCCCTAAACCCCTGGCCTACCACATCAGTACCACTTACTAAACCTAACAACCCGCTAACTTTATATTAAATATTAAATCATCCCTATCTTATAATAAATTTAAACTTACCTTTAGATTTAAATTAAACTCTATGTGTCTTGTCAAAGTACTGTGAGTGTTGTTTTATGTCAAGTTTCAATCTTTTTACTGCAATGTGAGTGCCAGTACTTCTGTTAAATTGTCATACTGAGAATGCCAGCTCTTCTGCCAAGTTGTAATCCTTTGAGTGTTTTATAATCTGCCAAATTGTAATCCTGTAAATGACAGCTCTTCTGCTAAATCCTAATCCTTTGAGTATTAATTCTTATGACAAGTTGTAATCCTGAGGGTGTCAGCTCTTCTACAAAGCTGAAATCTTGTGAGTGTCACCTCATCTGCCAAGTTGCCGTTCTGTGAGTGTTAGTAGTTTTCTCAAGTTAAAATATTATCAGTATCACTGTTGCTGTCATGTGAGTGTCACTACATCTGCAAAATCACAAACCTGTCTGAATATGTGATATGTGTCAGCACAGCCATCAAGTCCCCATCCTGTGAATGTCAACTCTTCTACCAATTTATAACCCTGCATGGGTCAGTTCTTCTGCTAAGTCATAATCTTATGGTTATAGCTCTTCGACCAAATTTTAATCCTGTGAGTGTCAAGCTTCTTCTAAATCATAATTTTGTCTGCAATGTGAGTGTCAGCTCCTCTGCTAAATAGACATACTGAAAGTGTCAGCTCTCTGCAAAGTCACAATTCTGTGAGTATAAGCTCTTCTGCCAAGTTGCAACCTTGTGAGTGCTAGCTCTTACGGAAATATCAGTTATTATTATTATTATCATTTATTTATAAAGTGCCAGCAGATTATGCAGTGCTATACAAAGAATAATAATAATAAAAAAAAACATTACAAGGATACAGTAATACACAAACAAGTACAGTAGGGGTAAATAACAGTTGTAGGTGCAATAATTCAGTTATACAAAAGGAGAGGAATGCCCTGCTCTTGAGCACAATCTGTAGTAGTTCACTTTAAACACAAAGTGGCCTGCAGGTAGAAAGGCTCTCAATCTTACAATCTAAAGGAGAGGGAATGGGCACAGAAGGTAAAGGAGAAGGGAAATATGTCTGATATAAATCAGAGTGAACTGAGAGTGAGTGAATGTTTGGAAAAGTGTAAAAGAATGTTCTGTGAGTTCCAGCTGGTCTACCAAGTTGTAATCATGTGATTGCTAGCATTTCTGCAAAGTCACAAAAATAGACATACTGAAAGTGTCAGCTCTCTGCAAAGTCACAATCCTGTGAGTATCAGCTCTTTTGACAAGTTGGAATCCTGTAAATGCAATCTATTTTACACGGTTACTATGTGAGTGCTAGCATTTTTGCCAAGTCAAAATCCTGTGCATACAAGCTCTTCTGCCAGGTTGCAATCCTTTGGTTTTAACCTTCATCCAGCAATTCTGTTAGCACTAAAATTTTTGCAAAGACGCAATCTGTGAGTGACAGCTTTTTTGCTAATTCATAATGCTGTGGTTCCAACTCTTCTACCAAGATTCATTTCTGTGAGAGTCAGTTCTTCTGTCAAGTTGGAAACCTGTAAGTACTATCTCTTCTGCCAAATTGCAATCTTGTGAATTACATTTCCTCTGCCAACTTTAAAAAAATGTGAATGTTAACTATTTTTCCAAGTCATAATCATATGGCTACCAATTTTTTTATTGCCTAACTGCAATCCTGTATTGTGTATCTCTGCGGTCAGTTCTAGTTTAGTTAAACCGTTCATAGAGAACAATTTTTCTATAGTGGTGTATATCACTTGGAAAAAAAATGCACAGAAGAGCTCAGAATTTCAATGCCATACACTTATCCTCTGAACAAAACAGCACACCCCAGCCTTACACTTTTGCATTTTGGATCTCATCAGTAAGGTGCAGATAAAAAAGAGCAGTGCTGTTTGGTAATATGCCACTAAAAGTACAGACATTTCAAGCTCAGTTGTGTTGTTCACAAAAGCCATTTTAATCTGGCTAAACTGTAATTTCTCTCTGTATCAACTGAGTTTGCAGGAAGCCGGTCGATACAGTAAGAAATTACAGTTTTGTAATAATTATGTGGCGTATTAGTTTCAATACTAGATATTGCTCCTTTTTACAAATAAACTTTTGTAAGGGTCCCAGGTCCAACTCAAATGTGGTAGGGTCCAGTTAAATCAGAATGATGATGGCAGATATCAAGGTTGCATTGTAAGGGGAGCTGATATTGCAATGGGAGAAGGTTTAACACCATAGATCGCAAGGGATGCTCTTTGGGCATCTTGGGCTTGGGAGGGGCACAGTAAGTTTAGCGCACAGGATCTGCAGGTTTCCCCTGTTAACATGGCTAGATGTGATACCTGCACTATAGGTAAAGCTAGAGCTATTTGTAACCTGGATTTCAAAAATTACTTGGCAGTGGTTTTGGACCAAGACCTATATAGAAATGTTGAAAGATCCATGTTGATGCCAGTCAGGTGCTTGGATATTCTCATTGCAATTTGTCCTGCATTGTTGTCTCTAAATTGCTTTCCTGGTTTTTAATCCTTTTTACTTCCTGGTTTACACTCCAAACCCTATCCTTGTCTCTACCCTGAATTGAGAATGGGTCGGCTGGCATCTGAATACTGGAAGAGTTTTGCTATTTTTGCTGTGATGTTTGGTTTCTGATGGATAATCTGGTATTGAAGTTTGACTTGACGGTTGACTTCTCTTTTGGATTATATCTAAGTGCTGACGCCTGGTTCAGATCATCTTGTGACAGCCCTGGACTGTTCCTGACAAATGTATATATTGCATATCCTGCATGTTTTGTTCCAGTCACCAAATAAGCTAAATCCTTTATTGCCTTACAATTTTGCAGTGTGAGAAATGTTAAAAAACCAATGTTGTAACCAGGGAAAGCCGTGGGACATTTTTTATGCAAGATATGAATACCCAGTACTTCTGGGGCCCGATCCGATATGCAACGTCACCCGCAAAAGCCGGAAACGCCGAAATTTGCGCTGGTTTGGTATCACATATACGGTGTAACCTAGAAGTTACGCTCGTATATTTCTGCCTTCGTCCATAGTTTTTTGGGCCATAGGCAGGTATACCAAACCAGCGCAGTTTGGTATCCAATATACAGCGTAAGGACTTACGTGGCGAAAATGGAGAAATCTTACTCCATTTTCACCTCGCCACAAAATGCAGCCGTAGTAAGCCTTACGCTGTCTATTGGAGCCCGTAACTCCCTAAACTACCTGCCAAATAAAACCTAACACCTAACGCATGCACAATGTCTATCTACCTGTCAACCGTGATCCCCCGCCGCAATCCTGAATAAAGTTATTAACCCCTAAACCACCGCTCTCGGACCCCGCCGCCACCTACATTAAAAGTATAACCCCCTAATGTGATCCCCCTACACCATCGCCAGCTACATTACATACCCCCTAAAGTGAGCCCCTACCCCGCCGCCATCTACCTTACCTACCCCCTAAAGTGAGCCCCTACCCCGCCGCCATCTACCTTACCTACCCCCTAAAGTGAGCTCCTACCCCGCTGCCATCTACCTTACCTACCCCCTAAAGTGAGCCCCTTACACCGCCGCCATCTACCTTATCTACCCCCTAAAGTGAGCCCCTACCCCGCCGCCATCTACCTTACCTAACCCCTAAAGTGAACCCCTTACACCGCCGCCATCTACCTTACCTACCCCCTAAAGTGAGCCCCTTACACCGCCGCCATCTATTTTATAAATATTAACCCCTAATTTAATCCCCCTACACCGCTGCCACCTATATTAACTATATTAACCCTAATTATATTAGGGTTAATATAGTTAATATTGTTATTATATTATATATATTAACTATATTAACCCTAATTATATTAGGGTTAATATAGTTAATATCGTTATTATATATATATTAAGTATAATAACCCTATCTAACTCTAACATCCCTAACTAAATTCTTATTAAATTAGATCTAATTAATATTAATATTATTAAAGGGCCACTGTAAGTAAATATTTTCTATGCCTGTTACTAACTAACTACCCCAAATATGCTTTTTCTCAATAGCATTTCATTAACATATCTCTACCGTACATCAGAAATCTTGTCTGCAAATTTAATTTTTTTCCAAACCCACTCCGTGGGTATCCTTTGCTCTGTACCAATCCGTTTACAATACCTAGGTTCCAAAATGGCGCTTTAATCACAAAGTTATTGGTTTAAGTATTTTGAACACTCAGTGCTGAAAATAGCGGGCAGGATAACGTGACATCATCGGCGAATAAAATATATAACTTTTAGAACGTTATGAAACTTTGTTTTTGAGAAAATATAGGTCAGTAGGTTTTAATTAATGTTTATTAACTTTAATATGTTAGTTTTTTAGCTTAAAAATTATAACAGAAAGTAATCCTTTAATTAAATTATTCCTATTTAAATCTAAATACTTACCTATAAAATAAACCCTAAGATAGCTACAATGTAATTAATAATTACATTGTAGCTATTTTAGGGTTTATATTTATTTTACAGGTAACTTGGCATTTATTTTAACTAGGTACAATAGCTATTAAATAGTTAATAATTATTTAATAGCTACCTAGTTAAAATAATGACCAATTTACCTGTAAAAATAAATCCTAACCTAAGTTACAAATACACCTCCACTATCAATAAATTAAATAAACTACAAATATCTAAACTAAAATACAATAAAATAAACTTAACTAAATTACAAAAAAAACAAACACTAAATTACAAAAAATAAAAAAAAATTACAAGATTTTTAAGCTAATTACACATATTCTAAGCCCCCTAATAAAATAATAAAGCCCCCCCAAAATAAAAAAAATTCCCTACCCTATTCTAAATTAAAAAAGTTCACAGCTCTTTTACCTTACCAGCCCTTAAAAAGGCCTTTTGCGGGGCATGCCCCAAAGAATTCAGCTCTTTTGCATTTAAATAAACATACAATACCCCCCAACATTACAACCCACCACCCACATACCCCTATTCTAAACCCACCCAAACCCCCCTTAAAAAACCTAACACTACCCCCCTGAAGATCTCCCTACCTTGTCTTCACCCAGCCGGGCAGAACTCTTCATCCAATCCGGGCGATGTCCAATCAAGCGGCAGAGAAGTCTTCTTCCATCTGGGCGATGTCTTCAATCAAGCGGCAGTGAAGTCTTCTTCCATCCGGGCGATGTCTTCAATCAAGCGGCCGTGAAGTCTTCTTCCATCCGGCGATGTCTTCAAGCAAATCGGCATCTTCAATCTTCTTTCTTCGCTCCTCCGCTGCGGAGCATCCATCCGGCATGAAGAATGAACGCTGAATGAGGTACCTTTAAATGACGTCATCCAAGATGGCGTCCGTCGAATTCCGATTGGCTGATAGGCAGTGTTCCCTCTAAGGCCAGTTTTGTGTGCAGCCCAGCAGTGAAACAGTTAATTAGTCAACCACACCCTGCAATTAGCAAACACTACACAATGCTGATGGCAAGTTATGGTTCTCTTGTTAACTGTTTCACTGCTGGGCTACACACAAAACTGTCCTTAGAGGGAACACTGCTGATAGGATTCTATCAGCCAATCGGAATTAAGGTAGAATAATCTGATTGGCTGATTGAATCAGCCAATCAGATTCAAGTTCAATCCGATTGGCTGATTGGTTCAGACAATCGGATTGAACTTGAATCTGATTGGCTGATTGAATCAGCCAATCAGATTATTCTACCTTAATTCCGATTGGCTGATAGAATCCTATCAGCCAATCGGAATTCGACGGACGCCATCTTGGATGACATCATTTAAAGGTGCCTCATTCCACATTCAGTCTTCGTGCCGGATGGATGCTCCGCGGCTGAGGAGCGAAGAAAAAAGATTGAAGATGCCGCTTTGCTTGAAGACATCGCCGGATGGAAGAAGACTTCACTGCCGCTTGATTGAAGACATCGCCCAGATGGATGAAGACTTCACTGCCGCTTGATTGAAGACATCGCCCGGATGGAAGAAGACTTCTCTGCCGCTTGATTGGACATCGCCCGGATCGGATGAAGAGTTCTGCCCGGCTGGGTGAAGACAAGGTAGGGAGATCTTCAGGGGGGTAGTGTTAGGTTTTTTTAAGGGGGGTTTGGGTGGGTTTAGAATAGGGGTATGTGGGTGGTGGGTTGTAATGTTGGGGGGGTATTATATGTTTATTTAAATGCAAAAGAGCTGAATTCTTTGGGGCATGCCCCGCAAAAGGCCCTTTTAAGGGCTGATAAGGTAAAAGAGCTGTGAACTTTTTTAATTTAGAGTAGGCTAGGAAAAAATTTTTTATTTTGGGGGGCTTTATTATTTTATTAGGGGGCTTAGAATAGGTGTAATTAGCTTAAAAATCTTGTAATATTTTTTTTATTTTTTGTAATTTAGTGTTTGTTTGTTTTTGTAATTTAGTTTAGTTTATTTTATTGTATTTTAGTTTAGATATTTGTAGTTTATTTAATTTATTGATAGTGTAGGTATATTTGTAACTTAGGTTAGGATTTATTTTACAGGTAAATTGGTAATTATTTTAACTAGGTAGCTATTAAATAGTTATTAACTATTTAATAGCTATTGTACCTAGTTAAAATAAATGCCAAGTTACCCGTAAAATAAATATAAACCCTAAAATAGCTACAATGTAATTATTAATTACATTGTAGCTATCTTAGGGTTTATTTTATAGGTAAGTATTTAGATTAAAATAGGAATATTTTAATTAATAATATTAATATTAATTAGATCTATTTTAATAAGAATTTAGTTAGGGATGTTAGAGTTAGATAGGGTTATTATACTTAATATATATATAATATAATAATGATATTAACTATATTAACCCTAATATAATTAGGGTTAATATAGTTAATATATATAATATAATAACAATAATAACTATATTAACCCTAATATAATCAGGGTTAATATAGTTAATATAGCTGGCAGCGGTGTAGGGGGATTAAATTAGGGGTTAATATTTTTAAAATAGATGGCGGCGGTGTAAGGGGCTCACTTTAGGGGGTAGATAAGGTAGATGGCGGCGGTGTAAGGGGCTAACTTTAGGGGGTAGGTAAGGTAGATGGCGGCGGTGTAAGGGGCTCACTTTAGGGGTAAGTAAGGTAGATGGCGGCGGTGTAGGGGCTCACTTTAGGGGGTAGGTAAGGTAGATGGCGGCGGGGTAGTGGCTCACTTTAGGGGGTAGGTAAGGTAGATGGCGGTGGGGTAGGGGCTCACTTTAGGGGGTAGGTAAGGTAGATGGCGGCGGGGTAGGGGCTCACTTTAGGGGGTAGGTAAGGTAGATGGCAGCGGGGTAGGGGCTCACTTTAGGGGGTAGGTAAGGTAGATGGCGGTGGGGTAGGGGCTCACATTAGGGGGTTATAGATTTAATATAGCTGGCGGCGGGGTCCGGGAGTGGCGGTTTAGGGGTTAATACATGTTTTATTGTTAGGATAGTGAAGGGATAGAGGGTTAGACGTGTCGGGCTATGTTTGGGAGGCGTGTTAGACAGTACGGGAAATTTAATAACTTTAGTCAGGTTTTGTAGGCGCCAGCAGTTTCTAAAGTGCTGTAAGTCACTGGTGACTCCAGAAATTTGTACTTACGCAGATTTCTAGACATCGCTGGTTTGTCAGACTTACGGCACTTTAGCCTCTGACGGCGCCGTATATAGGATAGCTCGAGTTGCGAGCTGAAACTGCGGGTGGCGGGGGTTCCCTCACTTGCGCCACAAACTACGATCTTTATCGGATCACGCCCTTAATCTGTTTCTAGACTAAAATGTAGCCAAAATAAAAAATACATTTTTTACAATAAACTAAATGTATAATAAACAATTTTGCAGTATAATGCATATAAATTGCACATTATACACACATGTACTGTATACCCTTAGGGCAAGATTACAAGTAGTGTGGAATGGGTTTTCAGTGGTCTTTTTGCAATTAATTTCTATTGTGCAGGTATTACAAGTGTTGAGAAATCGCAATTGTGCGCATGCATTTGCCTTTTACGCAACAATCCTTTCTGCACTCGAAGACCTGTAGTTACCAGTTTTCCACAACAAAAAAGTTTCACGAAACACTTCAAAAATACATTACAAAATACAGTTACACTGTTTATTAAAAATTCATTTTAAAAATATTGCACACAAAAGTTATAAGGGCTAAAAGATAGGAGATCTTGGGTGTTAAAGGGGAAAAAACAGATAAAGGGATTTTACATAGAGATACATACACATACATAGAGAAACATGGATTTATATATACAGTATACATATATGTTTAACTATGGAGATAATTAAAATATTTCACATTACAATCTTATGCACATTAAACAATATCTAAGAGGGATTTTCAAACAGATAATCGCATATAGATCTCCAAATATCTAGACATATATATATATATATATATATATATATATATATATATATATATATATATATATATTTATATTCATATACATATCTCGCTATAAATAGATGTATCAGTCCAAAAATCTTAACATATATAGAGACATATTTATTTATAAATAAATAGAACATATTCCATTACAAAAACATTCTCACAATATGAAATATTCGCATTTTCGTGGAGAAAATGTCATGGACTTTGCGCAACAGATTAGACTTTTAGTGGGGGGGTTTCTATATGTCTTTTCCATTGACTTCTATGGGGGAATACGTGAATGCACACACGATATGGCTGTTTGAATTATGTGGCTTAACGCTTGTAACAATTGCGCAAACCCCAAATGCGATTTGCAGCGCGACTTGTAATCTTGCCCATAATGTCTCTGCTCAAATGTATGAGTAATTAATTTACAAGTTTTGCTATTCTTATGGAAGTGAAAAGATTAATTTCATGCATATAAATTGCTACTGTTATTTCACACTGTGCAATGATATCTATGTAAACGCCTGCATTGTAAGAGATAGCCTTGCAGAATAGTCACTGTATAAGTGATTGCATTTGTATATGGTGTCACTGGTAGCTTTCTGGTAACTTCACAATGGGAATCACGGTTTAATTTCAGCCCTGGTAACTTGAGCTTGAGTGGTACTACCCTTATTAGACACTCTTACAAATTAGGATAAATTACTAATTAATTTACGAAATCTATTGTACAATATCTGCTAACTCCTTTGACTGATAAATCAGAACTCCTGATTAATAAATCAAGATGAGATAAGGAATTACAAAATGGTTTTAAAAACATCTAAGGAGAAAACAATAGTCTCATTCAGACCTTACAAAGGCAGGATTTCATGCATTTGCGGACTTGTTTACTTATGCACAATTGTTATTTTATTATGTTTAAAAATAGGCACAGAAAAACTATCAGCATTTTTCAAAATATATTATAAAGGAGAATGTAGAAAAACATGTACTATCCATTATCTATTAATTATATTTGATAAAAGATTAAAAAGAGTCATATAGCTGTACTAAAAGCTGGAAAACTTGAACTGCGTAAGAGGATTAAGAAAAGAATGGCAGATTGTTTTAAAAGTCTTAACAAGATGGTATATGACTCCATCACACATTCAAAGAATATATACATATGCCAGCTTCACATTCAGGGCCTGATATTTAAAAGCTTGCCAGCAAAGAAAGAAAACACCAAAATCTTTGGGGGCTTTTCAGACCTTGTATAGTAATGTAGGGGTCTCTGTGTCACATAAAGAACACTACAGAGCAACATAATCATTCCTCAACATAAAATTTGTGTTTCTAAAAATTTTTAAGGGCCTTGCTTACCGATAAGAGTTTTAAGAATATCTTCTCTGAGCGACAAGGTTTTGAATATCAGGCCCTAATAGAGGATGTGGTAAAACTGTTACATTGGGACATATTTGCTGGCAATGCCTGAAATTAGAAGAATTTTAGCAACAATATAATGAAGAAATCTTTGGTCAAAGAAATTGAATTAGAACCATCTTTAAATGTATTTCAGAAAATAAATAATACATTGAATTAAAAGTAATTATGTGAAATTATACTGAGAAGTTAATAGCAAAATCATAGAAAACATTAGATCTGCCACCACTTAGTATGTTGATAGAGGAAATGGAATTGAAAAGGTAAGTATATCAAAATAAGGGAAATCTGATATAGAATATACAGGGAGTGCAGAATTATTAGGCAAGTTGTATTTTTGAGGATTAATTTTATTATTGAACAACAACCATGTTCTCAATGAACCCAAAAAACTCATTAATATCAAAGCTGAATAGTTTTGGAAGTAGTTTTTAGTTTGTTTTTAGTTATAGCTATTTTAGGGGGATATCTGTGTGTGCAGGTGACTATTACTGTGCATAATTATTAGGCAACTTTCAATTATTTATTTTTACCAGTGAAACCAATATAACATCTCAACATTCACAAATATACATTTCTGACATTCAAAAACCAAACAAAAACAAATCAGTGACCAATATAGCCACCTTTCTTTGCAAGGACACTCAAAAGCCTGCCATCCATGGATTCTGTCAGTGTTTTGATCTGTTCACCATCAACATTACGTGCAGCAGCAACCACAGCCTCCCAGACACTGTTCAGAGAGGTGTACTGTTTTCCCTCCTTGTAAATCTCACATTTGATGATGGACCACAGGTTCTCAATGGGGTTCAGATCAGGTGAACAAGGAGGCCATGTCATTAGATTTTCTTCTTTTATACCCTTTCTTGCCAGCCACGCTGTGGAGTACTTGGACGCGTGTGATGGAGCATTGTCCTGCATGAAAATCATGTTTTTCTTGAAGGATGCAGACTTCTTCCTGTACCACTGCTTGAAGAAGGTGTCTTCCAGAAACTGGCAGTAGGACTGGGAGTTGAGCTTGACTCCATCCTCAACCCGAAAAGGCCCCACAAGCTCATCTTTGATGATACCAGCCCAAACCAGTACTCCACCTCCACCTTGCTGGCGTCTGAGTCGGACTGGAGCTCTCTGCCCTTTACCAATCCAGCCATGGGCCCATCCATCTGGCCCATCAAGACTCACTCTCATTTCATCAGTCCATAAAACCTTAGAAAAATCAGTCTTGAGATATTTCTTGGCCCAGTCTTGACGTTTCAGCTTGTGTGTCTTGTTCAGTGGTGGTCGTCTTTCAGCCTTTCTTACCTTGGCCATGTCTCTGAGTATTGCACACCTTGTGCTTTTGGGCACTCCAGTGATGTTGCAGCTCTGAAATATGGCCAAACTGGTGGCAAGTGGCATCTTGGCAGCTGCACGCTTGACTTTTCTCAGTTCATGGGCAGTTATTTTGCGCCTTGGTTTTTCCACACGCTTCTTGCGACCCTGTTGACTATTTTGAATGAAACGCTTGATTGTTCGATGATCACGCTTCAGAAGCTTTGCAATTTTAAGAGTGCTGCATCCCTCTGCAAGATATCTCACTATTTTTTACTTTTCTGAGCCTGTCAAGTCCTTCTTTTGACCCATTTTGCCAAAGGAAAGGAAGTTGCCTAATAATTATGCACACCTGATATAGGGTGTTGATGTCATTAGACCACACCCCTTCTCATTACAGAGATGCACATCACCTAATATGCTTAATTGGTAGTAGGCTTTCGAGCCTATACAGCTTGGAGTAAGACAACATGCATAAAGAGGATGATGTGGTCAAAATACTCATTTGCCTAATAATTCTGCACTCCCTGTATATGAGGGGAAGAGAATGTCTCGTGCTGATATATTTTAATTGGAATTTTGTTAAATGAAAATGAGATTCTACTGAATATAATTTGAACACAATGGCCTAGATTACGAGTTTTGCGTTAGAGGCTATGCGGTGCTAACGAGCAGTTTTGTCTCACCGCTCACTTACCTGCAGCGCTGGTATTATGTGTTTTCAGAAACCCGGCGTTAAAAGACAAGAAGTGAGCGTTGAGCAAAAAAAATTTTACTGCACGCCAATACCAGCGTTGCTTAAATCAGCGGTTAGCTGGTCGTACATCCTCGTGCACGATTTCCTCATAGGAATCAACGGAGAGAGCCGGCTGAGAAAAAGTATAACAACTGCAAAAAAGCAGCGTAAAACTCAGCAACGCAGCACCATTGATTGCTATGGGGAAATAAAAGTTATGTCTACACCTAACACCCTAACATGAACCCCGAGTCTAAACACCCCTAATCTTACACTTATTAACCCCTAATCTGCCGCCCCCGACATCACCGACACCTGCATTATATTTATTAATCCCTACTCTGTCGCTCCAGACACCGCCGCCACCTACATTATATTTATTAACCCCTAATCTGCCGCCCCCAACATCGCCGCAACTATAATAAACATATTAACCCCTAAACCACCGCACTCCCGCCTCACAAACATTAGTTAAATATTATTAACCCCTAATCTGCTGTCCCTAACATCGCCGCCACCTACCTACATTTATGAACCCCTAATCTGCCGCCCCCAACGTCGCCGCCACTATATTAAAGTTATTAACCTCTAAATCTAAGTCTAACCCTAACACCCCCTAACTTAAATATAATTTAAATAAATCTAAAGAAAATTACTATCATTAACTAAATTATTGCTATTTAAAACTAAACACTTACCTATAAAATAAACCCTAAGGTAGCTACAATATAACTCATAGTTACATTGTATCTATACTAGGGTTTATTTTTATTTTACAGGCAAGTTTGCATTTATTTTAACTAGGTAGAATAGTTATTAAATAGTTATTAACTATTTAATAATTACCTAGCTAAAATAAATTAACTAAATTAAATACAATTACCTAAATTAAATTAGCTAAAGTACAAAAAAACACTAAATTACAGAAAATAATAAACAAATTACAGATATTTAAACTAATTACACCTAATCTAATAGCCCTATCAAAATAAAAAAAGCCCCGCAAAATGAAAAAAAACCCCTAGCCTAAATAAACTACCAATAGCCCTTAAAAGGGCCTTTTGTGGGGCATTGCCCCAAAGTAATTAGCTCTTTTACCTGTAAAAAAAAGAAGATGCCGTCTGGATGAAGATTTCTGCCCGTCTGGAGGACCACTTCGCCCAGCTTGGATGAAGACTTCTCCCGGCTTCATTGAGGACTTCGGCCTAGCTTGGATGAAGACTTCTCCCGGTAAGTCGATCTTCAGGGGGTTAGTGTTAGGTTTTTTTAAGGGTGTATTGGGTGGGTTTTATTTTTAGGTTAGGGTTTGGGCCTGCAAAAGAGCTAAGTGCCCTTTTAAGGGCAATGCCCATCCAAATGTCCTTTTCAGGGCAATGGGGAGCTTAGGTTTTATTAGATAGTACTTTATTTGGGGGGTTGGTTGTGTGGGTGGTGGGTTTTACTGTTGGGGGGTTGTTTGTATTTTTTTTACAGGTAAAAGAGCTAATTACTTTGGGGCAATGCCCCACAAAAGGCCCTTTTAAGGGCTATTGGTAGTTTATTTAGGCTAGGGTTTTTTTTTCATTTTGCGGGGCTTTTTTTATTTTGATAGGGCTATTAGATTAGGTGTAATTGGTTTAAATATCTGTAATTTGTTTATTATTTTCTGTAATTTAGTGTGTTTTCTTTTTTATTTTAGATAATTTAATTTAATTTAGGTAATTGTATTTAATTTAGTTAATTTATTTAATTATAGTGTAGTGGTAGGTGTTAGTGTAACTTAGGTTAGGTTTTATTTTACAGGTACTTTTGTATTTATTTTAGCTAGGTAGTTATTAAATAGTTAATAACTATTTAATAACTATTCTACCTAGTTAAAATAAATACAAACTTGCCTGTAAAATAAAAATAAACCCTAAGATAGATACAATGTAACTATTAGTTATATTGTAGCTAGCTTAGGGTTTATTTTATAGGTAAGTATTTAGTTTTAAATAGGAATAATTTAGTTAATTATAGTAATTTTCTTTAGATGTATATAAATTATATTTAAGTTAGGGGGTGTTAGGGTTAGATTTAGGGGTTAATAACTTTAATATAGTGGCGGCGACGTTGGGGGCTGCAGATTAGGGGTTCATAAATGTAGGTAGGCGGCGATGTTAGGGACGGCAGATTAGGGGTTAATAATATTTAACTAATATTTGCGAGGCGGGAGTGAGGCGGTTTAGGGGTTAATATGTTTATTATAGTGTCGGCGCCGTTGGGGGCGGCAGATTAGGGATTAATAAATGTAGGTAGGTTGCGGCGACATTGGGGGCGGCAGATTAGGGGTTCATAAATATAATGTAGGTGTCGGCAATGTTGGGGACAGCAGATTAGGGGGTTCATAAATATAAGGTAGGTGCGGAGCGGCAGATTAGGGGTTAAAAATGTTATTATAGTGTTTGTGATGCGGGAGGGCCTCGGTTTAGGGGTCAATAGGTAGTTTATGGGTGTTAGTGTATTTTTTAGCACTTTAGTTATGAGTTTTATGTTACAGCGTTGTACCATCAAACTCATAACTACTGACTTTTAAATGCGTTAGGACTCTTGGAGGTAGAGGGATGTACCGCTCACTTTTTGGCCTCCCAGGACAGACTCGTAATACCGGCGCTATGGAAGTCCCATAGAAAAAAGACTTTACGAAGTTTACGTAAGTCATTTTGCGGTAAGGCCAAAGAAGTGTGCGGTGACCCTAAACCTTCAAGACTCGTAATACCAGCAGGCGCAAAAAAGCAACGTTAGGACCTCTTAACGCTGCTTTTTTACCCTAACCCACAACTCGTAATCTAGCCGACAATTTTTCTTCTTTTTCCTGTTTTCCTTATAGAAGCTAAAATGAATCATTAATATTGAAAATGGTGACTTTAAATATGGGTGAATTTTATTTTTAAACTAATATATGTTCAATTTATTTGATAAAATGTTTGTTGTAGAAATCTCAATAAAATAGATCCCCATAATAATATTGACAACCAGGCAACAACTGCTACTATTTTTTTGTTGTACTGTTGATGTCAAGGTTCATAGTTTCTTGTTTTTCTGGTCTGATTACGTTTCCAAATAAATGGGAAAAATGGGTTAGTGTAAAAAATAGATTACATTTTGTGCAAGATTATATAACATGCTTTGTGGCACATACAGTTTATATATAATTATTTCATTGTATTTACTTATTTGTTTACTAAATAAAGCAAGCTTGAAAAAAAATACAGTTAAAATTAATTTTCACCCCTCTGTGAAATAAAAATTCTGGTCAGTTTAAAAGACATATATTATTTTTATGGTTAGATATTTTAGTCCTTTTCATTTTCTTCATAAATTGCAAGATAGTGCACAGTATTAGTAAGAAAATATATATATATATAGTTTCCTTCTATTTCTATAAAATATTTTGTTGAACTGATACTCTACAAAATGCAGTAATGTACCCTCTTATAAGCAGTACTCCACACAATGCAGTGATAGAACACAACTGAGCAACACTCCAGGAAGTGCAGTGATTTAATTGCTTTATAGCCAGTATCCTATGCAGTAAAGTTATGTATTCATAGACAGAGAGTACAGTACACAGTGCAAAGATTTAACATGATATAGGCAGTACCCCCCATAGTGCACTGAGTTATCCCCTTGGTGAGGAGTCACATTGCAAAGTACCTGACTGGCTTTAGCAAGATGCAGACATCTCAACTCTCCCTGAAGTTCAGGGAGTCTCCCTGATTGTAATAGCGGCTCCCTGATGCCAGCAAATGGAATGCAGTCTCCTTGAAACTCCAAGTACCATGATCCAATGTGGCCCAAATCCGGAAAAGTGTTTCTTTAAGGAATGCCTTTAGTTGCTGGGACTTTATAGAACCCTCAAAGCATGCATCAGTAACCAAAAAGCCCCCACTGATTCTAATAAAATAAAACACAAATACTACCTTATTCACGGCACGTAATTAAACTTTGTATTCTAAAATATTTAAGCATTCAACAAGCATACAATCACTGGAAAATAGGTTTGTTGTTGTATGTGGTTGTGCAATAAAGCTGCTTTTTTTAATGTGACTTTAGTGGAAAGCTACTTTAATGATAAGTCTCAATGTTATTTAGGGTTTCACAGTGTCCAATATATAACTGGGAGGGGGGGGGGGTTGACGGCGCAGTAGCGGGTGAAGCCATCTCCCTGAAATTAGGTTTTGCAGGTTGGGATGTCTGAAGATGTGAAGGGGAAACAAACAAACAGGTTTCAAACTTATACATAGTACAATGTACTTTAATGGTACTTTAATGTTTTACTCCTGTTTCTCAAATTATATGCAGCATGTCAAGTAAATGTATAAAAATGCAGTACTAATTCAAGTACTGTATCATGCAGAAGCAAACAGCATGATGAATTTGGAGAGATCGCCATCTAGTGGCCAAGGGATTACAAGAAGAACAACGTAAATATATACTGTTTTATGCACTGGTGTGATAACTCAATTTAAAAACAAGATATTTTGCATATAAATAAAGAACTATATACAATTTAACACAACACCATTTATTGTGCCTACATTAGCAGACCATCTAGTTTTTTTTTGTTCTTTTGTTATGGAAATATCTATAAGTAGAATCTGTTCCAGATGAAAAGATTAACACATAATGCATTTGCAAACATTCATATAAAGGCATAGGGTTGCCATACAGATGCAGTTTTAGTTTCTGAGTTATGCTTAATACTTATTTATTAGAATGTATTCTAGTTTGGATGACCAGTATGTATTTCCAAGAAAGGATGATTTAAAATTTTTTACACAATGTAATAGTGCAGCCAGTATGACCAGTGGAATACTAGGTTGCATTGGGAGAGGTATTAGTAGCAGAAATAGCAAGGTTCTTATGCCACTTTACAGATCATTAGTTAGGCCAAATCTGGAAATCTGCGTACAGTTCTGTAGACCAAATCTTCAGAAAGATATAAAGAAACTAGAAGCTGTCCAAAGGAGGGCTACTAAAATGGCACATGGTCTAAAATATAAAATGAACGAATCTAAAATATGTATAGTTTAGGGAATAGAAGGGATAGAGGTGACATGATAGAAACCTTCAAAATATATGAAGGGACTTAATAAAGTAGAAGCTGAAAGCATTTTCCACAAAAAAATAAATGCCAAAACAAGGGCTTACAATCTAAAGTTAGAGGGTAGCAGATTCAGGAGAAATTTGAGGAAGCATTTTTTACAGAAATGGTGGTGGATTCATGGAATAAACTTCTATTTGAGGTGGGAAACACAAAGATTGTAAAGGAATTCAAAAATACCTGGGACATGCATAAGGCTATCCTAAGGAAAAGTAACATATAATATGGATAGACATGATGGGCCTTTTTGGTTCTTATCTACCATCAAATTCTGTTTCTATGTGCCAACCCTAGCTGGTCAGAAAAAAATATTCTCTATTTTATTTATTCATTTAAATATCATAAAAACGTTTATTGCTTGAAAATTTTTAAATAAAAGCTGTTAAAATGTAAATGGTACATTAAGTTCTTCTGGGAGACGACATCAGGTTTTTACTTCTTCATTTTTAGTTTAAGAGATTCTGAAATGATTATCATCTCCAACTGAGATAGCCAGACACAAGGAGTCCTATTTAAATGGTGGCTAAAGTGGGAGCCCCCTCCCTTCCCTTTTTTTTTTTCTTTCTCATTCAACGATTCCCCTTTATCAATACCTTTTATGACATTGAATGATTAAAGTGCTCCTATATTACATTTTCTTATATACTCTATATATGATGTTTTTATAAACTTGTTCAGTTTAACTAGTTATGTTGTTCATGGTATTATCAGCATCTTTTTCTTACATTGTATCAAAACTGATTATAGTAGTATCGATGTGGGGCCCGGCGGTTTAGGGGTCAATAGGTTTATTTAGTGTTGGTGATGTTGGGGGCGGTGGTTTAGGGGTTAATAACTTTATTTATTGTTGGCGATGTTGGGGGCGGTGGATTAGGGGTTTTTAGACTAGGAGTTTAAAAACATTCTTTTCCCCGTAGACATCAATGGGGATTGCATTATAGCGATTTCCATTCCGCGATCGCAGGTGTTCGTTTTTTTCTAGTACTTTCTCCCCATTGATGTCTATGGGGGAAAACGGGCACGAGCACGTCAAGTCAGGCCTTGTGTTTTGTGTAGTATGGAGCTTAATGTACCATAACGCACAACACAAGAAGGTTTTTCAATAACTTGTAATTAGACATGTGCATGGCGAAAAAATTCGGTTCGGTTCGGATCGATTCGGAATTTTTCGAAGTTCGGTTCAGATCGATTCAAATTCGGAAAATTCTGAATCGATTCGTTTCGGATTCATTTCGGATTCATTCGGATTTGAAGAAATTCGGTTCGATTCGGTTCGATTCGGTTCGTAAATTCGGCATTTCGGTAAGTGTTAGGTGGGATTAGACTAGTATTATACTGTATATTAGGTGTTAACCTAACATACTGTACAATACTAGTGTAATCCCAATGGCCATCCGAATTTACGAATCGATTCGATTCGATTCGGTTCGATTCGAAAAATTCGGCGGAATTTTAATTCGGAAATTCGGTTCGATCCGAATCACCGAATTTGCCGAATTTTCCGAATTTCCGAATCGAAACGAAACGAATCACACATGTCTACTTGTAATGGCAGCTCTATGGAGAGTGCGATACCGCTCAATTTTTCTGCGTTATTTACGCACCCGGTTTAGCGCATAACTTGTAATCTGGGTGATAGTGAATTGTGGTGACAAACTGTCAGTTTAAAATATATTTTTAAAGCATTTACACAGGTACAGGTTGTCTTAGTGCATTTCATTACCTTTTCACAGCAAGACAGTGCTAGTTCATGTGTGTCATTTAGATAACACTGTGCTTACTCCTGTGGAGTTACGAATGAGTCAGCACTGACTGACTAAAATTCAAGTCTGTAAATAGCACTGAGAGAAGGGAGCAGTCTGCAGAGACTTAGATACAAGGTAATCACAGAGGTAAAACGTATATTGATATAACAGTGTTGGCTATGTAAAACTGGGCAAAGGGTAATGTCTATATTTTTTTAACAATACAAATTCTGCAGCAGACTGTCCCTTTAACTATTTTATATATTTTGTAGATGTTTCTTCATCACTCCATTTTCATTTTAACAGCACACTTTTACATACCATATACAGTATCTTTAGATTGTTACTTCAGACAGCAGTGCTAAGTGCAGTACGACCCATACCAATTCATTATTAATAGGTAAAATGCATTCCAAATATTAATGCAGAGAGGCACATTATTATCATCTTGTCGTTAGTATATTTGATGTAAAGGTCCAGTTTTATTTATATCACATCTCATGAATAAATAAAACCAACCCTTATCTCTTGGCTATAAAATCAGTTGCTGTGTATGCAACAACATGAGCAATGTCTGTACAAAGGTAAATGCCTCAGTGGGGAGGAGAAATACTGATTCTTTATAGGAACTGACTACAGGAGAAAAGCAGTGCAATTAGATTACGAGACAATGCAGGCCTTAAAATGTCAATGCAACACTGAGAATATAGTGTGTAAAATTTGTCAGAAATAACATTACTTTATATGAAAATATAATTCAGATAATTCAGATAATATTTCTAGTAGCTCAGTGAGGTAATATTCTAACTGTGGTAAATGTTGCCTTGATAAGAAGTAAATAATGATAAATATCATAATTTCAAGGTCCCTGAAAAAAGCCACTGAATACATACATGTAATAGAATTTATAGAAACAAATTTCTGAAAACCTAGGTAGATTTTTCTTATGTTTACTTCATGCCATTAAGAAAGATGAGACATAAAATATTATAATGGGCTCCATGTACGAAGCAGCGAAAGCTGCTCCGGAGCCTTTGCGGGGCAGGTTCGCATATGCGAGCCTGCTTCCCGCAATGTAAGAAGCAGCGGTCATTAGACCGCTGCTTCCTACACCCTACGCCACCTCTTAGGTGGCGAAGCAGAATCACCGAGAGCTCGCTCGCTCTCGGTGATTGACAGCCCCTTCAGTCGCGTGATTGGTCGCGCGACTGAAGGGGCGGGCATTACACACTCCGCTGAGTGTGTAATGATACATACGGGCAAGCGGATCAATAGATCCGCTGCCCGTGTGTAGCGGAGGCGGGCGGACAGCTTTGCGAGTTAAGAAGCTGTCCGCCCGCCTCTTAGTACATGGAGCCCAATGTGTCAACTCTCTAGCATTCTAAAAGGGGTGAAAGGAAGACTCCCCCACACACACAAACACACACAAGATTTTAAATGTCTGAAGTTGATTCCTGAAGACACAATGTAAAACAGTCCATAATTCAGCCTCTTGCCAAGGAGGGACACAGACCTCCACATTGAAAAGATGATCATTTCATTTCCATGAATTGACATTTGTTGTCCCATGATATTCAATCTACATTTCTACACAACTGCACCAATAATGTCCATCAATCACCAAAAGCTAAAACAATACACACAAAAAAAGAAACTGTTCTCCAGGCTGCCCAGCCGCTCTTATCAACTGACCATGCCACTCATCCTCTTTCTGCTGGTCCAGCGTACTCTCCTCTCTTAGCAGTCTCCTCTCTCTCTGCCTGTTGCAAATGTCAATATCTTGTAGATATGGTTTCTTTGTGGTTTTACATGATTCACAGTGATAAGATTTCAGTACTGTTTTTTTATTTTTTTATTTGACACGTTTCGCTTGTCAGCAATGCTTGCATTTATCATGCAGGATTTAAAGGACCATTAATTACAATAAATAATTCAAAAATAATCCATAAATGCATAATAAAAATAAATACAAGGACATGTACTGATATTACAAAATCTTACAGACATCTCAGCATCCCCTCCGATTATCAGCAGTTAAAAAATCAAGTGAAAACCAAAAGCGGATGGACAATGTCCCTGACTTGGGAACCTGTGGGCCCTCTTCACAGAAAACGGGCAACAGGCACTGTATGTCCACTTCCCGGATTTAATATTGCAAAAGAATTTCCTTGTGCACTGCCCCCTCCTGCTCTCGCACAACTAATTATTCATTCTTGAGCAACAGCAACATGCTAAAATCTGGATTTGCACAGATTTTAGCTTCTTGTTGTTGTACAAGAATTAATTTGGCAACTAAAACAAGCAAGCAGTACAAAGGGCCGCCTTATTCCACATTCGGAGGTTCACCAAACCTACAATTGCACATCTCTACTAATTACTCAAGAGCAGGGCATATCAAATCACCCTGAATGAACATGTAGAGGATAAGACGCAGATGACCACTGTTCCTAACATTGTGGAAAGCCTGTCCAGCAAAAGCTCAAAAATCTGCTGCTTGTAAATTGAGCTGTATCTGTAAAGTATTTTCTGGTGGATTAGAAGGGTCTCAATGTTAAGTATACAACAGATTTTTGTTGTGTGAAGTGAAGAAAAAAAACTTGGCTTGGCTTACAAAAAGCTTCACCCTACACATGGCTATTCTTGGAGATCTCTTCGTTCTGCAAAGGTCTACAGAAATTCAGTCAAAACACCATGAAAGCCAATATAAAGTATATGATAATGGCCTTTATGCATACTCATATGTGTGTTTACCGATTTGAAAGCAAACATTTCTTGCAAAGACAGACATTTTGGGCTAGATTCATACAAGTTTGTGAGAGCGCCGAGTAGGGTTGCCAACGTTTCAGGAAAATAAGAGAAACTAAAAAATTGACCAACTTCACACAGGAAATTGACAAATTATACAGTAGTTGCTTAAAAAAATATTTTACAATTTCACACTTCATTCACACAGTCCAGCTTAATACATTCAACAACTTTCCACAAATCTGTGAATTCTATTACTTATTTAATACACAGTGGGCGTAAAGGCATTAAACTGTCGCATACAGCAAAACTTTTAACTAAATAAGAATAGTTAGAAGAGCATATTGTTAAATGGTTAAAATGAAGATTTTCCAGGTTGTAAAAAAATAAGAGCAGATAAATCAAAGAACCTGGGAGACTAAAAAAGAGAGATCCTTGGAAATAAGGGATTATTTAAATCCTGGTGCCAAGAGACCTTGTGTTTAGGTGAGATCATGTTGGAAATTCATTGAGCCCTGTTTCACCTATCTTTACCACCATTTTGATAGTGAGTGTTACTTATGTTAACATATGGTTGTGTTAAATGTCCCAGTACAGGATGTCTCACACATACAACATTAGAGCAACATTAACAAATACTAGTTACAAGTACAACACATGATGGTTAGGGTAATGTAAATATTTGTAAATGTAAAATATGAACATGTCTGTTTTAAAGGGATAAAGTAGCTTTAGTGGATAGAACAAGAGACATCTCAGAAATTATCATATTGTTTTTCCCCTCAATTGGTAAGGCAAATGGACACACTGAGGCCCATTTATCAAGCTCCAGAAACACCAGTTATAAAGCAGCGGATCGGGTTGATTGACACCCCCTGCTGGCAGCCGATTGGCCGCAAATCTGCAGGAGGCGGCGTTGCACCACCAGCTCACAAGAGCTGCTGGTGCAATGCTGAATACTGAGAGTGTATTGCTCTCCGCATTCAGTGAGGTCTGTTGGACCAGGATCAGGTCCGACAGACATTTGTTAAATAGGCCCCCATGCCTATTAATAAGACTTTTCGTTCAGCCAGTTATTCTGCCTGAGAAATGCTGCATTGAGTCATCTGAAACGCGTTGCAAATTAAATGGTACTCCTGAAGCAAGCAGGCTTTTTATGAACCTTTGAGACTTTTGTCTTTTATATTTATTTACATGATTTTGGAAAGTCTAATAAAAAAGTTTTGATTTATAGGTTGGCCTTGTAAAGTTTGATTTTTATTGCTATAATAAATTGAGAATGTTAATATGAATTATTTATTTGAATGATTTATTTAGTTTTGATTATTATAATTTATTTTGGGTTCTAAAGTATCTACTGCCTTATAGCTCACCCTTAAATTAGTCTATTTTACTCCATCTCAGAAACCTTGCAGAGGAAAAAGAGGGACTCGATATGGGTGTTTGTTTATTAATGTGTTGAAGGCATTTTTGCGATGCCAGTATTCTTGACTATGCCAGTGTCTCCATTCTATGTGGGGAAAAGTTAAAGTTTTATGAGATAGATACAGCTTTTATTGATTATAATTGAGATGTTTTTATAACTTGCGGCTTTGTGATGTTAGGGCAAGATTTTTCAGCAATTTTTGTTTCATTAAAGGCTTTCATTAAATATAGGCCTAGATGCATAGAAATGCTTATCATTTGGCTTTGAAATTGATACCAAAAATCATTTGAGCAGTTATATAATATTTACATGAAAAGTTAAACCAATTAGAGGGTGGGCTAAAATTTTAAAAAGCCAAAGAAAAAAAGCCAGGACAATACATTCACTCATCTATGTGTGTTACTCATGCAGATGGATTTAACCAATGCTGTGTAAATATTACTGGCAGCCAAGTAGAATCACTGGTCTGTGTGTGTCATTGACACATTGAAATAAAAATACAGCTGTATGTTTTACTGGCAAATAAGGGGATTCAATAATTGTTTTGTGTTTGTTGCTGGCACAAAGGGGATAATAATTGTTCACTGTGTATTACTAACAATCAAGGTAGCTAAACCCCAACTCTTTTTATGTTACCGGCACAAAAATCACTTTCGGCTAGATTACGAGTTTTGCATTATGAGTGAAAAAGCCTCATAACGCTGCTTTTTCACTACCGCTGCCATTACGAGTCTTGTCACAATAGCGCCTGTACCGCACACTGTTTTGGCCGTAACGCAACGTAATTACCACACCTTTCAATGAGACTTCCATAGCACTGGTATTACGAGTTTTACCTGGGAGGCCAAAAAGTGAGCGGTACACCCTATACTGACAAGATTCGTACCGCCATCTAAAGTCAGTAGTTATGGGTTTTGCGCTACAAAGCTGTAGCATAAAACTCATAACTAAAGTGTTACAAAGTACACTAACACCCATAAACTACCCCTAAACCGAGGCCCTTCCGCATCGCAAACACTATAATAAAAATATTAACCCCTAATCTGCTGCTCCAGACATCGCCGCCACTATAATAAACATATTAACCCCTAAACCACCGCACTCCCGCATCGCAAACACAGAGTTAAATATTATTAACCCCTAATCTGCCATCCCCAACGTCACCGCCGCCACTATACTAAAGTTATTAACCCCTAAACCTAACCCTAAGTCTAACCATAACACCTCTAACTTTAATATAATTAAAATAAATCTAAATAAAAATTACTATCATTAACTAAATAATTCCTATTAAAACTAAATACTTACCTATAAAATAAACCCTAAGCTAGCTACAATATAACTAATAGTTACATTATAGCTATTTTAGGTTTTATTTTTATTTCACAGCTAAGTTTGTATTTTTTTTAACTAGGTAGACTAGTTAGTAAATAGTTATTAACTATTTACTAACTATCTAGTTAAAATAAATGCAAATTTACCTGTAAAATAAAACCTAACCTGTCTTACATTAACACCTAACATTACACTACAATTAAATAAATTACATTAATTAAATTTAATTAACTAAATAACAAAATAGAAAAATCCCTAGCCTAAACTAAACTGCCAATAGCCCTTAAAAGGGCCTTTTGTGGGGCATTGCCCCAAAGAAATCAGCTCTTTTACCTGTAAAAAAAAATACAAACACCCCCCAACAGTAAAACCCACCACCCACACAACTAAACCCCCCAAATAAAATCCTAGCTAAAAAACAAAAGCTCCCCATTGCCCTGAAAAGGGCATTTGGATGGGCATTGCCCTTAAAAGGGCATTTAGCTCTTTTTCTTTGCCCAAACCCATAATCTAAAAATTAAACCCACCTAATAAACCCTTAAAAAAAATCTAACACTAACCCTCGAAGATCCTCTTATAGTTTTTGAAGACCGGACATCCATCCTCATCAAGCCGGGAGAAGTCTTCATCCAAGCGGGCAGAAGTCCTCAACAAAGCCGGGAGAAGTCTTCATCCAAGTGGCAAGAAGTCGTCCTCCAGGCAGGCAAAAGTCTAATAGGAATTAGTTAGGAAATGATTGTAAGTTTTATTTAGATTTATTTTAATTATATTAAAGTTATGGTTAGGGTTAGACTTAGGGTTAGGTTTAAGAGTTAATATATTTATTTAGTGTTAGTGATGTGGGAGGCCAGAGGTTTAGGGGTTAATAACTTTAGTATAGTGGCGGCGGCAATGTTGGGGGTGGCAGATTAGGGGTAAATAAATTTATGTAGGTTGCAGCGACATTGGGGGTGGCAGATTAGGGGTTAATAAGTGTAATGTAGGTAGCAACGACATTGGGGGCAGCAGATTTGGGGGTTTTAAATTTATGTAGGTGGCGGCGACATTGTGGACGGCAGATTAGGTGTTAATTTGTGTAATGTAGGTAGCGACGATATTGGGGGCAGCAGCTTAGGGGTTAATAAATTTATGGTGGCGGCGACATTGGGGGTGGCAGGTTAGGGGTTAATAAGTATAGGTAGGTGGGGCTGTCAGATTAAGGGTTAATAAGTGTAATGTAGGTGTCGGCGATGTTGGGGGTGGAAGATTAGGGGTGTTTAGACTTGGGGTTCATGTTAGGGTGTTAGGTGTAAACATAACTTTTCTTTCCCCATAGGAATCAATGGGGCTGTGGTATGGAGCTTTACGCTCCTTTATTACAGGTGTTTGGCTTTTTTTTAGCCGGCGGTCCCCATTGATGTCTATAGGGAAATCGGGCACGACCACGTATAACCAGCTCAAAGCAGCGCTGGTATTTGTGTGCGGTATGAAGGTGAGCGGTGGAAATAACTTGCAAGTTATTAGCGAGCCACTCATAACGCAAAACTCGTAATCTGGCCATTTGTTATTTGCAGGGAAGCAGGGTACCTACAGTATGTCACTTTTTATTAGGAACAGACCACTGATATAAAATCAATGTCTGATTGTGTCTGGTCATGAAAAATATGAAAGGGACATAAAACCCCAATGTTTTTCTTTTATAAATCAGATAGAGCATACAATTTAAAAAAGTTTCCTGTTTACTTCTATTATCAAATTTAAATTGTTCTCATGGTATTAACCGCTGAAGTAAATGCCTAGGTAGGTCACATGCAGGGGTCTGGAGCACATTGTGGCTGCAATTTTGCAAGAATGCTTTTAAACACCAAATGGCAGGAGTGTTTATATAAGACTGTTAAAAGCATTTTTGCAGAACTGCTGCCATATAGTGCTCTAAACATGTGCATGCACCTGAGCATACCTACCTACGTTTCAACAAAGCATACCAAGTATATTTGATAATAAAAGTGAATAATAAAGGTTTTTTTGTTATCTATATCTGAATCTTTAACATTTTGTTTTTCATGTTTCTTTACTGGCAGGTTAGGTGTGTAACCTAGTGTAGTATAGAAGTGTATCCTATTGTGTAGTTTTCAGGAGTGTACCCAATGACTGAAGCGTCTGGGTCTATTTGCAACCTAGCATGAAATATATTATTTCCTAAATATTTCTAAAACATTCTTTGTGGTTCCACATTCTGCATCAGTTCATCTTTTCAAAGCATAAACATTTAGGATTCTATACCTAGTGATTCAATAAACTCATCAGCCTGATGGCAAAGATGGGTAAGACAAGCCATAATAATATTATATGTATCCGCCAACCTCTGTAAAAGATCAGTTAACAAAAGTTTTAAAAAATGAATACTTTCCCCAAAAAATCTTTGTTAATGTAATTCTACAAAATGTCATCTATTTTTACACTCCCCCAGTTTTTCCATTTATTTGGATACCTGCAATGTTTTATTAACTAAGAGCTATGAGCCTTGACAATACAACAAAACACTGTGACCATATTGTAATTTAACAAAAAAAAAAAAATGGATATAATTGCATCAATTTGGACAGGATACCAGGGGAAAGAATGATAAATTAGAAGCCAATGTAGAACCAAATATGTAACCATCTTCCTACTGGAAGTTTTTTTTTTTCTTTCTTCAAATCATGTAATAAAAATTGATGCATTCTTGTGGGGAAATTAGTACCAGTATGCAGCGTGAAATGCATAAATAAGTGCAAAGGAAAGTATTTGTTAAAAAAAAATTGTGTCAAGAGAGTGTTTAGTGAAAGCAGGTAAAGAAATTGGTTTCAGCAGAGTATGGATGCACAAAATGTGGTAGAAGTAACCAGTTTTCCTACCAGAAAAATTTAGTAATTTTGGACTGTATCCTCCAGATCTACATTTTTATCATAGGAAAATGTGCAAGGCAAACCTCAGAGGTGAGAAAGGAGTAGTGGGCGAAGGTATGTACAGGGAATATACCCCAAAAACATGGTGTCATGCAGGGTATCATAGGATTAAAAAGGCAAAGTTGACAAGGGAAAACAAGTTTGCCTGCGATACCAGTGGAGGCCCAAGATATGTTTTGGAACTAAATGAGTATGAGCACCATATTTTGGAGCAATTGGGACGTGATGTAGTGGGAGGGGTAAATGTACCAAGCAACAGTAAATATATTCTAGGTTACTATAGTTTCTCATACAACGTATATGTGTTGAAATTTTGAAACATATTGGAATTAATCCATAGTAAAATTGAAATTCTTAAGTCTCCTTTATATGTAAATCAGTTATCATAGAGTACTGAAATTACAGAGTCACTTTGTGTAGGATAATGGATATTCTGCTCTCTCCATGAATCCAGTTTTGAATTCACATTTGTGTCTGACAATGGTCTTCACTTTCTGTGCTAATGGAGTTCTTCATCTGTATTTCAATTTTATTTAGTGAAATAAAGTATAAATTATGGGTATTTTAAAATGTGTTGCAGGCTGACGTAATCAGGTCCCTGAACACATGCCGTATGACCCTGGTGGTATATAAGTCCCGCCCTGTACATGAAGTGTAGCGGCCCGCGGTTTAGGAACTAGGTGGCTCTGCTGACAGATATTGCCACACTAGTCGGCAGAAGAAGGACTAATAACATACAACGGAAAGAAGGTGTAGAGTAATAAAATATCAATAATATCCAGGTATATCTGTAAACATTTATAGTGATCACTATACAACATCTACAGGTGAAACTCGAAAAATTTGAATATTGTGCAAAAGTTCATTTATTTCACTAATGCAACTTAAAAGGTGTAACTAATATATGAGATAGACTCATTACATGCAAAGCAAGATAGTTCAAGCCATGATTTGTCATAATTGTGATGATTATGGCTTACAGCTCATGAAAACCCCAAATCCACAATCTCAGAAAATTAGAATATTGTGAAAAGGTGCAATATTCTAGGCTCAAAGTGTCCCACTCTAATTAGCTAATTAAGCCATAACACCTGCAAAGGGTTCCTGAGCCTTTAAATGGTCTCTCAGTCTGGTTCAGTAGGAATCACAATCATGGGAAAGACTGCTGACCTGAGAGTTGTGCAGAAAACCATCATTGACACCCTCCATAAGGAGGGAAAGCCTCAAAAGGTAATTGCAAAAGAAGTTGGATGTTCCCAAAGTGCTGTATCAAAGCACATTAATAGAAAGTTATGTGGAAGGGAAAAGTGTGGAAGAAAAAGGTGCACAAGCAGTAGGGATGACCGCAGCCTGGAGAGGATTGTCAGGAAAAGGCTATTCAAAAGTGTTGGGGACTTTCACAAGAGCCACCACACACAGACGGATCCTGGACATGGGCTTCAAATGTCGTATTCCTCTTGTCAAGCCACTCCTGAACAACAAACAATGTCAGAAGCATCTTACCTGGGCTAAAGAAAAACAGACCTGGTCTGTTGCTCAGTTGTCCAAAGTCCTCTTTTCTGATGAGAGCAAATTTTGCATCTCATTTGGAAACCAAGGACCCAGAGTATGGAGGAAGAATGGAGAGGCACACACTGCAAGATGCTTGAAGTCCAGTGTGAAGTTTCCACAGTCTGTGTTGATTTGGGGAGCCATGTCATCTGCTGGTGTTGGTCCACTGTGCTTCATTAAGCCCAGGGTCAACGCAGCCGTCTACCAGTAGATTTTGGAGCACTTCATGCTTCCTTCCGCAGACAAGCTCTATGGGGATGCTGACTTCATTTTCCAGCAGGACTTGGCACCTGCCCACACTGCCAAATGTACCAAAACCTGGTTCAATGACCGTGGGATTACTGTGCTTGATTGGCCAGCAAACTCGTCTGACCTGAACTCCATAGAGAATCTATGGGGCATTGCCAAGAGAAAGATGAGAGACATGAGACCAAACAATGCAGAAGAGCTGAAGGCCGCTATTGAAGCATCCTGGTCTTCCATAACACCTCAGCAGTGCCACAGGCTGATAGCTTCCATGCCACGCCACATTGAGGCAGTAATTGCTGCATTGATTGCATGTAATATTCTAATTTTCTGAGATTGTGGATTTGGGGTTTTCATGAGCTGTCACAATTATGACAAATCATGGCTTGAACTATCTTGCTTTGTATGTAATGAGTCTATCTCATATATTAGTTTCACCTTTTAAGTTGCATTAGTGAAATAAATGAACTTTTGCACGATATTAAAAAATTTTGAGTTTCACCTGTGTATGTATATATATATGAGACAAAAGAATGTCAAAAGGTGCACAGATAGGAAATAACCACAGAAAGGATATATAACAAATATATATATATATATAGTGCTTAAAAATGAGGATAATAAATGAATTTTAAAAAAATGGGGTAATCACACCTAGTGAAAATTCAAAATTTAAAAATTCATAGATACAATAAAATGAAATAATATTACATTCAAATAGATCAAATAGCTCATAGCTCATAATTCATAAAACACAAACACACTCAATGCAATGAAAACAATCAAATGTGATAGATATGAAAAGTGAAAATAAAAAATAAAAAAATAATAAAAATAAATATAAACAGCTGGCACCAAAACAGGTGTTAATCCGTTGGTGCCTAAATGTATTCAGAATAAAGAAGTTGTATAAAATCAAATGTTGTGTGTGTTGGTAAACAGTGTCTCAGTTCTATATCAGTTCAAATAGAAGCAACGTAGGTGGAGTATGTAGTTACAAATGACTTTCAAAGGTGTTCACAAATAAGTGCAAAAATGCCCACTTACTAGAAACTACCTCAATCAGATGAGGTAAGTGCTGCACATGTATTGAAACCAGGGTCCTGTATCCATCAGTCAGTTAATGTGCTTCGCCATTTCCTGGGTATTGTAGATTCCTTCCTCTCTCTCTTTCTCTGATGATCCGGTGTCTTGAAGTTGGATATAAACACAGGTTGGCATACTCACAGTAACAGGAAGAGACTGGAGCGGTAGCGCTACTGGAATGGGGTTCCCACAACCACTAGAATGAATGTGGTGTAGTTCTGTTGTAGGTGAAGGTAAGGTACAGGCATTCAGTATGCAGGCAGACAAGATCAATCCGGGAATCAGAGAGGAGAAAATCCTATGGGGGGGGGGGCTAAGTGCCGTATTGAAATGGAATTAATGGAATAGAAATATTTTATGTTGCAGAACATTTCCTTTCTCTCATTTGGAGATTTCAATGCAACACGGGTACAATATAGGGCCTCTAAAACATTTGGATTCCCTACTATATGGAAAAGTCACATTTGACTGCCTGCCATAGCATGGGTGTCTCTGAGAGATATACAAGATGTTTGGAAATTCTGTACAAGGCAACAATAACAGTCTTTAAGTGTCTTGATAATGTTGGCTGACTCATTCCAACCACAACACAGGACATTAACTGAAATGATCCTGTGACCATAAAGTGTTAAACTGACAGAAGCTTTAAAATTACAGGGACGGCTTGTGTTTGAAAAGTTACTGCTTCTAAATCATCCTGGATTTCATTAAAAAGGAAAATATCTTCACTATTTCACGGCCTGTGTTTCCAGTCCACATCAAGGCAGAAAGACCCTAGCGACCCTTATGCATCATCTTTGATGGACAGTTTCTTCACTTTGCTGTTAGGCACAATGGTGTTTTCTGCATCTTCTAAGTATAGACCCCCCCCCTTCCATGTCTACTCTATAAGCAATAAAAAAGATATATGTCACTAATATCCTTGTGAGCCATTAAATATAACATCTGACTGGTATGACAAACTAGAATCCAGCTATCCACTATTATTTCCTATGGTGTTCACAACAACAAAGGTATCAAATCAACATTTGTTATTTGGGCATTTTACTAGATGCAAAAATTTGATAGAGCCAGATTTGGCTAAGTAAGTGCGGAAAAAAGCTTAAATTGATCACACTCAAATTTACATTGATTGTCAGTACAGGTAATCAATGTTGTCATTAATTTTAATACGGTGGGTAGCTTCATAAATTAGAAGTCATAATTATATTTATATTTTGATGCGTGAACACAACTACATTGGTGTTTGAAGCATTCATAAATGGTGGCCATATATTAACTTGCCCAAGGCTCCTTTCTCTCTAGAACCTGATAAATGGTAACCTGGGGACTATATCTCAGTAATAACAGTGTGGTACCCAGGTAGGTGTGGATTTTGACCTACATACACTTTTTGACCTTTGAAACTCTTGATTTGATTCACTGTTTACATTAGAACAGCTGAGTAGACAATCTGTGTATGCACACACCATCTAACTCTCGGGAGCACACATTAACAACTTATAGTATAGAGTGGGTAGGACCTCTCTGTACATCACTACACTACAGAAAAAGAGATGCAAGGGGAAGGAGCAATAAAATAAAATGGAGTAAGAAAAGTATATATTTGTATAATATATAAAATCAAATTTATAAAAAATAATACATTGGTTTAGTTATGAATATCATTTGGGATATCCTGGTAAGATTTAACAGTTCTATTTTACCATTAGTTTTAAAGGGACATAATACTCATATGCTAAATCACTTGAAACTAATGAAGTATAACTGTTAAAAGCTGACAGGAAAATATCACCTGAGCATCTCTATGTAAAAAAAAGAAGATATTTTACCTCACAATCTCCTTAGCTCATCAGAGTAAGTTCTGTGTAAAAAGTTATACTCAGCTGCTGCCCAGCTGTAGGTAAAAAAAAATAAAAAAAATTAAGAAATAAACAGCAGCCAATCAGCATCAGCAGTGCTGAGGTCATGAACTCTTTTACTGTGATCTCATGAGATTTCCCTTAACTCTCATGAGATGTCATAGTAAACTTCCTTACACTGAATAGGGAAATAAGATGAGTGTGCACGTAAGCTCACTCCCTTAGCTGCCCCGGGACAGGCATACTGATTTGCTGCTTAGAAGTCCTTTACAATGGGATGTGGCTACAGAGGAATTTTTTAGATAAAATATCTTTCTTTTTAACATAGAGATGTTCAGGTGATATTTTCTAGTCAGCTTTTTACAGCTATGCTGCATCATTTTCAAGTGTTTCAACATTTGGGTATCATGGCCCTTTAAGTATAAAGGGAAAAAAATAGATTTTGAAATATATTCCTCCAGTTGTATATTAAGACAAAAAAAAAACACAAAACATGAGATACAGTAAAATCTATGTAAAATCAATAAAAGGCCATCATAAACCTTGTATCATAATATACTGTAACAATATGATGTTTTGCATATTTTAACTCAAAATTATTCAAATAACACAACATAATAAATGTTCATACTATAGGGTTTATGCCAATACAACATGACTGCCTAGTGCGTACACAAAAACAACGCAGCTTCCAGACTGTTTTCAAACTCCATCCTACTCCTTTCTTCTGGTAGGGCATCACATAAGGCTGGAGAGATCTTAAAGCCTTCTCAGGTAACTTTTGTTCCCACAAAATGACTATGAAACATAAAATTAATTGAGCACATCATCCCTCCTAGCAGTAGGTTCCCAAAGGGAAGTTCCAGCATACAACCCAAGATAAGCACCACTATGTTTAGAGGCTTTGTTCTCTCTGTCTCTCCAAACAACCTTCCATCTCTGTGAGGATTAATGCTAAGCCACCACTGGCAGGCAAACTAGCCTATTCTACATCAGTAGGCAACAATTACTCATAGCTGTAAGCCTATGTGCCCGGCTGTTTGTAGATCACCTGCATAAGAGCCGATTACAACAGTGTAACTCTCAGCAGGGACCTCTACCCATTTGACCCCCTATAAATGTTACCTTATATACCGCCTATGTTTATAGCGCTGCGGAATCTGTTGGCGCTCTACAAATACCTGATAATAATAATAATAGCTGGCATCTCTCGGCAACTCTAAATAAAAATAAGCATAGAAAGCATCTCAAGACAGTCCCCAACTCAACAGAAGCTGTGTCAAAAGCAGGACCAGAGCTATGAAAGAGTTTCACAGGCTCACATATGTAAGTATTAAGTAGGTTCCCCAACAATGGAAAAGGGGTTTATCGTGAGTATTACAAGTTGAAAGTAAACCAGATTGAGTGCAATTGAAGTTAACGTGCGTATGGATAGCGCATCTACCGAGCTGTGGTTAACTGAAATGTAAAAGTGTCACAAAACACATAAAAAATTACACAGTACATTTACACTCATAACAACACTATCTAATAACAATTATTTAAAAAAAATACACAAAAAAGTTATAAAGGCTCAAAGATATGAGGTCTTAAAGGGACAGTCTACACCCATATTAAGCGTTGGTTATACTGTTTATTTATCGATGATAGTGCTAACTCACCCGCTCTAATCTTTATCTGTTGATTGTACAACCGACATCTCTGAAACTAAAAGTTTATTTACAGCCGTTATAAATGGCCGCCAAACTCCGCCCATCCACTTCTCCTTCTAAATTTTGGGACCTTCTCTATGTGATCCATGCTCGTGCATGGTCAGTCACATACGTCACATGCGTGTGAATACGCATGCCCGAATATCCAGAAGAGACGTGAAAGCAAAAGTCCGTCTGCGCTGATATTGCATGTACAATTCAAACAAATTTACGTGTGGAAATTGCTATCAAATTTTCGTTCCGGTTTTTTAGTTCCACAGCGTGTGCGCATGTGCGAAACGACTAAAGCGCGATCAAGTATTTCCATCCGTGATCTATTTTTGATTGGATGGTTTCAATCGAGAGGCTTGATGATCTAATATTAGGAGGGGCATGGCGGCCATTTACAAGGAAGAAACACTGAGTTTGGGCTATGAATAAGTCCGGTGGTGAATCACTATGGTCACTGAAGTGGGGTGAGTTTGAACGATCTACAGTAGATATAAAATATAAGCGACACTTAATAGGGGTGTAGACTGTCCCTTTAAGTGTTTGAGGGGAACAAAGGGCAGGCAAAGGGCTTACATATTCTGCCCTCACTGGACTTATAAACAAAGATTCTTTATTCATGCGACGTTTCGGAGCTCACTAGCCCCTTCCTCAGACCATATGTAGAAATATGTATTTATGAATAAATAGAACATATTCTGCTATTTAAAGAACATTGGAATGTGATCTGGTTAGCACATCATGAGAATATGCAATTGCCGATCGGGTTTGCCCGCAAGTAGGATGTAGGTTTTTTTCCCCACTTTCTGCTCCATTGACTTCTATGGAGAATACATTAACACGTGCATAATATCCTAACTTCGGCTTTTTTCACGCATTGGGTTAGCGCACAAGAGAAAACGTTTTACTTTCAACATGTATTACAAGCGCTATCCGATGCGCACAAAAAGCTTACTTCTAGCAGAGTTACCACACTAGCGGGAGCGTTAAATACCACTCCACTGGCCCAATATCAGCATATATCCTCTTCAGAAACCATTAGGTATTAAGAAGAATTTGCCATCCTGTAGGGTTGATTATTCTGATTACTTAAATGGAAAGATAGTGTAAGGTTACAAGACTTGGAAAAAAATATCTCTGCCATCTTTTTTATACCCAGAGATGTTCCAAATCCAAAAGATCACCAATTATTGTCATTGGAACAACAACACATTTAGGAACAAAATAAACCAAAAGCTTTAACTTTATGTTGTTCCTGTTTCCAAAGATGTGATGTAACCTTTTTATCGCAGTGCTAAAGAGGTATCCAACCAAGCCCTTTCGAGAGGAGGCAATGCCAATCTTTGGAGTGAATGCTTTCCCCAGCCCAAAAGTAAAATCTATTCTGAGCCCTAGAGTGATGCGACCCTCATTCAAAATCCCAAAAAAGAAACTGCTACTTGATCCATGAAGTTAAAAAAATTGGACCAGACTTCTTCGACTATATGACTATATGGCAGTTTTTGGGGTAGATTTAACAAAGGTCGAGTGGACATGATTCACAGTAGCGAATCATGTCTGCTCAACCTCACTAAATGCCAGCAGCATACGCTGTCGACATATAACATTGCACAAGCATTTCTGGTGAAATGCTTGTGCAATGCCGCCCCCTGGCTACAAGCAGGGTCTGTCAATCATCCTGATCGTATCCAGACAAAGCTGTTTAAAGCAACAACGGTAGACACTTATGTAGAATGAGGAGAGAGATAACAAAGCAAGTTAAAAAGTCTGTTTATTGCAACGTAAAGTTAAGAACATGCAGAGCACAGCTAACAGACCTACACAGCTGACGCGTTTCCTGCCCATCAGGGCACTTCCTCAGGGCTGTTGTACAGGTGTGTCATACCTAGTTAAGTGCACAGGTAGGATTGTAAACCCAACCAATTAAAATACATTTGGGCCACACACCCACTCCGTACACCTATCACATACAATCTAATAAAACACATGCACAAAATGATAAAAACATACAAAGCTGAAATATGGTATCTCATCTACCAATAAGTAAAGCATATACTGATATTTACTATTGATTGCAACATACGCCTGCATCCATAATAAACAAATTAAATTTTAGATATTAGATAGATGCAACAAGACATACAATTAACATATACGCTTTGTGGATAAAGAAAACAATGTTATAGATGGAATGAAAAAATATAGAAAAAGACGAAAAGACTTCTGATGTAATGTTATATAGTCATTGAACTAGTTCCAAATTAACAACCGTGGCACTAGTCACCTAAACATCACAACTACCCAAAAACATATATATATATATGTATATGCATATGTAAATAAGATTATCACAAACAACCCAAAGGCTCAAAGTGTACAAAGTGTATAAAGGTCAAATGCTATACATATGTATTATAAACTAATGAGCCTCAGAGGTGCAAGCGACAATCAAAGACATAGCAAGAGTCGTGTTTGAATAGTGACTACATGTGACAATATCATAAGATTGCTACAGTCCATGTATATAATATAATGTACATAAAATACATATATATATATATTTATATATATATATTTATATATATATATATATATATATATATATATATGTGTGTGTGTGCACATTACAAAGACAAGGCATGAAAAAAATACATATAGAAACTAATAAAGGTATTAAAATGCTAAATAACTTCGATATCAATATCTGGTATATTCTATTATTTATTTTATATGAACTTTAGCAAAAGGCAACCGTTATCAGGTTTTATTAATAAAAAGTTTAACATTGCTAATTTCATTAATACCCAAAGGTGACCCTGTGCGCAAAGTATAAATCCAAAAAACTTTCTTTTTACAAAGTTTCTGAAATTTATCTCCTCCTCTGCAGGCTAAATTAACCAATTCTATGCCTTGAAAGGTAAATGCCTCTAGGCGATTGGTATGTCTAAAAAAATGTTTCGCCACTGGTGTTTTGGGTACATCATCCTTAAGTGACAACAGATGTTCCCTAACTCGATCTTTGAGCATCCTTGAGGTGAGTCCCACATATTGAAAATTACAGACTTTGCATGTTATTAAATAGACCACATAAGTGGAGTTACAATTAATACGTTGTTTAATAGAAAAGACCTTTTGCGTAACTGTCGATGTAAATGTGTCTCCTTCTCTAGTGTAGTTACAACTTTTGCATTGTCTGCCTCTACAACCATAGAAGCCTAAATTGGGTGTTAACCAATTTCTACCAGTCCCTCTGTTAGATCTGCCTGCAGCAAAATCTTATCTTACTATATCATTGATGGTTTTACTTTTTCTAGAAATAAAATTACATTTTCTAGATATAGTATGTAAATCTTTATCATTCTCCAGAAGTGGTAATCTCTTTCTTATAATATTACAAATATCTGAAAATTGTTTGCTATATGTGGTAATGAAATTAATGCCTGCATTATTTCTACTTGTTTTAACCCTATCTAACAGTAAAGTGTCTCTGTTAAAATTGGATATCTGTGTTGATAAGGTATCTAAAGTTGTTTTGGCATAGCCTCTCTCCATAAGATGTTCTATCAGATTATTGGCATGTTTCCAGTAACTCTGCAAATCACTACAATTACGTCTAAGCCTAATAAATTGCCCCTTGGGTATGCCCTTCTTTTTTAGATGGTAGGGATGCAAAGAATCCGCTCTCAAAATCGTATTACCTGAAATCTCCTTTCTATAGACTTCAGTGGAGATTTTTGACATATCATGGCTTAATAACACATACAAATAAGGCATTTTGATTTGATCAAAAGTAAATTTTAAGTTGTTTTCATTATTATTTAGGTGTGCCACAAATTCATCCAACAACTGTAAATCACCATCCCCTATGAGCAGCATATCGTCTATATATCTCGTATGAAATTTTATCTTAGCTTTAAATAGAATTCTCAATCCAAAAAGGGCCCATTCCTCAAATTCAGCTAAATATAAATTCTCATATTAAGGGGCGGATTTAGCCCCCATCTCCGTGCCCCTTAATTGGATAAAAAAAATCACCATTAAAGATAAAATAATTATGGTTTAATAAAAATGATATAGCCTCAAGAATATAAGAAATGAGGTTTGAGTCATAATCGAATATTTCTCTAACATGTTTTTGACTGCTTTTATCCCTAGGTGGTGTGGAATACAATAATATAACGACACTACATCTATAGTGACATATGTATAATTCTCAGCCCATTTGAATTCCCTCAACAAATGTAATAAATGTTTTGTCTCTCAAAAATCCAGGTAAAGATTGAACAAGAGGTTGCAGTTGGGCATCTGCCCACTGACCTAACTTTTCCCCCAGGGAGCCGATAGCTGATATAATCGGCCTCCCTGGAAGATTAGTTACAGATTTATGTACCTTCAGTAAGAATTTAAACAAAGGTATTCTAGGGGAATCAACTAAAATAGATTCTATCAATTTCTGAGAATATTTTCTTCTAGACCCTTATCCAAGAGATGTTTTAACTCATTCAAGAATTTCCTTGTGGGATTAAATGTCAGCTTCTTATAAGTTTCTGTATCACTCAGCTGTCTGTATGCCTCTTCCAAATATTGTTGTCTGCTTAGTAAGACAATGGAGCCCCCCTTATCTGAATCCTATATGACTGGATCAGGATTATTCCGTATTCTGTCAAGTGCCCTGCGTTCATTCTTACTAAGGTTACTAAAATTTCTCATCTTATTTTCACTCATCACTTTCTCTGACAGACTCAATAAATTTTGCTCTATAATAGAATGAAAAACCTCAATGGCATCACTTCTAGCATGTACAGGATAAAATTAACTTTGTCCTGCAATCTTGACCAACCTCTTTCTGTCACCAGAGCTTCATTACTAGATTCACTAATCATATCATGGTTCTGTATATCTTTAAAATGATTTTTTTAACGTGATTTTCCTAATAAATTTATTTAGATCTAATATGGTGTTGAACAAATTGAATTCCTGGGTAGGGGAAAAACCTAAGCCTTTTGATAAGACTCTATTCTCAAAGTCAGTTAGTGTTACAGATGCTAAGTTAATGATTCTTTGTTGTTGATCTTTTAATGCTTCATCTTTGCTAATTTCTGGCGACTTGGATAGCGTGCCACTTCTTTGGTCATCACTGGTATCTTGACTCCTCCCCCTTCTTTGTCTCCGTCCTTGGGTAGCAACCCATTTTTTGGTCTCGCTCCCAATTCCAATATTGGACGATCTTCAGTCCTAATAGGAGTAGATGTATTAGTGGGGGTAATTCCTGTGACTTGTCTAGAATCCATGTCCAAAGAATTGGCAGATGCTGAGACAGATCCATCACTTTCAAAGCTCGAAAAAGTTACCTTTTTAGCATTATTTTTATTTTTCTGGACTTTGTTTTTTTTTTTTTTTTTAAACTTTATTTTTGAAAATATTTTTCACAGGTGAGCCTAAACACTGTCACATAGCATTATACAATGGTTGTCATCATATGGCAATAACAATATGAGGTATAGCATAGTCTTTTCAAGATATCCAAGTCTGGAGTAGGTCTATCAGATCTTATTCTGGGCCATGTGGAGCGGTCAAGCCCCCTGCATATTTAAAACGTTTAAGAAAACACAACTATACAAAACAATACAAAACATATTCACAATTAAATACTGGCAAACTGCATCAGTGAGTCTAGGGGGTGTTGCAGGGTAATACCGTGCCAAGTATGGAAAAGTTATGCTCCGAGGCGCTAACTGCACTATGTTGAGGTCTACTTTCATACTCCGGTAGGATTCTTCTTGCACTTATAGTGTTAGTGCGTAGTCAGAGCTTCCATAATAGGCATTAATGCTGCAAGACTGCAGTTATGTCAATAGGCTGATGCAGTCATGCCAACTAGTAACATAAAACATAAAACAGAAACAGAAAACAATCTAAGTACCTTTGATATGTAGATAAAGAAGTGTTCAGGTTGCTGCGTCGGCGGATGGATGTGCTCACAGTCCAAGGGTCTCCTCATGTAGCCGCTAGGACTTCTAGTGATTTAGGCCTAGATTTAGAGTTCGGCGGTAAAAGGGCTGTTAACGCTCCGCGGGCTTTTTTCTGGCCGCACCATAAAATTAACTCTGGTATCGAGAGTTCAAACAAATGCTGCGTTAGGCTCCAAAAAAGGAGCGTAGAGCATTTTTACCGCAAATGCAACTCTCGATACCAGAGCTGCTTACGGACGCGGCCGGCATCAAAAACGTGCTCGTGCACGATTCTCCCATAGGAAACAATGGGGCTGTTTGAGCTGAAAAAAAACCTAACACCTGCAAAAAAGCAGCGTTCAGCTCCTAACGCAGCCCCATTGTTTCCTATGGGGAAACACTTCCTACGTCTGCACCTAACACTCTAACATGTACCCCGAGTCTAAACACCCCTAGCCTTACACTTATTAACCCCTAATCTGCCGCCCACGCTATCGCTGACCCCTGCATTACACTTTTAACCCCTAATCTGCCGCTCCGTAAAACGCTGCCACCTACGTTATCCCTATGTACCCCTAATCTGCTGCCCTAACATCGCCGACCCCTATGTTATATTTATTAACCCCTAATCTGCCCCCCACAACGTCGCCGACACCTACCTACACTTATTAACCCCTAATCTGCCGAGCGGACCTGAGCGCTACTATAATAAAGTTATTAACCCCTAATCCGCCTCACTAACCCTATCATAAATAGTATTAACCCCTAATCTGCCCTCCCTAACATCGCCGACACCTACCTTCAATTATTAACCCCTAAACTTCCGATCGGAGCTCACCGCTATTCTAATAAATGGATTAACCCCTAAAGCTAAGTCTAACCCTAACACTAACACCCCCCTAAGTTAAATATAATTTTTATCTAACGAAATAAATTAACTCTTATTAAATAACTTATTCCTATTTAAAGCTAAATACTTACCTGTAAAATAAATCCTAATATAGCTACAATATAAATTATAATTATATTATAGCTATTTTAGGATTAATATTTATTTTACAGGCAACTTTGTAATTATTTTAACCAGGTACAATAGCTATTAAATAGTTAAGAACTATTTAATAGTTACCTAGTTAAAATAATAACAAATTTACCTGTAAAATAAATCCTAACCTAAGTTATAATTAAACCTAACACTACCCTATCAATAAAATAATTAAATAAACTACCTACAATTACCTACAATTAACCTAACACTACACTATCAATAAATTAATTAAACACAATTGCTACAAATAAATACAATTAAATAAACTAGCTAAAGTACAAAAAATAAAAAAGAACTAAGTTACAGAAAATAAAAAAATATTTACAAACATAAGAAAAATATTACAACAATTTTAAACTAATTACACCTACTCTAAGCCCCCTAATAAAATAACAAAGCCCCCCAAAATAAAAAATTCCCTACCCTATTCTAAATTTAAAAAGTTACAAGCTCTTTTACCTTACCAGCCCTGAACAGGGCCCTTTGCGGGGCATGCCCCAAGAATTTCAGCTCTTTTGCCTGTAAAAGAATAAATACAATACCCCCCCCCCAACATTACAACCCACCACCCACATACCCCTAATCTAACCCAAACCCCCCTTAAATAAACCTAACACTAAGCCCCTGAAGATCTTCCTACCTTGTCTTCACCATCCAGGTATCACCGATCCGTCCTGGCTCCAAGATCTTCATCCAACCCAAGCGGGGGTTGGCGATCCATAATCCGGTGCTCCAAAGTCTTCCTCCTATCCGGCAAGAAGAGGACATCCGGACCGGCAAACATCTTCTCCAAGCGGCATCTTCGATCTTCTTCCATCCGGTGCGGAGAGGGTCCATCTTGAAGCAGGCGACGCGGATCCATCCTCTTCTTCCGATGTCTCCCGACTAATGACGGTTCCTTTAAGGGACGTCATCCAAGATGGCGTCCCTCGAATTCCGAATGGCTGATAGGATTCTATCAGCCAATCGGAATTAAGGTAGGAATTTTCTGATTGGCTGATGGAATCAGCCAATCAGAATCAAGTTCAATCCGATTGGCCGATCCCATCAGCCAATCAGATTGAGCTCGCATTCTATTGGCTGATCGGAACAGCCAATAGAATGCGAGCTCAATCTGATTGGCTGATTGGATCAGCCAATCGGATTGAACTTGATTCTGATTGGCTGATTCCATCAGCCAATCAGAAAATTCCTACCTTAATTCCGATTGGCTGATAGAATCCTATCAGCCAATCGGAATTCGAGGGACGCCATCTTGGATGACGTCCCTTAAAGGAACCGTCATTAGTCGGGAGACATCGGAAGAAGAGGATGGATCCGCGTCGCCTGCTTCAAGATGGACCCTCTCCGCACCGGATGGAAGAAGATCGAAGATGCCGCTTGGAGAAGATGTTTGCCGGTCCGGATGTCCTCTTCTTGCCGGATAGGAGGAAGACTTTGGAGCACCGGATTATGGATCGCCAACCCCCGCTTGGGTTGGATGAAGATCTTGGAGCCAGGACGGATCGGTGATACCTGGATGGTGAAGACAAGGTAGGAAGATCTTCAGGGGCTTAGTGTTAGGTTTATTTAAGGGGGGTTTGGGTTAGATTAGGGGTATGTGGGTGGTGGGTTGTAATGTTGGGGGGGGGGTATTGTATTTATTCTTTTACAGGCAAAAGAGCTGAAATTCTTGGGGCATGCCCCGCAAAGGGCCCTGTTCAGGGCTGGTAAGGTAAAAGAGCTTGTAACTTTTTAAATTTAGAATAGGGTAGGGAATTTTTTATTTTGGGGGGCTTTGTTATTTTATTAGGGGGCTTAGAGTAGGTGTAATTAGTTTAAAATTGTTGTAATATTTTTCTTATGTTTGTAAATATTTTTTTATTTTCTGTAACTTAGTTCTTTTTTATTTTTTGTACTTTAGCTAGTTTATTTAATTGTATTTATTTGTAGCAATTGTGTTTAATTAATTTATTGATAGTGTAGTGTTAGGTTAATTGTAGGTAATTGTAGGTAGTTTATTTAATTATTTTATTGATAGGGTAGTGTTAGGTTTAATTATAACTTAGGTTAGGATTTATTTTACAGGTAAATTTGTTATTATTTTAACTAGGTAACTATTAAATAGTTCTTAACTATTTAATAGCTATTGTACCTGGTTAAAATAATTACAAAGTTGCCTGTAAAATAAATATTAATCCTAAAATAGCTATAATATAATTATAATTTATATTGTAGCTATATTAGGATTTATTTTACAGGTAAGTATTTAGCTTTAAATAGGAATAAGTTATTTAATAAGAGTTAATTTATTTCGTTAGATAAAAATTATATTTAACTTAGGGGGGTGTTAGTGTTAGGGTTAGACTTAGCTTTAGGGGTTAATCCATTTATTAGAATAGCGGTGAGCTCCGATCGGAAGTTTAGGGGTTAATAATTGAAGGTAGGTGTCGGCGATGTTAGGGAGGGCAGATTAGGGGTTAATACTATTTATGATAGGGTTAGTGAGGCGGATTAGGGGTTAATAACTTTATTATAGTAGCGCTCAGGTCCGCTCGGCAGATTAGGGGTTAATAAGTGTAGGCAGGTGTCGGCGACGTTGAGGGGGGCAGATTAGGGGTTAATAAATATAATATAGGGGTCGGCGGTGTTAGGGGCAGCAGATTAGGGGTACATAGGGATAACGTAGGTGGCGGCGATTTGCGGTCGGAAGATTAGGGGTTAATTATTGTAAGTAGCTGGCGGCGACGTTGTGGGGGGCAGGTTAGGGGTGAATAAATATAATACAGGGGTCGGCGGGGTTAGGGGCAGCAGATTAGGGGTACATAAATATAACGTAGGTGGCGGTCGGCAGATTAGGGGTTAAAAATTTAAATCGAGTGGCGGCGGTGTGGGGGGACCTCGGTTTAGGGGTACATAGGTAGTTTATGGGTGTTAGTGTACTTTAGGGTACAGTAGTTAAGAGCTTTATAAACCGGCGTTAGCCAGAAAGCTCTTAACTCCTGCTATTTTCAGGCGGCTGGAATCTTGTCGTTAGAGCTCTAACGCTCACTGCAGAAACGACTCTAAATACCGGCATTAGAAAGATCCCATTGAAAAGATAGGCTACGCAAATGGCGTAGGGGGATCTGCGGTATGGAAAAGTCGCGGCTGAAAAGTGAGCGTTAGACCCTTTAATCACTGACTCCAAATACCAGCGGGCGCCCAAAACCAGCGTTAGGAGCCTCTAATGCTGGTTTTGACGGCTACCGCCGAACTCTAAATCTAGGCCTTAGTGATTTAGTCAGTCCAGGTCAGTAGTGTGTCAGTTAAGAGTCAGGGTCTGAGTCCGACTCTGGTATACACCAGCGTCCCCGTAGGTTCTCATTTAGCATGAACATAGAATGCTGGAAGGGGCACAGCAATTTCTTCCTCAGTCCCTTTGGTAGGTGTAATATGTACGGGTCCCACTTAGTCATAAATGACTTAATTCTAACATCACGGTTACTCTGTGTGTCTGCATGTTCTGCCAGAAACTGTTGATGTATAGCATGAGTTAATTTTTTGAAAGGGGGCTCTCTGTTCTTGGCCCAATATTGTAGGATTAATTTCCTAGCCACCAGCACTACTATATTGGAGAATTTTCTGTGTTTTAGTGGTAATGAGATGTCTTGAAAGAAAAATATGACAGCTGCGTTTAAAGTTAAATTAGTTGTGAGTATTTTGGACAGCCAAAATCTAACCTTACCCCAAAACCTCTGCAGCTTAGGGCAATCCCAAACTAGATGCGTCCAGTCCGGGGCAGACACTGAGCATTTAGGACATTCACTTGCTGCGTCTTTTACCCATTTGGATCTAATTGTCGGCGTTATGTATGCGTGATGTAAGAATTTTATTTGCGTTTCTCGCAGGCCCGCAGACAGGGTGGTTTGTCTGACTGTAGCTATACTACTTAAGATGTGGTCTGTTGTGACCTCAGGTATCCTTTGCCCCTGCCACTTAGTGTTGATGTCCTGCAGTGTTTGCGTTTCATGGTATGTGACTATTGCTTTGTAAATGGGAGAGATTGAGTGATTTCCCTGAGAGGCCAGATTGCATAGAGCGACAATTTTGTTAGTGGTTAGCGAGGTCAGTCCCTCAGTCAGGAGAGTTTGTGTGTAATGTCTACTCTGGAAATAGGCGAATCTGTGTGAGGCCGGGAGAGTGTATTGTGTTTGAAGGTCGGAGAAGGGAAGCAACTGTTGTGTCGTAGGGTTAATCAGTTGTGCTATCATAGTCAGTCCTTGGCAATCCCATTGTTTAAAGGCAGTAGTGGTGTATCCTGGGAGAAAGTTAGGATTTCCCTGGAGCAGTAAATATTTGCTAAATGTGAACTCCATCCCCCATGTTTTGCAAAGTTTGGCCCAGGCTCTCAAGGGGTCCCTAAATAATGTATTGTGTTTTATGTGTGGGGGGAGTGAGGCCAGAGATGTATGTGGTAAGAAAGCCGGATGTATAGGTGCTAGGAGTTCCCTCTCTATGGGGGGGGGGGAAGTAATCAGATTGCGCTAACCATCCTATGACTATCTTTGTCAGGGATGCCCAGTTGTACCACCTGAGATTAGGAAGACTGAGTCCACCAGAGTTGACTGACATTGCGAGGTGGAGTCTGTTAATTCTTGGTTTCTTATACTGCCAGACAAAGTTACCAAACAGGGTCGTCAAGGTATTTAAGTCACGCTTAGTCAGTAGTAAAGGGAGCATCTGGAGGGGGTAAAGCAGCTTTGGTAAGATAATCATTTTCAAAAGTTGAATTCTCCCCGTGAGGGATAGTGGCAAGTTTCTCCAGCCTGCCAGCTGGCTTTGAATGAGGGTTAGAGTTCTGCTTATATTTAGATGGTACAACTTGCTCATGTCAGTATGCAGCTGTATCCCCAAGTATGTGAAAGTGCCTGAGGTCACTTTTAGGTCGGTACCTTGCAGTTGTGTTTTTTTAGTGTTTCGTAACCATGTAAGTTCGGATTTATCTAAGTTGATTTTATATCCAGAGATAGCGCTGAATTTATCTAAAATACACAGAAGTTTGGGTATGTTAGTGTGTGGGTTAGAGACATATAGGAGAAGGTCGTCAGCATATAAAGATAAGTGTACGGTCTGCCTATGAATTTTTAGGCCCTCACTATGTTGGCGGATGTAACATGCAAGAGGCTCCATCGCCAAGTTGAAGAGCAATGGAGAAAGGGGGCATCCCTGTCTGGTTCCCCTTTCCAAAAGGAATGAGGGAGATACCTGACCGTTGATAATAATGGAAGCTGAGGGTGAAGCGTAGAGTTGTTGAAGTGCATTAAGAAAATTCCCTGATATGCCAAATCTGTCTAGTGAAGTATAAAGGTGGTCCCACTCTATTCGATCGAATGCTTTTTCAGCGTCGATAGCGAATAGGCATGCGTCTACATTGGGTTTTTGATGTTCTGGATAATGTGCGTTACTGTAATGAGATATGACTGCTAGTTTTTTTCTAATGTTGACTACTGAGGTTCGGCGTTTAATGAAGCCTGTCTGATCTGGATTAATCAGATCTGGCAGTATCTATGCCAGCCTGTCCGCCAGTATCTTGGTATATAGCTTATAGTCGCTGTTAAGCAGCGAGATTGGTTTATATGAGGAGGGTCATGCATGGTCGTTATTCGGCTTTGGAAGAATGCATATGTTGGCGTCAGTGAATCTCGCGTCTGGGGTAGAATTCCCCAGTAGGTAGTTGGTATATGTGGAAGCCAGCACTGGGGCTATGTCAGTGTTAAGAATCTTGTAGTACTCAATGGGGAGGAAATCTGGGCCTGCTGCTTTCCCTATTTTTGAGTTGCCAATGGCTCTCAGCACCTCCTGCACCTGCATGGGGGAGTTTAGACTCTCTCTCTGGGATTCAGACAGTTGAGGTATTAGTATATTGTTCCAGAATGCATGCTTGTCCTTTTCCTCAATGGTCTGGCTAGTGTATAATGATTTGTAATAAGCTGTGAACTCCCTCATTATATATTTTGTATCAGTCTTAAGATGTGTCCCAGATTTAATTGCGGATATGAAGGATTTAGGTGTATGAATTTTAACCAGATTTGCTAGGAGTCTGCCTTCCTTGTTACCGTGCCGATAGAACCTGCCTTGTCTGTGTATGTTAAATATATGGTCTAAGATTTGTAGGTGTGAGTCCCTTTCTTGTTTAGCGTCGTAGTATTTCTGGCGATTCTGTGCTGTAGGGTTAGTTAAGTAGGTGTTGTAGGCGGAAGTCAAGTTAGAGAGAAGTTGTGTAGCGGTTTTCTTCTGCGACTTAGAATAGTGTGCTGTGTAGGCTGTGATTCTGCCTCTGATAACTGTTTTGGATGCGTGCCAAAATAGGTCAGTGTTAGTTCTATGATTGTCGTTGTCAAAGGTGTATTCCAGCCAGAAGGCCTTCAGTTGCTGTCGAAATTCTACATTTGTGTACAAATATGAGGGAAACTTCCAAGGCTTTTTGAAAGGTGATATTTTAAGTGGTTGTAGTGTTAATTTTATGGGAGCATGGTCTGAAATTGTAATTGGAAGAATGGAGGTGTTCAGTATGTTAGGAGTGAGTTGGGGGGATGTGAGGAAGTAGTCAATGAAAAAGTGTGGTGTGTTTTCGAAACACAAGTATAGTCTTTGTGGTCAGGGTGTTGTAATCTCCAAAGATCGTGTAGTCCCAATCCCTCTCTAAACGCTGATATGATCTGTGTTTCTTGTTTGTGTTTGGGGTGCAGTCTTTGCTTTGAAGAGGAGCAAGTTTGGTCATAAAATCTAATGGGCACGCCTGCGCCATATTAAAGTCCCCCCCCACTATAACAGGGGAGTCTGAGTGTTGGGCAATGAGTGACTGCATAGATGCCCAAAACATCACGTCAGAGTGATTGGGACCATACACATTTCAGATCTGAAATTTATAGTCTTCGGAGTGTATGGAAGTGAAAATGTAGCGTCCTTTGTCATCTATTTTTGTGTTGGAAAAAGTTTTAGGTAGATTTTTCCTTACTAAGATTGCCACCCCACATCTCCTCCCCCCCCGAAGGTGAGTAGAGGATGTGCCCCACCCACCTTATTTTAAGTTTCTCATGTTCCTCTGCAGTGAGATGTGTCTCTTGCAGCAAAACGATATCCGCATGTATAGAGTTAAGGTATTGTATAATTCTGCTCCTCTTGGCTGGGGAGGTTATGCCTCCCACGTTCCAAGAGACTATATTAAGGTTTATAGCCATGTGCGGGGTTAGTGAGGGAGTATTGGCATCAAGCATGCTTGAGGATGAGAGTAAAAGGTATCACAGAGGGCAGTAAGTCCAACCTGGGTTCGTATGATGTCGGAGGAGAAGTGCGTAGGTGCAGTAGTATTGCTAACAGGACCTAGGGTGAGGTGTGGTGTGAAAGGAGACTTACTAGCTTTATAGGTGAGGGACGGTCAGGTAAGGAGTTCATCTGTGGTCCAATTGTCTGTTTGCCGCCAAGCCATCCGCCGACTGCAACCATTGAGAATTCTTTTAGGAGGGAAACAAAAAAGATAGTTAGGGCATACCCTGAATTTGAAAGTAACAGCGAGAGGCAGTTTTGGTATGGCACACTATGGGTATAGGCCCTTACATAGTAGCTGAGAATTAGGGGGCATGCCCTGATGCTAAACAAGTCAGGCATGCAAACACTGTATGTGGTACTAAGGAAAATAGAGTAACATACAAGAAAAAAACAGTAAAAAAGATAAACACATTTAAACAATAAAATAACAACTTGCAAGAACTGTCTCCCTAGGGAGTCTGGACTTTGTTTTTATTGTAATTCTTATTTGTATTGCCTTGTTTATTCGTTTTTTGTTTAGTAGCAGTCCAAAAATATACAACGGATAGTTCATAATCTTTATTATCTCTTTCTTGTATTTATTGTCTGACAGTTCTGTACTTATTTGATCTAATGTCTCTTCCAGTTGTTTCTGGTATGTGTCATAATTCACTTCATTTTTATACAGCTCTAATTGGATATCCAGCTGTTTTATTTCCTCCAACACAGCGTCCCTTTGAGTCTTTTTGAAGTGAATTAGCTTTTGCATCAAAATGATAGAACACTCTGATAGAGACTCATTCCATTCTGTCATGAATTCAAGGTGTTCCTTGTGGAAAGCAGGGAATTTCTATATTATAAGTCCCCTTGGCATTTTATTTTCCTTTACATATAGTTCAAGGAACTGTACATCCCACCAAAGTTTGAGTTCTTTAATGTGAACCCTTTCTTTCTTTGAGAATGTTGTTCCAATATCAGCTTTGTCTTTAGCATTAAAAACAGATTCTGTAGCTGTGCTCTTAAATAACTTTATAAATTTCTCCATCCTACATGTGTCATCTAGGGACGCCATGTTGTTACTAGTGTGTCCTTTGCAAGAGCATATACTATATATTTAGGACTTAAAGGAGATTCTCCAATTGCACTCACAAAAACTTAAGTCCAATTGTATAGATATCCTCAAATTAATAAATAACTGTAACACTAATAAACCAATGAATGTTCATAAGAGAAACACATAGTATCCAAAAAACGTGTTCTCAATTCCAGGTGTTACATAAATCATTTAACGGATCCACTAGTGTAATTCAATAGCAAGTATAAACATTACCCCTTAAAGCTGTACAGACTGCACTCTCAGCCTGTCTATGTTTGTAGAATACCACATCCAAACAAAGTTCCGTGATGCATACAATGTGTCACTGTGCAAAACGCCGTAAAAAATATAGCAATTTACTCATGGATCTAGGGTAGGTTCTTGTATGCTCATGCGGGTACATAGCGGTAAGTGAAGATCCTGGTCCCGTATCAGATCGGGACGCTTTCAGTCTGCCACCTAAATGGTGACGGAGAAGTTACGACCACTGCTTCTTAACTTTCTTTTCAGGCGGACTTGAAGCAATGGGGCTCCGAAGCAGCACCCGCTACTTAATAAATGGACCCCTTTATGTACAGTAGTGTAAATATGTAGTGTATGCAATTAAATCCTAGACAATGAAAGAGGCAGCAGCATTTAACTCACCCAAAATAGACCAACATATTTTATATACTGGCATTGGGCTAGATTTACTATACCAGCAGACCGACTGGTTCACAAGTATCCCCACTTGCAATGTTACATTGCACGGCAAAAATTAACATTGCTCAAGAGGATTCTTGTGCAATTCGGCCCCCTGCCCCGCCGCAACCAATTATACTAGTGCAGGGAAAGTCAATCACCCCAAATGAGCAAGTGTAGGGTTGGTTGATCTTGCCACCTTTGAGATGGCAAAGAGAAAAAATAGTGGTTTCTCTTTCTTAAATATGTGGCAACAGACTCACTATGTAAACCTGCTCCTCATAGCCTAAAAAGCAGTGAATACAGCTTAATAAATTTGGCTCATAGGATACCAGAAAGGTTAAGTAGGACAAAACAAGCACATACAAATAAGGGATTACAGTCGATAGCGCAGGGTGCGTTGTATTGCTCTCAATCTCATGTTAAGAATAATGCTCAATCTGTTATTACAAATGGATGGTTACATTTTTTTACCAGAGCGTCATAACGCAGCTGAAATTGTTTTTAGTGCATCCTATACTTTTAATGGATAGCTCAGGGAGAGCTATTAGCAGACTCATCACATTCATATTACAAGTGAAGAGATATGTTGTGCTTGAGCCACATCCAAAATACTGCAGTAAAATGTAGCTTTTTTTGAGAATTGAAGTGAACCATTATTATTAACCCCTTAACTGCTGAGCCATTTCCACCTCTGTGCTGAGCTGTTTTGGACATTTTACATGCTGGTCAAACCCAACGGTAGGCCATTTTTAATTGAAAAAAAACTATATATATTATAAATTGTTTTTATCAGCAGGCCCAACAGATTCAAACTATAATGTTATTTTATAAATATGTGTGTTTTTTTTTCTAAACTCTATAGTCAAAAAGAAAAAGGGATGATCCGCATATAACAAAGGGCCTTACGATATTTTTAAGTTAAGTTTGATCTGCACATGGGGCTCCCATAAGTCTCTATGGCCTAGATTTGGAGTTCGGCGGTAAAAGGGCTGTTAACGCTCCGCGGGCTTTTTTCTGGCCGCACCATAAAATTAACTCTGGTATCGAGAGTTCAAACAAATGCTGCGTTAGGCTCCAAAAAAGGAGCGTAGAGCATTTTTACCGCAAAAGCAACTCTCGATACCAGAGTTGCTTACGGACGCGGCCGGCCTCAAAAACGTGCTCGTGCACGATTCCCCCATAGGAAACAATGGGGCTGTTTGAGCTGAAAAAAAACCTAACACCTGCAAAAAATCAGCGTTCAGCTCCTAACGCAGCCCCATTGTTTGCTATGGGGAAACACTTCCTACGTCTGCACCTAACACTCTAACATGTACCCCGAGTCTAAACACCCCTAGCCTTACACTTATTAACCCCTAATCTGCCGCCCCCGCTATCGCTGACCCCTGCATATTTTTTTAAACCCCTAATCTGCCGCTCCGTAAACCGCCGCCACCTACGTTATCCCTATGTACCCCTAATCTGCAACCCCTAACACCGCCGACCCCTATATTATATTTATTAACCCCTAACCTGCCCCCCACAACGTCGCCGACACCTGCCTACACTTATTAACCCCTAATCTGCCGAGCGGACCTGAGCGCTACTATAATAAAGTTATTAACCCCTAATCCGCCTCACTAACCCTATCATAAATAGTATTAACCCCTAATCTGCCCTCCCTAACATCGCCGACACCTAACTTCAATTATTAACCCCTAATCTGCCGACCGGAGCTCACCGCTACTCTAATAAATTTTTTAACCCCTAAAGCTAATTCTAACCCTAACCCTAACACCCCCCTAAGTTAAATATAATATTTATCTAACGAAATAAATTAACTCTTATTAAATAACTTATTCCTATTTAAAGCTAAATACTTACCTGTAAAATAAATCCTAATATAGCTACAATATAAATTATAATTATATTATAGCTATTTTAGGATTAATATTTATTTTACAGGCAACTTTGTAATTATTTTAACCAGGTACAATAGCTATTAAATAGTTAAGAACTATTTAATAGTTACCTAGTTAAAATAATAACAAATTTACCTGTAAAATAAATCCTAACCTAAGATATAATTAAACCTAACACTACCCTATCAATAAAATAATTAAATAAACTACCTACAATTACCTACAATTAACCTAACACTACACTATCAATAAATTAATTAAACACAATTCCTACAAATAAATACAATTAAATAAACTAGCTAAAGTACAAAAAATAAAAAAGAACTAAGTTACAGAAAATAAAAAAATATTTACAAACATAAGAAAAATATTACAACAATTTTAAACTAATTACCCCTACTCTAAGCCCCCTAATAAAATAACAAAGCCCCCCAAAATAAAAAAATTCCCTACCCTATTCTAAATTAAAAAAGTTACAAGCTCTTTTACCTTACCAGCCCTGAACAGGGCCCTTTGCGGGGCATGCCACAAGAATTTCAGCTCTTTTGCCTGTAAAAAAAAACATACAATACCCCCCCCCCAACATTACAACCGACCACCCACATACCCCTAATCTAACCCAAACCCCCCTTAAATAAACCTAACACTAAGCCCCTGAAGATCTTCCTACCTTGTCTTCACCATCCAGGTATCACCGATCCGTCCTGGCTCCAAGATCTTCATCCAACCCAAGCGGGGGTTGGCGATCCATAATCCGGTCCAGAAGAGGCTCCAAAGTCTTCCTCCTATCCGGCAATAAGAGGACATCCGGACCGGCAAACATCTTCTCCAAGCGGCATCTTCGATCTTCTTCCATCCGGAGCGAAGCGGCAGGATCCTGAAGACCTCCAGCGCGGAACATCCATCCGGACCGACGACTGAACGACGAATGACTGTTCCTTTAAGGGACGTCATCCAAGATGGCGTCCCTCGAATTCCAATTGGCTGATAGGATTCTATCAGCCAATCGGAATTAAGGTAGGAAGTTTCTGATTGGCTGATGGAATCAGCCAATCAGAATCAAGTTCAATCCGATTGGCTGATCCAATCAGCCAATCAGATTGAGCTCGCATTCTATTGGCTGTTCCGATCAGCCAATAGAATGCGAGCTCAATCTGATTGGCTGATTGGATCGGCCAATCGGATTGAACTAGATTCTGATTGGCTGATTCCATCAGCCAATCAGAAAATTCCTACCTTAATTCCGATTGGCTGATAGAATCCTATCAGCCAATCGGAATTCGAGGGACGCCATCTTGGATGACGTCCCTTAAAGGAACAGTCATTCGTCGTTCAGTCGTCGGTCCGGATGGATGTTCCGCGCTGGAGGTCTTCAGGATCCTGCCGCTTCGCTCCGGATGGAAGAAGATCGAAGATGCCGCTTGGAGAAGATGTTTGCCGGTCCAGATGTCCTCTTCTTGCCGGATAGGAGGAAGACTTTGGAGCCTCTTCTGGACCGGATTATGGATCGCCAACCCCCGCTTGGGTTGGATGAAGATCTTGGAGCCAGGACGGATCGGTGATACCTGGATGGTGAAGACAAGGTAGGAAGATCTTCAGGGGCTTAGTGTTAGGTTTATTTAAGGGGGGTTTGGGTTAGATTAGGGGTATGTGGGTGGTGGGTTGTAATGTTGGGGGGGGGTATTGTATGTTTTTTTTTACAGGCAAAAGAGCTGAAATTCTTGGGGCATGCCCCGCAAAGGGCCCTGTTCAGGGCTGGTAAGGTAAAAGAGCTTGTAACTTTTTTAATTTAGAATAGGGTAGGGAATTTTTTATTTTGGGGGGCTTTGTTATTTTATTAGGGGGCTTAGAGTAGGTGTAATTAGTTTAAAATTGTTGTAATATTTTTCTTATGTTTGTAAATATTTTTTTATTTTCTGTAACTTAGTTCTTTTTTATTTTTTGTACTTTAGCTAGTTTATTTAATTGTATTTATTTGTAGGAATTGTGTTTAATTAATTTATTGATAGTGTAGTGTTAGGTTAATTGTAGGTAATTGTAGGTAGTTTATTTAATTATTTTATTGATAGGGTAGTGTTAGGTTTAATTATATCTTAGGTTAGGATTTATTTTACAGGTAAATTTGTTATTATTTTAACTAGGTAACTATTAAATAGTTCTTAACTATTTAATAGCTATTGTACCTGGTTAAAATAATAACAAAGTTGCCTGTAAAATAAATATTAATCCTAAAATAGCTATAATATAATTATAATTTATATTGTAGCTATATTAGGATTTATTTTACAGGTAAGTATTTAGCTTTAAATAGGAATCATTTATTTAATAAGAGTTAATTTATTTCGTTAGATAAAAATTATATTTAACTTAGGGGGGTGTTAGTGTTAGGGTTAGACTTAGCTTTAGGGGTTAATCCATTTATTAGAATAGCGGTGAGCTCCGGTCGGCAGATTAGGGGTTAATAATTGAAGTTAGGTGTCGGCGATGTTAGGGAGGGCAGATTAGGGGTTAATACTATTTATGATAGGGTTAGTGAGGCGGATTAGGGGTTAATACATTTATTATAGTAGCGCTCAGGTCCGCTCGGCAGATTAGGGGTTAATAAGTGTAGGCAGGTGTCGGCGACGTTGAGGGGGGCAGATTAGGGGTTAATAAATATAATATAGGGGTCGGCGATGTTAGGGCAGCAGATTAGGGGTACATAGGGATAACGTAGGTGGCGGCGCTTTGCGGTCGGAAGATTAGGGGTTAATTATTTTAAGTAGCTGGCGGTGACGTTGTGGGGGGCAAGTTAGGGGTTAATAAATGTAATACAGGGGTCGGCGGGGTTAGGGGCAGCAGATTAGGGGTACATAAGTATAACGTAGGTGGCGGTCGGCAGATTAGGGGTTAAAAATTTTAATCGAGTGGCGGGGGTGTGGGGGGAGCTCGGTTTAGGGGTACATAGGTAGTTTATGGGTGTTAGTGTACTTTAGGGTACAGTAGTTAAGAGCTTTATAAACCGGCGTTAGCCAGAAAGCTCTTAACTCCTGCTATTTTCAGGCGGCTGGAGTTTTGTCGTTAGAGCTCTAACGCTCACTTCAGAAACGACTCTAAATACCAGCGTTAGAAAGATCCCATTGAAAATATAGGCTACGCAAATGGCGTAGGGGGATCTGCGGTATGGAAAAGTCGAGGCTGAAAAGTGAGCGTTAGACCCTTTAATCACTGACTCCAAATACCAGCGGGCGCCCAAAACCAGCGTTAGGAGCCTCTAACGCTGGTTTTGACGGCTACCGCCGAACTCCAAATCTAGGCCTTAGCAAATAAAAATACATTTAATCATGCCAGGTGATCACGTTTACCACAGTAATCATCTGGCTATTAAACCCTGAAAAGTGCATTTATTTCAAAGAGGGGAGTCTGCTCTTAAAAATAAGGGGTCTCGGGGGTCTCACGCTATGGGGTCTATTTATCAAGCTCCGAACGGAGCTTGATGCCCGTGTTTCTGGCGAGCCTTCAGGCTCGCCAGAAACACAAGTTATGAAGCAGCGGTCTAAAGACCGCTGCTCCAAAACCTGTCCGCCTGCCCTGAGGCGGGGGACAGAAATCAACCCGATTGGATACTATCGGGTTGATTGACACCCCGCGAATCTGCAGGGGGCGGTATTGCACAAGCAGTTCTGGTGAACTGCTGGTGCAATGATAAATGCCGACAGCGTATCCCTTCTCCTCTTGCTATGCTGCAGACTTTTTGGGTTTCTGTGTTTAAGTGATGTCACGTCTAGCACAACGCTACCGCTTTCATGCCTAAATAGATGGGGGGGGGGGGGTCAGTGATTACCCCTGAAAGTGGCACTGCACCAGATAATGACACGTGGTTACCATCTGCGGTATCTGCATTGTGCAGATGACGACCATGTGTTGTCATTTGCTAAAAGGTTAATAGTGCTTAATGCTTAGAAAAGCCTCTTTTTTATTGCTTGTGTGTTAACCTAGACCAACTGCGCTCCGCTTAGGGTTGCTACCTCAGCCATGTTTTCCTGAACACTTATGAGTTATACATGCTGCAGGGTGTGCAGGGAGGAACATATATAGTGTTTCTGGACAGCACTATTTATATGCACTATTCATATTCCTCCCTGCACACCCTGCAACATGTGTAAATTATACGTGTCTAGGAAAATATGGCTAAGGTAGTAACCCTAGCTCCGCTTGTAATTTGGGTCATTAGTAAACTGAGAATTACAAATTGCATTGATCTTTGATTTTTGTTTCTGTTATTTGTGTTGATTTTATTGAATTTGCTGTAGTTCACTATGTACACAATCCGTACAGTGTTTCTGTGTTGTCACACATTTATATCACTTAAACAAAACTCCAAAATCAACTCTGATTGTAAAGTGTGAATAGAACTACTCACCTCATGGGAACTTGTAACCTTAAAAATCTATTTATAACAGCTGTTCTCATTAGCATGGGTTCTGCATACTTGTCAGTTTTTTGTAAATTGACTCCAGACATGAAAAGTAAATGAATCAGTTGGTTAACTATATTCACTCTAAGAGTGGTTTCCTTCATCATTTCATTTCCAATGCTTGGAGCAGTGCCCGCCCAGCAGTGAAAGAGTGCAAGGAAAAGAATTGTATGCAATGTCATCATTTTTAAAGTAGCAAAGCTAATTATTATTATTATTATTTATTTGTATAGCGGCGCCAAATTCCATAGCGCGTGTCCGCACCTGGTGAGATATTACATCAGTGAGCTCACATACTTATAAAGAACTGCTAAGAAACTATTTAAAAGGACAATACAGTAAAATTATAGTCATATCTATGTATAGGCATGGCATATATCTGCAAATAACCAATATATTACAAACTATTTGTATACTATAAAAATAGATTAACCAAATTAAGAACAGTTCAGGATTACACCCCTTGCCAGTAAATTTAAACTGGTTTAGCACAAAATGCATATTTCAAGCTCTTCTATTACACTTGTCATCATTTTTATCTTTTTTTATGCTCTAAGTTTTAATGAACGGTTCAATAATTTTTATATTTTTATAAATTGGGTGGTTCATGTTATCATTATCTTTAGTGCAACAGCATTGTTTGGATTTACACACACCACTGCCTCTGAAGAATGACAAGGCCTTGTTGATAGTGACTGGGCAGAATTTATGTTCCTGGTCACTTTTACAGTAGCCAATTAGGGACAGATATAAATGATTTTGTGTTTTGATCTAAGCAGTCACTGTGTAAAATATTGCATAGTCAGGTCAATTTCAGCATACTTAAATATGATGTGAAATATAAATGTGTTAATAACAGTGTACTAAGTACAAAAAAGGGTTAGCACATTGTTCATGGATGTATTTGTATTGCTTTAGCTCCCTGATGGATGTCTTCTGAGATAGCGAGAGAGCATATCTATGGAATGTTATAGGCAGTATATCAAGTAGCTATCCTTGTTTGTTTAATTTTATCTCAAGTAAAGTGAACGTCAAAAAGATTTAGTGACAAGATGGAATCAGAAAAGAAAACACTGGCTACAAAATAAATTATTGTCATGTAACAGCCATAAAACCTAGATAGACTACATTTACAAGGGGAAACAGACACCTAAACGTTACATTGCTGATCAGGAGAACGGAATGGTTGGGCAAAATTTAAAATTTTACTGCCATGGAGCTCTTAAACCAATGCAAGGGAGAGAGAGAGAGAGAGAGAGAGAGAGAGAGAGACAGAGGGGGGGAGAGAGAGAGAGGGGGGGGGGAGAGAGAGAGAGAGAGAGATAAAGGGGGGAGAGAGAGAGGGGGGGGGGGAGAGATAGAGAGAGAGACAGAAAGAGAGAGAGGTCCATTAACCCATGATATATATAAATATATATATATATATATATATATATATATATATATATATATATATATATATATATATATATATATATATATATATATATATATATATATATATATATATATAGGTATCCAAAACACCGGATCTTGCCCACAAAGGATAACTGCCTGGGTGCAACTTTGTAAAGAATAATACCCAGAAAAAATGCACTCTCAGGTCTTTCACAAACAAGTTACTTTTATTTCTGTAACGTTTTCGGAGGTCTTGCCTCCTTCATCAGCATGCTGATGAAGGAGGCAAGACCTCCGAAAACGTTACAGAAATAAAAGTAACTTGTTTGTGAAAGACCTGAGAGTGCATTTTTTCTGGGTATTATATATATATATATATATATATATATATATAGAGAGAGAGAGAGAGAGAGAGAGAGAGAGAGAGAGAGAGAGAGAGAGATGTGTCCATTAACCCTTGGGGGTCGATTTATGAAGCAGTGGATGCTGCTTCCGACCCTCTCCACTTCAGGTCCGCCTAAAGCAGAAGTTAAGAAGCAGCGGTCCTAAGACCGCTGCTCCTTAACTCGTCCGCCACCTCTGAGGTGGCAGACAGCAATCAGCCAGATCGTATACGATCAGGTTGATTGACACCCGATGCTAGCGGCCTTGAATTGGTCGCGAATCTGCAGGGGGCGGCATTGCACCAGCAGTTCACCAGAACTGCTGCTGCAATGATAAATGCCGACAGCGTATGCTGTCGGCATTTATCGATGTTTGGCGAACATGATACGATACAGTGTATCATCTCCGTGTGTACCTTAATAAATTTACCCCTTGGTGTAAGGGTTAATGGCCTTCTGTCTCTACATTTTATTTGTCTATTAAAAGTTACTTTTTATTCAGTATTGGTGCTCACGAATGCAGCCGTGTTCTGTTCTTTTGCTGTGTTTGCGGCTCACTCACTTGCCTATGGCATGCATCCCCGCAGCTGTGTTTACAGCCTGTAGATTTCCTGTACTTCCTGTTATGCAGAAAGCACGTGTTGAGGACCTCTAGCTGCTTGCTGAGTGCAGTCTCACTCAAAGATATTCAGTGACTCAAATAGACTCAGCACTCACTCCAAACTTTTTTTTATTTGTGACATTTTGGTGATAGACCTTCCCCTTCCTCAGACGAGGAAGGAGAAGGTCTATCCCCGAAACATCACAAATAAAGTGAAGTTTGGAGTGAGTGATGAGTCTATTTGAGTCGCTATATACAGCTGTGGAAAAATTGAGTCCACCGCAAAATTATCAGTGTCTCTTGTTTTATTATTTAGTGGTATGTGTTTAAGTAAAATTAACATTTTTGTTTTATTCTATGAACTACTGACAAAATTTCTCCCTAATTCAAAATAAAAATGTTGTAATAGCTGGTCAAAATAACAAAAAAGAGGCAGTGTTTTCAGACCTCGAATAATGCAAAGAAAACAACTTTGTATTCATGTTTAGACAGCACAATATTTCACAAGTCTTTCACATTGCTGTTGGATGACTTTATGCCACTGTGGGCACAAAAATGTAAGCAGCTTGGCTTTGTTTGATGACTTGTGACCATTCATCTTCCTCTTGATCACATTCCAGAGGTTTTCAATGGGGTTCAGGTCTGAAGACTGGACTGTCCATGACTGGGTCTTGATCTGGGTGTCCTCCATCCACAACTTGATTGACCTGGCAGTGTGGCATGGAGCATTGCCCTGCGAGAAAAAACAATCCTTACAATTGCGGAACATTGTCAAAACAGAAGGAAGTTTTCTCACAGGATAACCTTGTATGTGGCCTGATATATGCGTCCTTCACAACGATGAATCTTCCCAATTCCAGCCTTGCTGAAGCACACCCAGATTATCACCGATTTTCCACCACATTTTTGAGTTAGAGGCCTAAATGTTCATTTTACTCAAACACATACCTATAAATAGTAAAACCAGATAAACTGACAATTTTGTAGTGTAGATTATATATATATATATATATATATATATATATATATATATATATATATATATATATATATATATATATATATATATAATATTTTTAATAAATTCTTTCTTAGGGAATGATTACAATCTTGCATGCTTTTTTTAACAATGATTTCTGAATTTCAGGCATTATTATCATCACAATTTCAAAACGCCTCTGACGCTAACAACCCTAAAGTTCAAAACTGTTACCTCCCAAATTCAATATAAAGTTGCTATCAATCAACTAGATTACAAGTTTGTGCGTTCGTCTTTTAACACTGAAAATATGGCATTTTCAGCGTTAAAACAGCACTGCAGCCTTGACAAGTCTTGTCAGTATAGGTGTACCGCAAGCCTTTTACCCTGTAAAGCAACATCAGTACCGCACTCGTAAAAATTAACGGCTAGATTACGAGTCTTGCGTTAGCCTTAAAAAGCAGCGCTGAGAGGTCCCAACACTGCTTTTTCCCTAACGCTGCTATTACGAGTCTTGAAATGACAGGTGTACCGCTCACTTTTTTGGCCAGACTCGAAAATACTGCAAATCCACTTACGTCAATTGCGTATCCTATTTTTTCAATAGGACTTGCATAACGCCGGTATTACAAGTCTTCCAAAAAGTGAGCGGTACAGCCTCTCCTGTCAAGACTGGTACCGCATTTAAAAGTCAGTAGTTAAGAGTTTTGTGGGCTAACGCCATAGTATAAAACTCTTAACTAAAGTGCTAAAAAGAACACTAACACCCATAAACTACTTATTAACCCCTAAACCCAGCCCCCTCCCCACATTGCAAACAATAAAAAAATTAACCCCTAATCTGCCGAACCGGACATCGCCGCCACTATAAAAAATATATTAACCCCTAAACCACCGCCCTCCCGCTTCGCAAACACTAGTTAAAATGTATTAACCCCTAATCTGCCGTACCTAACATCGCCGACACCTACCTACATTTTTTAACCCCTAATCTGCCGCCCCCAACGTTGCCGCAACTATATTAAATGTATTAACCCCTAAACCTAAGTCTAACCCTAACCCCCCTAATAAATATAATTTAAATAAATCTAAATAAAATTACTACAATTCACTAAATAATTCCTATTTAAAACTAAATATGTACCTATAAAATAAACCCTAAGGTAGCTACAATATAACTAATAGTTACATTGTAGCTATCTTATGGTCTATTTTTATTTTACAGGCAACTTTGTATTTATTTTAACTAGGTACAATAGTTATCAAATAGTTATTAACTATTTAATAGCTACCTAGTTAAAATAAATTCAAATTTACCTGTAAAATAAATCCTAACCTAAGTTACAATTACACCGAACACTACACTATAATTAAATTAATTACCTAAACTAAATACAATTAAATACAATTTAAAAAAAATATCAAAAGTACGAAAAAAACCCTCACTAAATTACAGAAAATAGTAAAATAATTACAAGTTTTTTAAACTAATTACACCTAATCTAATCCCCCTAATAAAATAAAAAAGCCCCCCAAAATAATAAAAAGCCCTACCCTATACTAAATTTCCAATAACCCTTAAAAGGGCCTTTTGCGGGGCATTGCCACAAAGTAATCAGCTCTTTTACCTGTAAAAAAAAACTACAAATACCCCCCAACATTAAAACCCACCACCCACACACCCAACCCTACTCTAAAACAGACCCAATCCCCCCTTAATAAAACCTAACACTAACCCCTTGAAGATCACCCTACCTTGAGAAGTCTTCACCCAGCCGGGCCGAAGTCCTCCATGAAGCCAGCAGAAGTGGTCCTCCAGATGGGCAGAAGTCTTCATCGAAGCCGGCCAGAAGAGGTCCTCCAGATGGGCAGAAGTCTTCATCCAGGCGTCATCTTCTATCTTCATCCATCTGGCGAGGAGCGGGTCCATCTTCAAGACATCCAACGCGGAGCATCCTCTTCCAATGAAGTCCAACTGAAGAATGAAGGTTCCTTTAAATGACGTCATACAAGATGGCATCCCTTGAATTCCGATTGGCTGATAGAATTCTATCAGCCAATTGGAATTAAGGCAGAAAAAATCCTATTGGCTGATGCAATCAGCCAATAGGATTGAGTTTACATTCTAATGCCAGCTCAATCCTTTTGGCTGATTGGATCAGTCAATATGATTTAACTTCAATCCTATTGGTTGATTGCATCAGCCAATAGGATTTTTCTACATTAATTCCGATTGGCTGATAGAATGCTATCAGCCAATCAGAATTCAAAGGATGCCATCTTGGATGACGTCATTTAAAGGAACCTTCATTCTTCAGTTGGACTTCGTTGTAAGAGGATGCTCCTCGTCGGATGTCTTGAAGATGGACCCGCTACGCGCCAGATGGATGTAGATAGAAGATGCCGCCTGGATGAAGACTTCTGCTCATCTGGAGGACCTCTTCTGGCCGACTTCAATGAAGACTTCTGCCCGTCTGGAGGACCACTTCGCCCGGCTTCGTTGAGGACTTCAGCCCGGCTGGGTGAAGACTTCTCAAGGTAGGGCGATCTTCAAGGGGTTAGTGTTAGGTTTTATTAAGGGGGGATTGGGTGGATTTTAGAGTAGGGGTTCATGTTAGGGTGTTAGGTGTAGACATAACTTTTATTTCCCCATAGGAATCAATGGGGCTGCGTTAGGAGCTTTACACTGCTTTTTTGTAGCGGGGGAAGTCGTGCTCGAGCACATTTTTCCTGCTCACCGCTAACGTAAGCAGCGCTGGTATTGAGGTGAGATGTGGAGCTAAATTTTGCTCTACACTCACTTTTATGCGGCTAATGCCGGGTTTCTAAAACCCGTAATACCAGCACTGCCTGTAGGTGAGCGGTGAGGGAAAACTGCTTGTTAACAGCGCACAGCCTTACCGACAAAACTCGTAATCTAGTCGTAAGTTTTTTCATGGGATTCCCATAGCGCTGCCATTACGAGTTTTGCGGTGAGGCTAAAAAACCTGCGTTACAGCCTAAAATGACAAGATCCAAAACGTTATCTAAAAGCAGTAGTTATGAGATTTATGCTACAAATCTGTTAATAAAACTCATAACTTAACTGCTACAAAGTACACTAAACACCCATAAACAACCTTTTAACCCCTAAACCGAGGCCCTCCCGCATCACAAACACTATGATAAATTTATTAACCCCTAATCTGCCGCTCTCGATATCGCCGCCACTAACAAAAATATTAACCCCTATTCCGCCACTCCTGACATTGTCACCACTATAATAAACATATTAACCCCTAAACCACCGCACTCCCGCATCGCAAACACTATTTAAATATAATTAATCCCTAATCTGCCATTGGCCCACATCACCCCCACTATACTAAAGTTATTAAGCCCTGCAACGCCGCCACTATAAAAAAAACTATTAACCCCTAAACCGCAAGCCCCCCACAATGAAATATACTAAAGTAAACTATTAACCCCAAAACCAAAAGCCCCCCACATCGTAATAAACTAAATTAAACTAGTATCACCTAAACCTAACGCCCCCCTAACTTTATATTAAAATTACAATTTCCCTATCTTAAATTAAATTAAAACTTACCTGTCCAATTAAAAAAACTAAGTTTAAACTAACAATTAAATTAATATCATTATTAAACTAACTACCAATTAAATTAAACTAAAATACACATTCAAAAAATCCTAACACTACTCTAAAAATTACAAACTATCTAATTACAAAAATAAAAAAGGCTAAATTACAAAAAATAACAAACACTAAATTACGAAAAATAACAAACGAAATTATCCAAAATAAAAAAGAATAACATCTAATCTAATAGCCCTATCAAAATAAAAAAGCCCACCCAAAATTAAAAAAACCCTAGCCTACAATAAACTACCAATAGCCCTTAAAAGGGCCTTTTGTAGGGCATTGCCCTAAGTTAAACAGCTCTTTTAGCTGTAAAAAAAATACAAAGACCCCCCAACAGTAAAACCCACCACCCAACCAACCCCCAAAATAAAAAAACTAACGCTAAAAAAACCTTAAGCTACCCATTGCCCTTAAAAGGACATTTGTGGGGGGCAGAGCTAACCGCCATACTGATAGGACGTGCGCCACAAGAGGTCTAAAAGAAAAACTTCATGAAAGTGTCCCCGGAGGCTCACCTTGAGGAGACGCCTACTAACGCACCTGGTCGCCTCTTCCTACCACCTGATCAAGACCTGGACTGTGCCCTTTAAGGACTGGGGCAATGTTCTGGGGCATACAGGAAGATCCAGCTACACACGACGGACGGGAGATGGAGAGGAGGATCGTCCTCCACCCCACGCCGGCTTGGGCGCCACGGAGGTAGAGGTGAGGAACTCTCTCCAGGGGCGACATCGACCAACTCGGGCCTGAGGGGAGGGCGAGCTGAGCTTGTTACAGCTGTACAGAGATCAGAGGGCTGCCTTTTCCCACAAGGCACGAGCGGCCGCAACTGCTGGAGTTTGGGCCAAATGGTTTGAGCCACGCTCTCCTACCGTCAGAGTGTGTCGGCAAACCATGTCCTGAAGAGGTCGGAGAACAGAATACCCGCCACTTTGCCTACACCCCTGCACAGATACCGGCAGATCCTCTTCATCACTGGGGTCGGTCGGTTAGTACGGATTCCAGAGCCTCCACCCACGTGGAGGATACAGGTATCTGATTCCTATTACCTATGGGAAAATCGTGCGCAAGCACGTTTTACCTGCTCACCACTAACGTAAGCAGCGCTGGTATTGAGTTGAGATGTGGAGCTAAATTTTGCTCTACGCTCACTTTTTTGCGGCTAACGCTGGGTTTCTAAATACCCATAATACCAGCACTGCCTGTAGGTGAGCGGTGAGGGAAAACTGCTTGTTAACAGCGCACAGCCTTACCGACAAAACTCGTAATCTAGTCGTAAGTTTTTTCATGGGATTCCCATAGCGCTGCCATTACGGGTTTTGTGGTGAGGCTAAAAAACCTGCGTTACAGCCTAAAACGACAAGATCCGAAACGTTATCTAAAAGCAGTAGTTGTGAGTTTTACGCTACAAATCTGTTACATAAAACTCATAACTTAACTGCTACAAAGTACACTAAACACCCATAAACTACCTATTACCCCTAAACCGAGGCCCTCCCGCATCACAAACACTATGATACATTTATTAACCCCTAATCTGCCGCACTCAATATTGCCGCCACTAAAAAAAATATTAACCCCTATTCCGCCACTCCTGACATCGTCACCACTATAATAAACATATTAACCCCTAAACCACCGCCCTCCCGCATCGCAAACACTATTTAAATATAATTCATCCCTAATCTGCCGTTGGCCCACATCGCCCCCCACTATACTAAAGTTATTAAGCCCTACAACGCCACCACTATAAAAAAAAAATATTAACCCCTAAACCGCAAGCCCCCAACAACGAAATATACTAAAGTAAACTATTAACCCCTAAACCGAAAGCCCCCCACATCGCAATAAACTAAATTAAACTAGTATCCCCTAAACCTAACGCCCCCCTAACTTTATATTAAAATTACAATTTCCCTATCTTAAATTAAATTAAAACTTACCTGTCAAATTAAAAAACTAAGTTTAAACTAACAATTAAATTAATATCATTATTAAACTAACTACCAATTAAATTAAACTAAAATACACCTTAAAAAAATCCTAACACTACTCTAAAAATTACAAACTATCTAATTAGAAAAAATAAAAAAGACTAAATGCAAAAGATAACAAACACTAAATTACGAAAAATAACAAACAAAATTATCCAAAATAAAAAAAGAATTACACCTAATCTAATAGCCCTATCAAAATAAAAAAGCCCACCAAAATTAAAAAAAAAACCCTATCCTACAATAAACTACCAATAGCCCTTAAAAGGGCCTTTTGTAGGGCATTGCCCTAAGTTAAAAAGCTCTTTTACCTGTAAAAAAAATACAAAGACCCCCCAACAGTAAAACCCACCACCCAAACAACTCCCAAAATAAAAAACCTAATGCTAAAAAAAACCCTAAGCTACCCATTGCCCTTAAAAGAACATTTGTAGGGCATTGCCCTAAGTTAAACAGCTATTTTACCTGTAAAAAAAAATACAAAGACCCCCCCGAACAGTAAAACCCACCACCCAACCAACCCCCAAAATAAAAAACCTAACGCTAAAAAAAACGCTAAGCTACCCATTGCCCTTAAAAGGGCATTTGTGGGGGGCAGAGCTATCCGCCATACTGATAGGACGTGCGCCACAAGAGCTCTAAAAGAAAAACTTCATGAAAGTGTCCCAAACGAGCATTCTACTTATATATAAGCTTGCAAACTTGAGACTACCATACCCTAACTCATATGTGAATTACACGACCTTTTTTTGTGAGATATTCCTACTTTGCCTGGTTTATTAGAAGAACACACGGCCCAGGCAGGCTGAGGACAGGGCTCTCCGGAGGTTCTGGGCTCCACTCTGGAGGCTCACCTGTCACTATCTGCTACTGCTGGGGTCGCCACAGACTCAGAGCCGCATCCCCACCCAAGAAAAACTCCAGCTTTGTTCGACCGAGAGCCAGAAGCTCACCTTGAGAAGACGCCTACAAAAGCACCTGGTCGCCTCTCCCTACTGCCTGATCAAGACCTGGACTGTGCCCCTTGAGGACAGGGGCCCTGTTCTGGGGCTCACAGGAAGATCCAGCTACACACGACGGACGGGAGAAGGAGAGGAGGATCGTCATCCACCCCACGCCGGCCTGGGCGCCACGGAGGTAGAGGTGAGGAACTCTCTCCAGGAGCAACATCGACCAGCTCGGGCCCGAGGGGAGGGCAAGCTGAGCTTGTTACAGCCATGCAGAGGTCAGAGGGCTGCCTTTTCCCACAAGGCACGAGCGGCCGCAACTGCTGGTGTTTGGGCCAAATGGTTTGAGCCACGCTCTCCTACCTTCAGAGTGTGTCGGCAAGCCATGTCCTGAAGAGGTCGGAGAACAGAATACCCGCCACTTTGCCTACACCCCTGCACAGATACCGGCAGATCCTCTTCATAACTGGGGTCGGTCGGTTAATACGGATTCCAGAGCCTCCACCCACTTGGAGGATACAGATATCTGATTCCTATTACCTATGGGGAAATCGTACGCAAGCACGTTTTACCTGCTCACCGCTAATGTAAGCAGCGCTGGTATTGAGCTGAGTTGTGGAGCTAAATTTTGCTCTACGCTCACTTTTTTGCGGCTAACGCCGGGTTTCTAAAAACCAATAATACCAGCACTGTCTGTGGGTGAGCGGTGAGGGAAAACTGCTTGTTAACAGCGCACAGCCTTACCGACAAAACTCGTAATCTAGTCGTAAGTTTTTTCATGGGATTCCCATAGCGCTGCCATTACGAGTTTTGCGGTGAGGCTAAAAATCCTGCGTTACAGCCTAAAACGACAAGATCTGAAACGTCATCTAAAAGCAGTAGTTATGAGTTTTACGCTACAAATCTGTTACATAAAACTCATAACTTAACTGCTACAAAGTACAATAAACACCCATAAACTACCTATTACCCCTAAACCGAGGCCCTCCCACATCACAAACACTATGATAAATTTATTAACCCCTAATCTGCCGCTCTCGATATCGCCGCCACTAAAAAAAATATTAACCCCTATTCCGCCACTCCGGACATCGTCACCACTATAATAAACATATTAACCCCTAAACCACCGCCCTCCCACATCGCAAACACTATTTATATATAATTAATCCCTAATCTGCCATTGGCCCACATCGCCCCCACTATACTAAAGTTATTAAGCCCTACAATGCCGCAACTATAAAAAAAAAACTATTAACCCCTAAACCGCAAGCCCCCCACAACGAAATATACTAAAGTAAACTATTAACCCCTAAACCGAAAGTCCCCCACATCGCAATAAACTAAATAAAACTAGTATCCCCTAGTATCCCCTAAACCTAACACCCCCCTAACTTTATATTACAATTATAATTTCCCTATCTTAAATTAAATTAAAACTTACCTGTCAAATTAAAAAACTAAGTTTAAACTAACAATTAAATTAATATCATTATTAAACTAACTACCAATTAATTGAAACTAAAATACACATTAAAAAACTCCTAACACTACTCTAAAAATTACAAACTATCTAATTACAAAAAATAAAAAAGACTAAATTACAAAAAATAACAAACACTAAATTACGAAATTATCCAAAATAAAAAAGAATTACACCTAATCTAATAGCCCTATCAAAATAAAAGAGCCTACCCAAAATAAAAAAAAACCCTAGCCTACAATAAACTACCAATAGCCCTTAAAAGGGCCTTTTGTAGGGCATTGCCCTAAGTTAAACAGCTCTTTTACCTGTAAAACAAATACAAAGACCCCCCCAACAGTAAAACCCACCACCCAACCAACCCCCAAAATAAAAAAAACCTAACGCTAAAAAAACCCTAAGCTACCCATTGCCCTTAAAAGGGCATTTGTGGGGGGCAGAGCTAACTGCCATACTGATAGGACGTGCGCCACAAGAGCTCTAAAAGAAAAACTTCATGAAAGTGTCCCAAACAAGCATTCTACTTATATATAAGCTCGCAAACTTGAGACTACCATACCCTAACTCATATGTGAATTACACAAACTTGTTTTGTGAGATATTCCTACTTTGCCTGGTTTATTAGAAGACCATACGGCCCAGGCAGGCTGAGGACAGGGCTCTCCGGAGGGTCTGGGCTCCGCTCCAGAGGCTCACCTGTCACTATCTGCTACTGCCGGGGTCGCCATAGACTCAAAGCTACATCCCCACACAAGAATAACTCCAGCTTTGTTCGGCCGAGAGCTCACCTTGAGGAGACGCCTACAAATGCACCTGGTCACCTCTTCCTACCACCTGATCAAGACCTGGACTGCGCCCCTTGAGGACTGGGGCCCTGTTCTTGGGCACACAGGAAGATCCAGCTACACACGACGGATGGGAGAAGGAGAGGAGGATCGTCATCCACCCCACGCCGGCCTGGGCGCCACAGAGGTAGAAGTGAGGAACTCTCTCCAGGAGCGACATCGACCAGCTCGGGCCCGAGGGGAGGGCGAGCTGAGCTTGTTACAGCTGTGCAGAGGTCAGAAGGCTGCCTTTTCCCACAGGGCACGAGTGGCCGCAACTGCTGGTGTTTGGGCCAAATGGTTTGAGCCACCCTCTCCTACCTTCAGAGTGTGTCGGCAAGCCGTGTCCTGAAAAGGTCGGAGAACAGAATACCCGCCACTTTGCCTACACCCTTGGACAGTTACCGGCAGATCCTCTTCATCACTGGGGTCAGTCGGTTAGTACGGATTCCAGAGCCTCCACCCACGTGGAGGATACAGGTATCTGATTCCTATTACTTTTGGGATATGGCCTGCTACATCACCCCACACCCTCACCGTCCCACCTTCATCCAAGTTATTTGACCAAGGGGCCCTCCTCATATTTTGTCAGTTCTAAGATTCCCCACTGAGATACCTATGAGACCTATCTTTGGGGTCTAACACTATACTGACACCCCCTTAACTATCGGGGGACCCCAAGTTAAGCCTTCCAGGAACTTGTGAGGAAGCCCCATAAGACTTGCTAGCACCCACAAGGGTTCACTGCCAATTGCTACCCAACACAGGCCTGTGTCAGGATACCATACCACAGGCCCCCTGGGAAAGACACCCTCATTAGCCTTGTATTGAGGCAACATATTGGGCCACCGTGTAATTCATTTGCTACATTACCTTTTGGCTGCTACGTCAGCTTATGTGTCTCTGCTGCCCAGGCACAGAGTGGAGTGTATTTATTGTATGTTTGATCGCCCCGCTTACATCTAACCCACAGGATACGCTCACACATTCCTAGCTCAACACACTCATCAGGCCTAATATACTCCGAACTGCCTCCCAAACACCAAGTTCTAAGTTTTATTCAGGCTTCTTTTATACCTGTCAGCATATCTCACACCTAATTCTCTTAACCCACCCTCCCATATTCACTCCCTATAGCTTCCTATAGCTAGCCATTGAGCTGCCGCAGCCAGAGGGTGCCTCCTACCTAACTACAATTCTTCCTTATAACGCCCAATATTTTTACATGGCCGGGCGCGGACAGGTACCTTCTGCTTTATCTCCCTACACTGTAATTACCCCCCTGACAATAACAACACTACAGTAGGCGGGTTGTATATTTTATTATTCTGAGACGTCCTCCACTTGTTTAGGGGTCTGGTTAGGACTGATTGTACGCCTCATGAGAGGGGGCTGTTGTTGTGGCCCCCCCTGCACCTCTCCCTTTCAGGCCCTGCTTGTCTGGGCTAGTCACTGCCCCCTTCCTTTTTCCCTTCCATTTGGTCGTATCCCCTTTCCCCGAGGTGCGTGGGGGTATACGGGGACCATTTTACCCATGGGGGTTTGCATCTATATTGTATCTTCCTCTGTTATCTGTTATGCAGTAAGTTGAAATGTTTTAGATTTGACCTTTACAGTTGGGTGATGTCTAGCCCCGCTCTCATACCTTATTGCTAGCTACCAATGATATAGAACAGAGTAACATGTCAGGTGCAGGTCTTGTTTGTCTTTGTTCCCCTTGCAGCATTCAGAGTGGTCAAGGTGGGTCAATCTTGAAGGGGTACATTATACCCTTTAGCCAAACCCATCATGCCACATACTTCAACCCTAGGTACCCAGCCGGGACTCAAAAGTCTGTCCTTGATCATTTCTCTCAGCCTCGCAAAGAGCCGAACCCCCAGAGGAGAGTACCTAGCGATCCTGAGTAAATTAGAATGAGGGCTCCCAATCGAGCTCCCGATCCGTTACTCACCTTAATCATTATATCACTGAAAACACAATGCAGAAAATGTTAGCAGCTCAGACGAAATCTATCACAGCAGAGATCCAGCGAAGCTCAGCGGAGCTCAAGAAAGACATAGCGGAAATTAGAGACAGAGTGGACACCCTTGAGCGGCAGCACGATGATCTAACCATGGATCACTCAAACCTGCTCTCTTATGCCGAGAACCTTGCAGAGCAAATTACCCAGCTCAAACTAAAACTAGCTGACGTTAAAGACAGGGCTAGAAGGAACAACATCCACTTTAGGGACATCCCTGAGATGGTGGCAGCAGTCAACTTTCAATAGTTCTTTAAATCACTATATGCTGCACTTTTTGGGCCTCTGGAGGGCTCCCTACACGCCATGGAGTGAGCCCATAGGGCTCTTAGCCCAAGGACGGTGTCATCAGATAAGCCACGGGATGTGGTGGTTTGTTTTCATCAATTTCAAAGACCGCTTAATGCAGGCAGCTTTAAGTAAGCCCTCCCTTCCCGAGGCCTTCAAGGATATACAGTTACTGCCGGACCTCTTGGCGTATACACTACAACAACATAGGCTGTACGCCCCTCTTCCCACCCAACTTAGGAAGGCTAATATTAAATACAAATGGGGTTTCCCCACCAAGCTCATTGTGATGAAGGAAAATCAGACCCATGTCGTAACCTCTCCCTCTTTGGGCAGCACTATTCTTGCCAATGGTGGTCTCCAAACAGATCTGGGAACTCAAGCGGTGGCCCAATCTTGTTTAAGGGTTTCAGCCCCTGAATGGACACTCAAAGAACAGAGACCCAAGCGGCAGAAACACAGTCCCCCTGACCACTCCTTGAGGCCCCAAGCCTTGCCCACCTGAAGTCCCGCTGAGGAATCACAGTGACTGTCTCTTGTTAAATAATGTTAGAATTGTACCTTTTAACTTTTGTAATCAGTATGGTTATAGCTAGAAAAGTTTTGTTAACTCTTATGTTTGATATGTTTATATGGAGAGCGGGACTACTCATCTTAGCCCCTGTTTCATTAGTTCATGTTAGCTCACCCCCAACCTCAGGAGTCCGTACTAGGGCTCCACATAGGTGGACTACTTCCACGAAATCCGTCTTTCCCCCCTCCCCCCTTTTCCCCTCCACCCCTATCCCAGACCGTTTGCCTAAACCAGGTTATATAGGACACAGACCCACAGATGTCCTCTCTTAGGTTTCTCACCCACAATGTCAGAGGCCTGAACACTGTTGGTAAGAGGAGCCTTCTCGCCAGATCCCTAGATTTCAATAAAGCCGATGTACCCCTCTAGGTGATTAGGGACCCCTAAGCGAGGTTCCTTATTCTCATTTGTAATTTAGATCATGTTACCTACACTTTAGTCTCTATCTATCTACCAAACACCTCTCAGCCTAGATGCCTAAGGAAGATTTTGAATAAAGTCGAACAGTTCAAACAGGGTAGGATGATCCTAGCGGGCAACCTGAATATGCTGTGGGATAATGGGCTTGATAGGAAAAAGATTCCCTCTCAGAGACGCACTGCGGCTCCAGACTCCTTGAGCAGCAGATTTAGAGAGCTTATGACTAGGTTTAATTATTTCGATATCTGGAGGTCCCTACACCCCCGTGACAAATACTACACCCAATTCGCTCACCCCCACTCCACATACTCTAGACTTGACTATTCTTTCTTCCACCCCAAAACTCTAGACCTTGTATGGACCACGAGTATACACACATGTCCTTGGTCTGACCATGACCAGGTCATACTAGACCTGAATTCTAAACACACCACCAGATCTAGACCCTCATGGAGACTGCCCCACCATCTCTTGGCGGATATCCCCTTTAGAGAGGATCTTAGGAAGGAAATAAAATTTATACTGCAGATTAATGATTCCCCCGAGGTCCAAGACAACATGATTTGGGGGCATTCAAAGCTACTACTCGAGGACTATTCATACTCAAACAGGCACATTTCAGGAAACAGCCTGTCCTCTCCCTATATCAGGCACGCTGTCGGTTATGCACTCTAGAGCTACAACAACGCACCTCAGCCACCACAGACTTAGGGCGAGAGGTCAAGGACCTCAGAAAGCACATTTGTCAATTAGAATTTAGAAAGACCCAATACAATCTTTTTAGATTAAAACAGCTAATGTACTCGAAGGGTAACACAGCAGACACCATTCTAGCTAATAAATTAAGGCAGCGTAAGGGTGCATCATGTATTCATGAGCTTAAACTGGGCACACAGGTTGTCAGACTCCCCTCCTTAATTGGCTTGCAGTTTAGTGATTATTATTCCAAACTTTACAACATCCAGGATGAGGTGGGGCTTGATCAGTCTCCATCAGCGCATATAGGCCTGTTCCTGTACTCCTTGAAACTTCCCACTCTCGATGAAACACAAAAGGAACTTATAGATGTATATATCACATGTCAGGAAGTCAAACAGGTTATTAAAAATCTGAAACCCCTTAAGGCCCCTGGTCCAGATGGCTTCACTGCGATATTTTACAAAACATACTCCCATGAAATTATACCTTATCTTACCAGATTCTTCAACTTAGCAATGGACGAGGGCAAATTTAGGGGTGAGTTCCTTGAGGCCTCTATTATAACCCTACCTAAACCTAACAAGGACCCGACTTTATGCTCTAACTACAGACCTATATCACTCATCAATGCTGATGTTAAAATTTATGCCAAGATACTTGCTAATAGACTAGCGAGATTACTACCCACCCTTATTAGTCCAGACCAAGTGGTTTTCATTCCAGGAAGAGAGGACCCGGATAACACCAGGAGATTGTTGAACATCCTACTTGAAGCTGGGAGGTTGAATAGGCCCCTGGCAGTGCTCTCCCTCGACGCAGAGGAGTTCTTTGACCGGGTCCACTGGGAATATTTGTGGAGAGTTCTGGACAACTTCCAGATCCCAATACAGATTATTCAGGCAGTAAAGGCCCTGTATTCCGCTCCCACAGCCTCGGTCAGGAGCCTAGGGTTTAGCTCTCCACCTTTTCCCATCTCCAATGGCACGCAACAGGGCTGCCCCCTCTCCCCCCATCCTTTTTGCATTGGCAATTGAGCCCCTAGCTGCTACCATCAGAGAAGACAGGGATATCGTGGGAGTTACACTCCATGGTACGACTCACAAGGTGGCTTTATTCGCCGATGACACCACAATTTTCACATCCAAACCCATACAAACAATACCCAAACTTTTATCTCTGCTAGAGACATTTAGCACTCATTCATGCTATAAACTGAATCACAATAAATCCAAAATATACGTGCAAGGTTTCTCTGAAGATGTCTCCAAATGCATACACGACAAACACAAAATTTATAATTAACAATTCCCACATTTCCCATTTGGGAGTTAAAATATCTAATTCACTTTCCCAAATGCTAGACGATAATTATAAGCCTCTACTTTTGGAACTCCGGTCTTTGGGTCGGAAGTGGAACTTCAAAACTGTCTCATTGCTAGGTCGTATTACTGCCCTAAAAATGAGCTACCTTCCCAAACTAACATATGTCTTTAGGTGTCTGCTTATTAGGGTCCCTCGTAATCTCTTCTCCTACAGCTTCAGAGTGCATGTACCAAATATATCTGGCAGGGCAAATTCCCTCGCATAGCCCATAAATATTTGCAGTACCCATTCATATCTAGATACTTTGAGGCGGCAATGCTCACACACATATCCCAGTGGGGAGTAAAGGACACAGATAGTAAATTGAGGAGCATTGAACAGGACTCTCTACCATATAACATGTCCCTGCGGGACTTAATATGGACATTTCCACACTTTAGGAGACTTCTCAGCATGATGAACCCGGTAATCGGAGAATACCTAGCTGCATGGGAACAGTTGCAACACTATAAACAGGTGACTACCCATCCGTCCCCAATAACCACTATTGCTGGCCTCCTAACGGGTCTGCCGGACTCACATCCAGTATCCTGGGCTAAGCTGGGTATTTTAAAAGTAGCAGACTTATGGTCCATGACCCCCACAAGGAGCCTATGTTTAACTCACCCAAATCGATAGCCCCCAGCCCGTCCCACCATACATGACTTTCAATTACATAAGGGTAACCAGTTTGTTATCTAAATGGGGCTTTAAGCCCTCAGCTTCATGCTAATTAACAATATGGGAAGCCAGGTGGCATCAAGGGCTTCGATTAGGCAAACCGCTATCCTTACACTACACTCTGATGGAAGGCACGATTCCAGTTGATAAAGCCCCACACATTCTTAAATGGGAACAGAAGTTGAACATGTCAGTTCCCACTAAGGAATGGCACCGCACACTCTTGCTCACGAAAAAAGTATTACATTAAACTCCTAATGCACTGGTATTATGTCCCAGCAAGGTTAGCCACACTTTTCCCCATAGTCTCCCTGTCCTGTTGGAGGGACTGCGCCCACATTGGAGACATGACCCATATCTGGTGGAGCTGCCCTAAACTTAAAACACTCTGGAGCAAGTGCTTTACCACATTAATATACAAGGGAATCTCCCTCTCCAGGACCACAGAGGCGGCCCTTTTTCACCTAGGAACATGTAAATTACCCAGACACAATGGCACACTATGTATATACCTATTCTCAGCTGTTAAACTCTCTATAGCCAGAGCATGGAAAAGAACGAGCCCTCCGGCATGGTCGGATGTTGTTTCCTTAATGGCGTACAATTACTCGATGGAGAAAAACATATATTACACTATGGGAAAATCAGACTTTTTCAAATTAATATGGTCAGACTGGAAATGTAGTTTTGATACCCTGTGGCTCACCAATTTTGAGACTTAGGATAGTTTTCCTTGGTCTGGTGAGAGTCCCCTTTTCCCCTCCATCTCCCTAACCCACACTGAAACCCCTATATCAGCTCGTTCCCCAACCATCTAAGTACTTTGGTCCCTTACCACCACCCCTTCCCCTCCCCCTACCACTTATTATCGAAGAATATTGATGGATTCAGCTAGCTCCTCCAGGAGTATGAAGGTGTACTAGGATCCCCAATGCCATTGTACTATGGTTGTACCATTTATACACTTGTTGATCTAATATTATATCCATGCATGTATGTGTAACCCTGAACTTGCAGTACTCTCTGGTCGTACAGTTGACTTTATTATTTAATGAAAAACCAAATAAAATATCTTGAAAAAAAAGGGGGGGCATTTGTATGGGCCTTAAAAAACCTATAACTAACCCCCGAAGATCCACTTACAGTTTTTTAAGTCCCGCTTGAACGATCTTCATCCAGGCGGCAAAGTCCACATCCAGGCAGCGAGAAGTCTTCATTCAGGCAGCCTCTTCTATCTTCATCCAGGCGGCGAGAAGTCTTCATCCAGAAGGCCTCTTCTATCTTCATCCAGGTGGCATTTTCTATCTTGAACCCGGCGGCGCGGAGCGGGTCCATACTGAAGACGTCCGGCATGGAGCATCCTCTTCATACGATTGGCTGAAAAAATTGAATCAGCCAATTGGAATTAGAGCTGCTAAAATCCTTTTGGCTGTTTAAATCAGCCAATAGGATTTAAGTAGCTCTCATTCTGTTGGATGATTCATCATCCAATAGAATGAGAGCTGCTTTTGATCATATTGGCTGATTCAAAATTTTCATCCAATAGGAATGCAAGGGATGCCATCTTGAATCGCGTACCTTGTATTGAAGATTCAGTGTATGGCAGCGACCATATGAAGAGGATATTCCACGCCAGATGTCTTCAGGATGGACCTGCTCCGCGCCGCCGGGATCAAGATAGAAGATGCCGCCTGGATGAGGATTGAAGAGCCCGTCTGGATGAAGACTTCTCGCCCCCTGGATGAGGACTTCGCCGCCTGGATGAAGATTGTTCAAGCGGGACTTCAAAAACTGTAAGTGGATCGTCGGGGGTTAGTGATAGGTTTTTTTAAGGGTTTTTTGGGTGTATTTTTTTTTTAGATTAGGGTTTGGGCAGCAAAAGAGCTAAATGCCCTTTTCAGGGCAATGGGTAGCTTAGGATTTTTTAGATAGTTTTTTTTATTTTGTGGATTTGGGGGGTTGGGGTTTGTAATGTTAGTGGGTCTTTGTAAAAAAAAGATTAGGTTTTTTATTTTGTGGTGGTTTTTTTTTTTAAATGGGTATTAGAATATGAATAATTTTTATTATTTTTGATCATTTGTTTATTTTGTGTAATGTATTTTTTTCGTTTTGGGGTGAGTTTTTATTTTTAGATTAGGGCTTTGGCAGTTCATAAAAGAGCTGAATGCCCTTTTAAGGGCAGGAAAAATAGCTAAATGCCCTTTTAAGGGCAATGCCCATAAAAATGACATTTTCAGGGCAATGGGTAGATTAGGTTTTACTTTATTTTTATTTTGTGGGTTTGGGGAGGGTTTGTATACTGTTAGGGGGTGTTTGTTTTGTTTTGTAGCGAAAGAGCTGTTAACTTTAGGGCAATGCCCTACAAAAGGCCCTTTTAAGGGCCCTTGGTATTTTGGGGGGTGGGGGTTTGAATACTGGTAGGGGGTGTTTGTTTTCTTTTGTAGCAAAAGAGCTGTTAACTTTAGGGCAATGCCCTACAAAAGGCCCTTTTTAAGGGACCCCAAAAAGGTATTAGAATAGGAATAATTTTGATTTTTTTTTTGGATACTTTCTTTTGTTATTTTTTGTAATTGTAGTTTTCTTTTATTTTTTGTAATGGTAGGTTTTTTTATTTTTTGTAATTTTAGGTTTTAGTTTAAGGCAGGTTAGGTTTTATCTCACAGTTACGTTTGTATTTATTTTAACTAGGTAGTTAGTAATTATTTACTAACTAGTCTACCTAGTTAAAACAAATACAAGTTATTATATATATTAGTTATATTGTAGCTAGCTTAGATTTTATTTCACAGGTAAGTTTGTATTTAGTTTTCAATTGGTATTATTTAGTTAATAATTGTAACTTTAGTTTTGCTCTATTTTAATTTTATTAAAGTTAGGGGGTGTTAGGTTTAGGGTTAGGGTTAATTAGGGTTAGGTTTAGGGGTTAATATAGTTTAATTTAGGATTTTGCGATGTGGTGGGCTGGCGGTTTAGGGGTTAATAGGTTTATTTAGTGGTAGTGATGTGGAAGGCCAGAGGTTTAGGATTTAATAACTTTATTTAGTTGTGGCGATGTCGGGGAGCGGCAGAATAGGGGTTAATAGATTTATTATAGTGTGGGCGATGTTGGGGTGCAGGGGAATAGAGGTTAATAACTTTAGTATAGAGGAGGCGATATCGGGAGCGGCAGATTAGGGGTTAATAGTTTTATTTAGGTGGCGCCGATTTTGAGGGCGGTAGATTAGGGGTTAATAACATTATGTAGGTGCTGGCGATGTTGGTGGTCTGCAGATTAGGGGTGTTTAAACTTGGGGTTTATGTTAGGGTGTTTAAACGTTAGTTCTTTTTCCCCATAGACATCAATGGGGCTGCGTTACAGAGCTTTTCATTCCGCGATGGCAGGTGTTAGGTTTTTTCTGACCCTCTCTCCCCATTGATGTATATGGGGAAAGCGTGCATGAGCACGTCAAAACAGTGCTTGTTTTTTGTGCGGTATGGAGCTTAAAAGTACCATATCACACGCACAAGCCAGGTTTTTAAAACCTTGTGATGGCTGCGCTATAGGGGGTTAAATAACACAACTTTTGTTGCGTTCACTAATTTCCCTATAGCGCTCATAACTCGCAATCTAGCTATATGTTAATAATCTTCTAATTTTGTAGCTGAAAAATGTAATCCATAAAATTTATGACAAACAAAATGACAATTTTGCAGGTTTTGTGATTACATTCCAGGTTGATTGTTGATTGATCCCCTTTTTAATACGGTGTAGTAATTCTAATAGGGGAAATGTGTACAATTAACCTGCTATGTAGGTTTGTGTAGGAAGTATTTTATCTGTATGGTGACATTGATTCCTTACGTCATACATTATGGTGACATGTAAATTCAGTCTGTTTTGCTCATGTGCAAAACCAGTGTTACATTCCAAAACTTTTGGGGCCCTTTTAGCTGTTTCAACAACTAAAAAATGCGTCATTAAGTAACAAGAATATGGATTATGATCAGAAAAACACATGGCACATGTTAAGTATAGGAACAATTTCATTGAAACATAAACAAAAAAGGGTATTTCTAAAACATAATAAAAATGGCTGGATGTAATCATTTCAGCATCAGAAACACTATTTGGGCTCATTTCCATTGAGCCGTTATTTGTGTTTTGTGTGCTCCCAAAACGATAAATATGCTGTCGGAAGCAATATTGTTCACCGACTGCTTCCAACAACCCGTTATAACTCAATTTCGGCAACCGGACTCTGGCTACCAAAAACATTTCAGAACCTGCTAATCCTTAAATAATACCAGGTGTCCAATGACCGCTCAAACCGTTAATACACTGTCAGAGGCTACCGATACATTAACAAAAATTACATCCGGCTCAACTAGGTTTAAAATAGGAAAAAGGATCTTTTTGAGACTTTTTCCCATTGAAATTTAACCCGCCTCCCAAAAATAAACTGACACGTCAGAACCCCTCTATCCGCCATCCCCCCACATTGCAACTTTTAATAAATGTTTTGACCACTAAACCACCATCCCCCCACTTCGCAACTTATAATAAATGTATTAACCACTAAACCGCCATTCCCCCACATTGCGACTTATAATAAATGCATTAACCACTAAACCGTCATTCCTCACATCGCAACTAACAATAAAATGTATTAATCTCTAAACCGCCATTCTCCCACATCACAACTAATAAAATGTATTACCCTCTAAACTGCCATTCCCCCACATCGCAAAGTACCTATTTAAACTATTAACCCCTAATCCGCCATTACCCCACATCACAATCTACCTATTTAAACTATTAACCCCTAATCTGCCATCCCCCACAACGCAAATAACTAATCTAATCACTAAGCCCCCTAACCTAACACACCCTTAATTAACCCCCATTATATAAAATAAAAAATACTGTTACAATTAAAATAAAAAATCCTAACATTACTTTAAAAATAAAACCTAAGATTAAATTAAAATAAATAAATCTAAAATTACAACAAATAAAAAAGTATAAAAATACAGAAAAAAATAAACCAAATTATCAAAAATTTAAAAAATGTAAACCAAATCTAATACCCCTATAAAATAACCCCCCAAAATAAAAACACCCCCTAATCTAAGACTAAACTACCAATAGCCATTAAAAGGGCCTTTTGTAGGGCATTGCCCTAAGTTAAACAGCTCTTTTACCTCAAAAATACCAATTAACCCCTAATAGTAACAAAATAAAAAAAACTATCACTAAAAAACCTAAGCTACCCATTGCCCCTAAAGGGGCATTTGTATGGGCATTGCCCTTAAAAGGGCAATTAACTCTTTTGCAGCCCATTAAAATAAAAAAAAATCCCTAATCTAAAAAAAAACACCCCCCCAAAAAAATTAAAATAAAACCTAAGTCTAACCCCCAAATAGATACTTACGGTTCCTGAAGTCCGGCAGAGAAGGTCTTCTTCCAGGCGCTGAAGGTTTGCTTCCAGGCGGGGACATCTTCATCCAGCGCAGGGACCTCTTCTATCTTCATCCAGGATGAAGGCGGTGCGGAGGTGACCACGGAATAGGACCAGCAACCGCGGAACCATCCAGCGTGGAGGATCCTCTTTGTACGATTGTCGCTGCACACTGAAGCTTGAATGCAAGGTACCCATTTTATATTTGGGGTACCTTGCATTCCTATTGGCTGATATTTTCAAATCAGCCAATAGTATGAGAGCTACTGAAATCCTATTGGCTGATTTGAACAGCCAATAGGATTTCACTAGCTCTCATCCGATTGGCTAATTTGAAAATCAGATCCATATAAGTGAAACCATTTTGGGGCATACTGCCTTGTTGATAATCCTGTCTAACTCTACCTTTAGGTCAGGATTTAGATAGACTTCTCCCCTTCCCTTGACATTTTATAGCCTACAACTTTTTCAGTAATCTGTTGTGACATTTATTTATTTATTTTAAGAAAATTATATATTTTTCTTCCCCTACGATTACCACTTTGTAGCTGAGTGCAGAGGTGCATATTTTAATATTATGGCTGCATTTTTTTGTTGTTGAATTGCATGTCCTTGTGTTAGATTTATGTGAACTTATTTATTATTTAAGAGGTTTTTTAATGTATGTTTCTCTGAACTGAAAATGTTTCTCTGAAAAACTTAAAAAGATGATAGATAGATAGATAGATAGATAGATAGATAGATAGATAGATAGATAGATAGATAGCTGAGATAGACAGACAGATACAAAGGAACTGTTTGTAATTTACAAAGAGCACAAAAAAGGTTTGTATTACTTTATTCCAATTTAATATTGGTTTTCCACATCTAACCAACAGTGACAGGAAGCAATAAATAATGCTGTCCCACTAGAACTTATGAGTGCATTGTAAATGTAATAATTCTTAAAGGGACACTAAACCCAACTTTTTCTTTTATGATTCAGATACAACATGCAATTTTAAACAACTTTCTAATTTACTCCTATTATCACTTTTTCTTCGTTCTCATGCTATATATATTTGAAAAAGCAGGAATCTAAGCTAAGGAGCCAGCCAATTGTTGATTCAGAACCCTGGAAAGCAGTTGATGATTGGTGGCTACATTCAGCCACCAATCAGCAAGCGCAACCCAGGTACTGAACTAAAAATGGTCCGGCTCCTAAGGCAGACATTCTTGCTTTTCAAATAAAAATAGCAAGATAACAAAGAAAAATTGATAATAGGAGGGAATTAGAAAGTTGCTTAAAATTGCATGCTGTATCTGAATCATAAAAAAAAAAAAAAAATGGGTTTAGTGTCCCTTTGCTAAAAATACATACATGTGCCTAAATGTATAGAAAGTAATAGTATGACTGTGAATGAAGAAATTATTAATATCCAAAATGATGTAATCTAGTGATTGTCATGCTAAGATAATATTTAGAAAATCTTGTTTCAGTGTAAATATTTTAATATTATCTATACCAAATTCCTTTTGGAAATCTTATCAATTTTTACGTTCAAAAATTCCCTAAGACACTGAAATAGAATATAACCCAAAGTTTGATACTTATGCAGGCAGATAAGCTGTTCCATGAAATGCAGTTATTCTACTAAGAAACACATAGGGCGCCATGTACTAAGCTTCGAAGTGACCGTCCAACTGTATTTCCACGTCAAAATTTGCTCACGATCTGCTTCTCATATGTACCAATCTGCGATCGGGTCGAAAAACCACTATTTTCATCAGCGATCGTAATTTTACGCAACTGATAGTTCCGAAGCCTTTTTCCACTTACTACATGTTCGATCGCACGTAAATTCGCTGTAATCGGAAATTATGAATGTTACAACCAATCCGTCCGCTCCAACTTTCACTGTAACTTCGCATGATTTGCTTCGCGACCATTTAGGTAGCGAATGCAATAGAAAACTATAGGGGGTATTAACCGGACGCCAGGTAGAAGTACTTAAGTGAAAGGACTAGACTACTATTGTATTGGTTTTTGGATCACTGAATGAAGATGGAGACACTTTTACATGTTTCTTTTCCGATTGATTCAATTACGAGGAAGAAGGGCTATACAGGCACCGGTTGACAACAATGGATTGCAAGAAGGAGAGGTAGAAGAATCAGAGTCCCTAGAGTTTTCCTTCCATGTATGGGTTTGGAAAGCATTTCTGATCGGGAGATTATCCAGAGATTCCGTTTGGACACAGAAGCTATTATGGAACTTTACAATGAAAGCAGAATACCTGGAACCTATTACAGCGCGTTCACAAGCCATACCCGGACTATTAAAACTGTTGGCAGCCTTACACTTTTTTGCCACCGGTTCATTCCAAGCTGTGTCTAGCTTTATAATTGGCATCAGCCAGTCTGCTTTTTCGAGGCACCTAACCAAAGTTATTGATGCATTGATGGTCGTCTTTCCAAGGTACGTGTGCCTTCCATCGACTCCAGAAGAGTGACAATCTGTGAAGTCCAATTTTTATAGAATGGCCGGAATGCCCAATGTACTTGGAGCCATCGATTGCACCCATGTTGCAGTCAAACCATCCAGAGAATGTGAGGAAGTTTTCCGGAAAAGAAAACAGTACCATTCCCTCAATGTTCAGATGGTGTGTGATTATAACATGAAAATAATCAGTGTCCGTTCTAACTTCCCTGGATCCTGCCATGATTCGTATATCTTGCGTCAGTCTGGGTTATATCGGAAGTTTGAGGAGGGAGAGATGCCTGAAGGATGGCTGTTAGGTAATTATATTTTTTGGATGTTATGTTAGAGTATTATTATAATTGTCAAATGTAGTTTATGTCATGGATTGTGATGATAGATGTAACTAAAAAACATAGTTAATTCTCAGTGAAATTATCATCTTTATCATCTTAGAAATGTTAATCCTTTTTTTTTTTTTTTTCATAGGGGACGCTGGTTATTTCAGTAGAGAATGGTTATTCACACCCTATAACAATCCCCGAAGAAGATGTGAGGTGAAATTCAACGAGGCACACAGATCCACCCGAGGAATCATGGAGAGAGCATTTGGATTGTTAAAAATGCGCTTTCGTTGTCTTGACCATTCAGGTGGTGTCATGCAGTATGCTCCTGAGAAGGTTGCAAAAATTATTCTTGTATGCTGCATTCTCCATAACATTGCAATAAGAAGAGGAATTGAAATTGATAATGAAGAAGAAATATCATTTGAGAACTTCCCTGATGTCATCTGTAATGATGCACCAACAAGACAGGCCATTAATGCCAAAAATCATGTCGCAGAGAACTATTTTAAGGATTGATTTAATCAAAAGATTGTATTCACAGGACTTCTATTTTTGGGTCGTTTGAATAAAAAACTAAATTTTCATTTTCTGAATAAAAACTTTGTTTTTTCATCATATACTTGTGTGATTTTTAATTTGTTTTTATTTTTATAATTTAAGAAATTGTAATAAACGGTCACATTGGATATTGTTTTTTAATAAAACTTTAATTTTTATTTAAAACCAACATATTGCACAATAACTATATAAACCAAATAATCATAAAGATCTATAATTATATGACTGTCCAACATAACAAAAAAAAACAACACTACACTATTGATAACTATATTACACATTAAAATATATACATAAAACTTCATTTACATTTATCATTACTTGAGAATGCCAATAAATAATACAACTTTTTAATTATTGTATCCAAAGAATTCTAACAATTTAGCAAATATACAATAATGTTGCATAGAGACAGTAAATAACGCGATATTTAGAACATTTTGAGATTTGACACACCCATCTAGAAAGTTGCTATGGGACCAGGGAGGATGAAGAGAATTGCACCTTTCACATCTGGGGAAATGATAATTCAAGTGTATGTAATGGATAGATATTTTCCTAAACGCTTAGGGGGTGTCCGGGGGGTCATTCAAGATGAAAGGGACAAAACTATTTATGAAATGATACGCAGAATGTATAGTGTATCAAAAATTAAAAGGACCAGGCGTCAATGTTTGAGACGATACAGTGATGTTAAACGTCGAGAACCACTATATTACCAATCTATTAGGAGCCTTTTAAGGACATGTAAGTTTATAAAATTGTTATTCTTTTAAATTATAAATTCTATGCAAAGTTCATTATCAATATGAGAACTGAAATAATAATTAGGTTTCAGTGTACCATAGTGTTCACTTTCATGTACATACTGTTTCTTACTGGTATATAATTTTGTTATTCTTTTAAATTATAAAGTCTATGCAAAGTTCATCATCAATATGAGAACTGAAATAATAATTAGGTTTCAGTGTACCATAGTGATCACTTTCATGTCCATACTGTTTCTTACTGGTATATAATTTTGTTACTCTTTTAAATTATAAATTCTATGCAAAGTTCATCATCAATATGAGAACTGAAATAATAATTAGGTTTCAGTGTACCATAGTGATCACTTTCATGTCCATACTGTTTTGTACTGGTATATAATTTTGTTATTCTTTTAAATTATAAATTCTATGCAAAGTTCATCATCAATATGAGAACTGAAAGAATAATTAGGTATACCATATCACTTTCCTGTCCATTCAAATTTAAAACAAATTTAAACATTCTAACACACGAAAATTGAAAACTTTATTATATAACACTTTTTTAAAACGTAGAAACTTTAAACAAAAATATGTACAACTTTTCTATTTCAGATAAGAAGAAAGAAAATATTTGTGGTGCTTCTCCTCCACGTTATGTAAGGCCTATTCTAAATTTGACACCTAGAAGTGAGGCTAGATCCCCACCCTTGCCACTGTCTTTGCTAGACAGACAATTGTCCCCACAGAAAGGAGGTGTCAGGCGCCTAACTGTCGATCATACACCTCAAGGTACAATAGAACCATGGTTTACATATCTATAGTTATACAACTGATAAATTTAATCATGATTAGCTTGTTGTGTTTTTTACAGAAACCAATAAAAGAGTGATGAAAAAGAAGAAAACAAGGTTCACAAGAATATTACAAATATCTTCTACATAAGGTATTTTTCTTATATTTTGTACAATTAGCATTTTTCTACTTACAATTTTTATATAGAATTAATAATCTTTCATAGATAGTGACAATGAAGCAAATAATGCTCCTGAAAGGATGTCATTAACTTCACCCTCAATTCAACAAGGTAATTGTTTATTTATTTTTAGATTTAATATATTATTATAGCTTATAGTCAAATCAATACCAAAATATATACCTCGATTTCTAAATATATATTTCAGATGCAAGTAGTGAGAAAAACTCAACCAATATTTCTGATATTGATAATGACTGGGACATATCTATGGTTTCTAAATCTACACAGACAAGTACATCTATGGAAAATACCGCCTCTAACCTAAATGGTAATACAATTTTGTTACCTGCTTATTAACAATCTGTTTTTATTTTAAAAATGTTCTCATATTCCTTAATTTATTTTCAAATTTTTGTCCCTTCTCTAGATTCCAGGGTACCAGTTGTATCACAAGTTCAATCCTCTGTCTGTGAAGATATTAAACAAATAATGGATACTATAAAGAATTTAAATACACAGGTTCAGAATCTCTACAATACTTATGTAGTGGAAAACAGATAATCAATGATTGCATTTTAAATAAAAAAATGTTTTGATTTTTTTTCTTAATTTGATGCCATTAAAATTGTCATATTTTGGTATGTTAAAAAGTTTATTCAAAACCCCAAAAAATACTGTATTGGCCGTGAGCACTCTCATATCTTTTTTTATAATGCCTTTTTTATTCAAATTTGTTAATATTTTGGATGTAATAACATTTATAATTGTTTCACTTAGATTTATCTGTGTGTACAATACATTTTAAACCTTTAACTGATTTAAACTAAATTTCAAAAAGAAAAAGAAAATTAAATAAAAACAGGATAAACTTTAATAAAACTATGTACAAATAACAATAACAATATATTCTTACTCAACAACAAAATAATAATAACTTTAAAATTGTCCATAACAATGCACTAATTAAACCGTGGTCTTTTTGGATCTGGCGACTCTTGGCTCTGATGTCTATCTCTAATCAATTCTAACAAAGTTTGCATAGTATTTTGAGCCATTCGCATGTTGTTTTCAGCTATTGTCAAGGCCCTGTTTATATGTAGGTTCCTTTCCCTGTCCATTTCTCTTTGTCAGTTAAAGATTTCACGGTCCAGTTCCAACCGTTGCTGGTTATAAGTGTCGAATCTTTCTAAATGTCCAGACAAAATTTCCTGAACCTGTCTACTGTCTGCTCTATATACTCTGGCAAGATTTAACATCTCATTCAGAGCAGCATCTTCCAAAGGTGCCTGCTCTTGGACAATAGCTTGTGGTTGTTCCAATGGTTCAATTCCCTGTGCTTGTACTCCATGATCAGGTGGTGAATTTGTATTTTCATCATCACTACGGGGGTTTATTACAGGCTCATGTATATCGAAATCCTGATCTTGTGCCATCTGTGTTAGGTCAGGAGTCAGGCTTCCACTTTCTGGCGATCTACCCTCTGGTGCTGGAACTGGAACAAGATTCAGAATCACCTCTCTTGATGAATCATCCTCAGCGATATTTAAAAAAAAAAAAAAAATTAGCCTTAATTTCTAAAAAAAAAGGTGCAGATCGAAATTTATTCCAACATTAATGGTTAGAGGGGTTACTATACAAGAGAAATTTATAGTGTCATGTTATACTGTCATGTTGGAATCTAACAATAAGATTAAATCTCACTAATCAATAATTGTGATTTTACATGGTAGAACTGTTTGCATATAAAATCCATCAATTTCACAGTATTACAGTTTGAATAACTATCAAAGTTTAAAAATTTACAGTTAGTTTGTACCAAAATTATTTGTCTTGTCATCCTATATTTACTTTAAAAAAGTAACTTACCATCGAAAAGTGGTGCAGATTTGGTCACCATGGCTCTGAAGAGACGTCCAACATCTGCTGTAAAAATTAAAATGAAACATTAATATCTAATTTATAACAAAATATTTTGAAGGTGTATATATAAGTGGTTTAAAAATACATACCAGAGCTTCTTCCAACAGCTGTATCTGGTGTACTGCTCCTTACATCTGGAATAGTATCTGCAGACGATAGGCTGTGGCTGGTATTGGTAGTTGAACGTATATATTGCCCATGTTGTTGTTGTCTTACGTTCAAATGCTGAGATGTTGAAGGACGTGGTATCTCTGATGAAGAGGTAGATGGGGAATGGACAGATGCAGAGGTAGATGCTCCAACTGAACCACCTAGGAGTTAGTAAATACAAATTTATATTACAACAACCAATAAAATTAAAACTTTATATGCAATTTTTGCAATGCTAATTAAAAGTTAAATGTACTCCTATTATAAAATTTTCTACCTTGGATTTGTATCTTGCTTTAATATACACAAATTAAAAGGTCACTAAACACATCTTTCTCAAATGATTCCAATAGAGAATACAATAAAAAAAAAATTACAATTTACTACTATTATCTAATTTGCTTCATTCGTTAGTTCTCCTTTGTTGAAGAAATAGCAGCTACCGAGCATTTCAATATCAATATATGTTATTCAACAAAAAATATATAGAAAATAAAGCAAATTAGATAATGAAAATAAAAAATACAGCTGGTTAAAATTGCATGCCCTTTCAAAATCAAACATTTGGGTTTCATTTAACTGTTCCATGTAGGCCTTATTTTTTAAAATACATTAAGCAATAGAAAAAAAAAATGGAGTATATTAGAAAATAGAAAATGTTTTTTCATGCTCCATCATGAATGCTTTATTTTTGGTTCACTGGAACTTTAAAAAAATAGATACAGAGAGAAGTAATCTAATTAATAAATCTATTTTAAAGGAACAGTAAACCAGAAATTGTACAATCAAGATTCCTTTAACAGAATCCAATTTTATAAAACATGAACGTAAGAGAAACAATTTTGGAGCAGACAAGTAAACAATATAGATATTAATTTAGAAATTATAATTACCACGATTATCGCTATCACAGTCATCGGTTATGCCCTCAATGACCTCCGTGTCAAGCCTCTATAAAACTTTTCTTTCAAAGTCTGTCAAATCTGCGACATAAGGTTGTCCACCTCCAGTACCTCGGGCATATTGCTTTTCTTTGGCAATTTTGGATTTTGTTTGACGCTTGATATCGTTGAACCTTTTTTTGCAGGACTCTCCCAAATAATCTTCTTACGAGCGCCGGGGGTTTGCTTGACTCGACTACCATAAATATTGTCATAATATTCGAGTACTAGATCAACAAGTACAACATTCTGTTGATGCGAGAAGTTAGGGTTGCGAGTCTTCTTAGAAGTAGCAGAATCTCCAGAGCAAGCCATCTTGTCAAAGTGAATACAGAAAAGTAAATAAACAATATTCTAAGATTTCTAGGAAAATGCAAATTCTTATACATGTCAGCATCCAGACGTTGCCGCTTGTCTGACGATTATGACACCTAGATCGTCACGTGGGTAAAGAACTAAACCAATCAGGTCGCAGACTGCTTCTTAACTTTGCTCAATTGTCTTCGACACACAATAGACGCAAAATTTTACGGCTTGGTTTTTAGTACATTCATGTAATGAAGTTCCATCCGCATGGTGCTAATGCCGGCAGGTTATTTCGATACGGTCTGTGCGAAAAAATTGGCGCCCATAGAAACAACCAAGTTGTACACAGTTCCTCTGAAAACCACAAGCTTCCCAAATCTGCAGCTACTCTTTTTGAAGTGGAGATCGAAAGAAAGAAAGTGCATCTCTGATTTAAAAGAAGTTTAATCACAATCAATAAAACAGTGCATAAATATTGCACGTACAGGATAAAAACAAGCAAACAAACAATAGTTTCACTGGGTCTGAGCAGCGTACGGACTGGGCCTGAAGTCTCACAAAAGTCCATTGATTGTATAGTCCCTAAAGCCCTTCTGGAGTTACACACAATGAAAATAGACCAAACCATAAACACTATATGAAAGTAGATGCTGGCCGTAGTGTTCCGGTCAGATTCAATACAGGCCAAAAAGTAAAGTATAAAAGATAAGTACTTTATAGCGTTATATGTGTAGCTGTACTGCTGAATGCCAGTAAGTCTGGAAAGCCTTGTCTTATCCAAGTTCCACTGAGTGTGCAGAAAGCGGCAAAAGCCCGTCCGGCTTGCCGTAGTAAAGCGCTTCACTCGGTGAGATAGCTGGATTGGTGAAAAGAGGTCAAGTGACCAATCCTGGAGGCCCGGCTCAGAGGAACTATAGGCAACTTGCAGGTTTGGGGAAAATGAGCGTCCCAACCTTAGGCTGTTTTGCTATACTGTATATATACAGTATATATTATTTATTATTATTATTATTATTATTTATTTATAAAGCGCCAACAGATTCCGCAGTGCTGCCCATGGGTACAAGGATATAAGTACAACAGAGAAACAATACGATAAAAGACAACATTTTACAGACAGATACAGGGGGAATTGAGGGCCCTATTCCCGTGGGAACTTACAATCTAGATGGGTAGGAGGATGGGAAACAGGAGGTGGGGACTGCAAAGGTGGGAATGATATTAGTGGGGAGATGAGGGCAACTGTTGGGTTAGTGAAGTTCATTTGTTAATGAGTCGGGTGATAGGCTTTCCTGAACAAAAAGGTCTTTAGGGAACGTTTAAAGGAGGAGAGGTTAGGGGAGAGTCTGAAGGCTCGAGGAAGTGAGTTCCAGAGGGTTAGAGCCACACGAGAGAAGTCCTGTAGTCTAGCATGAGAGGAGGTGATGGTAGAGGATGCAAGAAGCAGGTCATTGTTGGATCTTAGGGGGCAGGCTGGAGTATATTTGCTGATGATGGAGGACAGGTAGGGTGGGGCAGCATTGGTGAGGGCTTTGTAGGTCAGGGTGATAATTTTGAATTTAATTCTGCTGTGAATGGGGAGCCAGTGAAGGGACTCAGAGAGGTGAAGCAGAAACAGAGCATCGAGAGAGGTGGATTAGCCTGGCAGATGCATTTAAGATGGATTGAAGGGGAGAGAGGTGGGAGAGAGGGATGCCAGTTAGCAAGTTATTGCAGTAGTCAAGTCGGGAAATTACCAGGGAGTGGATAAGCAGTTTAGTAGTTTCGTCACTCAGAAACGGATGAATGTTGGAGATATTGCGTAGGTGGGTGTGGCAGGATGAAGAGAGCAGTTGGATATGGGGAATGAAGGACAGATTTGAGTCAAGTGTGACTCCGAGGCAGAGGACTTGGGGTGATGGGGGATAGTGGTGCCGCCAACAGTGATGGAAAAATTTTAAACTGTAGTAGAGTTAGAGGGGGGGTTAGAAGTAGTTTGGTCTTGGCCATGTTTATTTTTAGGTGGTGAGAGGCCATACAGGAGGAAATGCCAGATAAGCAGTCGCTGATGTGAGAATTGACAGAAGGAGAGAGTGCAGGGGTGGAAAGGTAGATCTGGGTGTCATCAGCATAGAGGTGGTAGATGAAGTCATAGCTGTTGATAAGTTTACCCAGTGAAGAAGTGTAAATAGAGAAGAGTAGAGGACGCAGGACAGAGCCTTGAGGTACTCCAACAGACAAAGGCAATGGAGAGGAGGAGCCAACAGCAAAAGATACGGAGAAGGATCTGTTAGAGAGATAAGAGTGAATCCAGGAGAGGGCAGTGTCACAGAGCCCAAGAGAGCTGAGAGTCCGTAGGAGAAGGGGATGGTCAACAGTGTCAAAGGCAGCATAGAGGTCAAGTAAGATGAGTATAGAGTAGTAGCCTTTGTTTTTAGCAGAAAGGAGATCTTTAATAACCTTGGTGAGGGCAGTCTCAGTTGAGTGTTGGTAATTGAAGCCAGATTGCAGGGGGTCGAGCAGTGAGTTGGAGGACTAAACTAGTTTTTCAAGGATTTTTGAAGCTAGCGGGAGCAGTGATATGGGGCAGTAATTCACAGGAGAGTTGGGGTCAAGGGAGGGTTTTTTGAGGATGGGGGTGACCTTTGCATGTTTGAAGGAGGCAGGGAATGAGCCGGTAGGAAGGTATATGTTGAATATGTGGGTAAGAGCCGGAGTGAGGGTGGGAGACAGAGAAGGTATTAGATGCAAAGGAATAGGGTCAAGTGGGCAGGTAGTGAGGTGTGAGGAAGACAATAGGGAAGCCACTTCACTCTCAGTGGTTGGGAGGAGGATGCAGAGAGCGGCAGAGGGGATGACTGGGAGTGAAGTTGGGAGATTGCAGGCTTGTGCTGGGATGTTTCTTCAGATGGTAAGTGTTTTATTGGAAAAAGTAGTCAGTCAGGTCTCTCTCTCTCTCTCTCTCTCTCTCTCTCTCTCTCTCTCTCTCTATATATATATATATATATATATATATATATATATATATATATATATATATATATATATATATATATATATATATATACTGTGTGTATATATATATATATACTATGTGTATCTCATTGTTGTTTTTTTTTCTTCGACTTTAAATGTGTGTATTTTCCTAATTAGTATAAGCATGCCCTTTAACCTTATGATAATGTGTCCGGATCGCTATTCATCACTGTACATAGCACATTTTTTGGATTTGTGAACTGTTTGATACACAGCGTTACTTATGTATTTAATTACAAACACAATAACTAATTTTCACCCTATCCACTAGAGGGTTAAATGCGTGTGCTATATAAGATTGAAAGGGGAGTTGCCACATATCCCTGACAATTTGCCTGAGAGCATGAAACGCGTAGGATTTTTTCTAGCATGTTTGGCTCTTGTATGAGTTTTTGCACCATGTACAAATAAAGGTGTCTTTCACATTTTACCACCTACCAGGATCGTCTATTTGTTCTTTTAAAAACAATTGTATGCAAATGCAAATGTACACTACTGGTCCCTCTTAATGGCCATTTCCCACTGCGTTTTCCTTTGTCTAACAATGTTATTGCTGGACTGGAAACACCCGGTGTGTGTAACTGCAAAGGAGAGTCGGGGAAAGTCGCTGGTCTTCTACGGAAGTCAGGAGTGGAACAAACATTCTCTACATGTTTCACCTTGTAATGTCCAAGCTTTCTCAAGAAGATAGTGTCAATGAATGTACAACTACACGCCCCATATGTGATACCTAAGTTCCTATTGGATCGCTTCCTGATTAACTGAAACAAAAGTACTCTTTTTGAAGTACCATCCAAAAATGGGAAGCTTTATGAATTGTGAACATACTTTAACTGTTGCAGAATATAGAATCCCAAGTTATTACACTGTATGGTATTATTACAGGAATCAGTAGAAACACTTGCACTTAAATCCCTCTAACAAACGTCTCCTGAAAGCAAGTTTAAGCAGATGTATCCCTATAGTATGAGACCACAAAGCAATAAACTCTCCCTAGGAGACAAGAGCAGGTGGTGATTCTAGAAAGTGAAGACTTAAATGACGGAAAGGAATACAGTAGTGGTCATTGAAGCAAACCAAGCATTGCTCACATATTTAGAATTCTGACAACTTTTTGGGCGCCACTTAACAATGGCCAGACAGACAAGGCTGATGATTACGATAATGAGGAACAGGAATATTATGTTAAACATTATGAAAATAAAGGATTCAGTAAAAAAAAAAAATCACAACGCCACATATCTGAAAATATAACCGCTAATTTAACACAACTTGGTTAAATTCTTTATGAAATATTTTTCATCTTAGAATCAATAAACCTACTAAATGTTATAAAGTTCTAGTAGATTAAAGTGGCATTCTGAACACCAGTTAGCATTGTAGAGTGTGGTGATTGCAAAATAGGGATGCAGTCTAGCCTTGTACAAATTTATGAAGAAAAGAATCTTATTTGTAGGATCGTCACATCAGTAAGGAAATTTAACTTCCAAGGAGAAATTGTAAGGGCATAATGCATTAACGATATTGGATAATGTCCAAAACACAGGATTAATTCTCTGATTTTCTGAAATATATCAAAGCACATAGCAGTTTGATTGGCTGTAGTTTGTGACTTTTAAAACAACTTATATGCAAACAACAAGCACATATCATCATTTGCAAGGTTGAATAAACTTTAAGATAGAGACACACACACACAGAATTAGTTGTATGTTATTGACAGATGTCTATAGAAGGGAACTACTGGGAGTCAGAGATAGGAGGTTCTTCTATTGCTATTTCCCTCTCAAAAGTTTGTTTTCTAAGACAGAAAAGACTCAAGTATACCTTTGTGTTGTATAATTTTTATCTATATATCTTGCAAAAAATTAATTTTAATTTTAAAGAAAAAGACATGCTCTATGAATCTCTGTGTGTGCAAAAATGAATGACATTGAGCTCCATGTACTTAATTGCTGATGCTGCTTTGGAGCTATAGCAGGGCAGGCTTACTCATGCGAGCCTGCTTACCGCAATGAAAGAAGCAGCAGTTATATGATTACTGCTTCTTACCCTCTACGTTTGGACTAATGGTACAGGATACAAAGACATTTTAGCCAAGTGAGTGCTTCCAACTTTGTGATAACAGTTTGGGGAAAGTCCTTTCCTGTCCAATTATTACTGTGTCCCTGTGGAAAAAACGAGATCCATAAAGACATGGTTTAAAGAGTTTGGTGTGGAAGAACTGAAGTGGCCTGCACAAGACCCTGACCTTAATCCAATTAAACAAATGTGGGATGAATGGTTATGCCTTTTGCAAGCCAGACCTTCTAGTCCATCATCAGTGCCTTAAAGGGACTTTCATGATTCAGATAGAGAATACAATTTTAAACAACTTTCTCAAATAAATAATTAAATAATATAAGCAAATTAAATAATATAAGTAAATTGGAAAGTTGTTTAAAATTGTATTCTCTATCTGAATCATGAAATAATATTTTGGGGTTTCAAGTCCCTTTAACTCACAAATGCTATTTTGGCTGAAGGCAGTGAAGGGCACAAATTCTCAAAGACAATCACCAAAATCATGTGGAAAGCCTTGCCAGAAGAGTGGCGGAATTTATAGCAGCAAAAAGAGGGGCAACTCCTTATTAATGCCAACAATTCTGGAATGGGATGTACTGCAAGCTGATATAGGTGTGATGGTCAGACGTCAACATATGTTTGGCCATACAGGGAGTGCAGAATTATTAGGCAAATGAGTATTTTGACCACATCATCCTCTTTATGCATGTTGTCTTACTCCAAGCTGTATAGGCTCAAAAGCCTACTACCAATTAAGCATATTAGGTGATGCGCATCTCTGTAATGAGAAGGGGTGTGGTCTAATGACATCAACACCCTATATCAGGTGTGCATAATTATTAGGCAACTTCCTTTCCTTTGGCAAAATGGGTCAAAAGAAGGACTTGACAGGCTCAGAAAAGTCAAAAATAGTGAGATATCTTGCAGAGGGATGCAGCACTCTTAAAATTGCAAAGCTTCTGAAGCGTGATCATCGAACAATCAAGCGTTTCATTCAAAATAGTCAACAGGGTCACAAGAAGCGTGTGGAAAAACCAAGGCGCAAAATAACTGCCCATGAACTGAGAAAAGTCAAGCGTGCAGCTGCCAAGATGCCACTTGCCACCAGTTTGGCCATATTTCAGAGCTGCAACATCACTGGAGTGCCCAAAAGCACAAGGTGTGCAATACTCAGAGACATGGCCAAGGTAAGAAAGGCTGAAAGACGACCACCACTGAACAAGACACACAAGCTGAAACGTCAAGACTGGGCCAAGAAATATCTCAAGACTGATTTTTCTAAGGTTTTATGGACTGATGAAATGAGAGTGAGTCTTGATGGGTCTTGCCTAATAATTCTGCACTCCCTGTATACATAGGTCTACAAACACTTTTTCAGTTCTATTTCTCTAAGTCAAGAAACCATCAGCTTTTGTTAAATGTACAGAAGCATACAATTATATTTTACCATAACAGACAATAAAAATCATGTGTCAAATGGTAGAAAAGAAAATTAAGTTTGTATTATAAATTAAATACTTGAGGGAAATTAGCAATAGATACCAAAAACATTTGTTGATAAAAAATGTTATCTTTCAGAGACCTCATAAGTGAGCACTTTAATATTTTACACATAATTACCAAAAGTGTACACTTTTGTTTCTAAGGCTACATTAGAGGGGCAGTAAATGTAGGGATTCTCATTTAAAAATAGAAAATGCCCTATATATCTGATATATGCTATGCATATATGATGCTACAAATCAGAAGAAGGCAATGCTGTTAAAAAGAAGCATAAATCTTACAGTGTGAGTGTCTCCTCCGGGTGCCCTCTGCTAGTCTTTTTCTTTTTTTTGCAGAGGTAGGCCTGGTAGCCAGTCCTGTGGCTAACAATCATGCTGCTGTATTTATTAATGGCGTGCACGAAAATGTTACTGTCTGCTCAGTGAAGCATATTTGCTTACTGCTCACATAAGTTGCTGGAAAGTGTCAATAATGCACGTGCCTTATACCTGCTCAGAAAAGCTAGGAAGGCAAACAAAGCTCATGAACATTTTTAAAATGGAGAAAAAAGGGGACAGACAGCAGAACACTCCCCCATAGAAGCAGCTTAGGGGGCAGACAGCTAAGATATCCAGAATAAATTGTAAAGTTAAATAATATATACAAATTTAAAAAAAATTGTTATTGATTATTAATGAGAACATCAGAATACTGCTTAAAGGCCCATGATACCTAAATGTTGAAACACTTGAAAGTGATGCTGCATAGCTGTAAGAAGCTGACTAGAAAATATCATCTGAATATCTCTATGTAAAAAAGAAAGATATTTGACCTCACAATGTCTTAAGTAATCAAAACCCATTGCAAAGGACTTTAAGCAGCAAATCAGTATGTCTGCCCCGGGACAGGCAAGGGAGTGAGCCTCATGCACACTCATGTTATTTCCCTATTCCGTTTAAGTAAGTTTACTATGAAATCTCATGAGAGTTAAGTCAAATCTCATAAGATCACAGTAAAAGAGTTCATGACCTCAGCACTGTTGATGCTGATTGGCTGCAGCTCATTTCTTCTTCTTTTTTTTTTTTTTTTACCTGCAGCTCGGCAGCAGCTGAGTATAACTTTTTGCACAGCACTTACTCCGCTGAGCTGAGGAAGTTGTGAGGTAAAATATCTTCCTTTTTACATAGATATTCTCAGGTGAAATTTTCCTGTCAGCTTTTTACAGTTATACTGCATCACATCCAAGTGATTTAGCATTTTAGTATTATGTCCCTTTAACTCTGGGTTACAAAATACATATGTTTATTGACCCTTTGACCATGTAACCGAGCAAAAATAAAGATTAATGTTTCTTACATTACAAACTTTAGATTAAAATTGCAAATGCCGTATATATTAATATTTATATGTATTGGGGGGGGTTTAAATTTTGGTATAAGTTCTTATTTCTAGACTAGTGATGCTAGTACTAAAAAGTTTTGTTTTCATGATTATAATAGTGTATTGTTCAACCAATAGTTAAAAAATGTCAACGCATGTTCAATAGCCAGTTCCTAAAATTATTGGAATAACTGAATTTAATAATCTGTTGAAAATGTGTGTTTATGAAGTAAATGGCTCATTTAGATCAGTTGTAATCTACTGGTGTTGTTGTCCACAGCAACCAGAAGCCAAGAGTAATGATATTGTGATTACAATGGTTTTTCTGTCTTACCTTTGATCATGTGTAGATCTGTCAGCGCCAACAGCGAGACTACGGTTTGTACAACTAATGGTTTTACTATAATAAAGCCTGTAACAGTCACAATACTAAGGGCCAGATTACAAGTGGAGCATTATTTAATGCTCCTGTTCAAGCGTGAACTGAGCTAGAAGTAAGCTTTTTGCGCGCATCGGGTTACATTTGTATTACAAGTTGAAAGTAAACTATTTTAGCTCACACGCAAACCCAAGCGTAAAAAGTCAAACTTACGATAGAAGTCAATGGAGCAAAGTAAGTGGGAAAAACCTAACAACCTACTTGCGCACAAACCCAATCGCATATTCTCAAGTGTGCTAACTCAACATGAAAATATGAATATTTCACATTCCAATGTTCTTCACATAGAATATGTTCTACTTATTTATTAATACCTACTTCTACATATATCTGATCATATTTTGGTACAATATATATAGCTATATATATATAGAAACTTTCTCTTAGAGGGAGGGCACTTACAGGAATTTTTTCATGCAAAACAGTATAGTCTTTATTTCCAAAAGGTTACATTAACAAATTGATTGTCGACATTTCGGCCCCAGCATGGGCCTTTCTCAAGACAAAAATGTTATTTATCTGAAGCAATCAACATCGCTCACAAAGGCATACAAGCCGACCTCCCAAACAACAGGCTGGATTAGCCATAGCTAAATAACATTTTTGTTTTGAGAAAGGCCCATGCTGGGGCCAAAACGTTGACAATCAATTTGTTAATGTAACCTCTTGGAAATAAAGACTATACTGTTTTGCATTAAAAAATTAATGTGAGTGCCTTCGCTCTAAGAGAAAGTTTCTACATACACCTACGAGGATTGCACCCGGTTAGTGATTACACTGTAGCATATGCCTGCCTGATAACACTGTCCCTTTAAGACTGCCTTCCCTGCTACTGACAATCATACTGTTTCGGGAGTATCTGCATTCAACTTACCTGCCTAATTAATTAATCATTCATGCACTTGATTCCCTCAGCCTCTTTTTAAACCATCTCAGGTCTAATGTGCATTGCATTAGCTTTAAAGTTTTGTTCCAGAACAGAGGTCTGTGACTGTCCCAGCCTGGATTTTACCAGCATATTCAAACTACAGCCATTCCTTTTAGCTATGCTATAATCTAATTGCAAGTATCCATTTAAATCCATTTTGTTTCCTGGACTCTGCTACTTAACAAACTCTGAACTTATTCTAAATTACAAGTATGCATTTGGTTATAATCACTCTCTAATTACTACAACAGCATCTTACTCTGCTACAAGTTGTCATAACTGGAATATCCTCCTCCAAATATGTTAATATATTCAGAACTCTGCATCTATGTGTTCAGTTAAACAGCTTTCCTGTGATTCTCCAATATATGCGCAAACAGTATTTAATGCCTTAAACTTGCAACTTGTCTATTACCTGTGCTGCTCTGCTTATTACTGACATACATTGCTATATAATATTATGTACTGTGAACCTGCAACAAACCTTAGTTTGCATCTGAGTCAATCTTCTACTAGTTTACTCTGAAGCCTGAACATCTTACATTGCTATATTTTTCAATCATGAATCCTGCAGCTATTCCTATTAACTTTGTCATAGTATCAATTTATGTTTTCATTCAAGCTAGAATATATTGTATACATATGTTTTACTCTCCATGAATTCTACAATAACTTCTTGCAACTATGAATCACAGAATATCATCTATCCACGTCCAGGATACTCTTCCCCGGGTCAGGGGTCGGTGTCTCCAATTCCTTACCACTGCCCAGAGGGTCTGTGTCCTGAGCGCATATACACCGGAACATGACATACCCCCTGGAGGTTGAAGTGCTGGGCTACCGGCTAAGTACTATACATATATATATATATATATATATATATATATATATATATATATATATATAGATGATTGCAATGCCGGTGCAATGCCGCCCCCTGCACACTCGCATCCAATGGGCCGCTAGCAGGGGGTGTCAATCATCCTGATCGTATCGGAATGATTTCAGTCCGCCACCTAAAAGGTGGCAAAGAAGTTAAGGAGCAGCTGTCTTACGGCCGCTGCTTCTTAACTTCCATTTCAGGCAAGCCTGAAACGATGGGCGTAGAATGCAGCATTCGCTGCATAATAAATCTACCCCATAGTTTAAACCATTATTAAATATGAATATTGCACTTCTATAAATGTCTTTGTATGTCTGTAAATACATATATACACATATAAATACAGAAATACATCTGTACACTGCTCCTTGGTGGTAACTCGCCATAGAACAAGCTATTGAGCTGTTGTTCATTTCTGGTAGAGCGCTTCTCTCTTTGTATGCATATATATATATATATATATATATATATATATATATATATATAAATAACCATATGCAGGAGAACAATGGAGCAGAAACTGAAGCCAAGGAGCTTGAATATAGGTGGTTTATTCAGCAGTGTTACACAGGTATAGGGAGAACAATAAAAAACAACTGACGCATTTCGCGCATGTGTGAACTCGTCAGCTGTTTTTTTTTGTTCTCCTTATACCTGTGTAACACTGCTGAATAAACCACCTATATTCAAGCTCCTTGGCTCCAGTTTCTGCTCCCTTGTTCTCCTGGATATGGTTGTCAATTGAGCGGATGGAAATACCACTACTCTGCTAAACTGTAGCCTTCAGACCTGCCTGTAGCTGATTGGTGCACACCAGACTTTACTACAGCCTACCCTGAGATCCGGCGCCTATCGTAGGCGAGTACGCTCTGACGTCAGAGAGGTCCTGAATCCTACAAGGAGGGTGGCGTGGCCACCGAGAAGACGGACTATGACTGCATGATTTTCTTGTTTCCAACTGGCTCTTTCATCTAGTTTGGAGCGATGTTCTGATCTAGAGAGGGTCTGAGTTGTACCAAATACCTTCCACTTCTTAATAATAGACTTCACTGTGCTTCTAGGCATTGATAAAGCCTTTGATATTTTCTTGTATCCATCTCCTGACTTGTGCCTGTCCACAATAATATCCCGAAGATCTTTTGACAGTGCCTTGCCACCCATAGTTGGTTGTTTGCTTCAGTTGCACTACCAGGGACTGTGATGCTCCAGGAAAGCTCTTTTCATGCTGATCTAATCAATATGCCCAAAGCTGATCACAGTTGAAGGTCAAATGGCTTTGTGTATGCCATTAAGAAAGAGATTAGCTACACCTGATTGAGTTTACAAGTAATTTTAGGAGGGGGTGATTCTTTTTCCAACTCAGTGATTCTGTTTTTGAATTGTCTTTATTTTTAACTGACATATTGGTGTTATATATTTCACTTGGAAGTTATAAGTTGCACTGAGTAATTGCAACTTGATACACAGAAACTGGGTCTGTCTTTATTTCAGGCTGCAAAGCAACAAATTGTGATTATTTTCAAGGGGTGGGTGATTCTTTTCAATGCCCACTGTGTATATATATATATATATATATATACATTCATAAACATCTTTAGACAGGTATATGTATGTATCTCAAGCCCTTTGCGTACCTTTTTTTCTAATACCTTAACCTCATATCTTTGAGCCCTTATAACTTTTTTGTTTAATATTTTTTTTGAATAGTTTTCATTAGATGGTGTTATTATGAGACTAACTGTACTTTTAAATGTATTTTTTATGTGTTGTGTGATTCTTTTTTTTGTTTTGCGATTACAGCTCTGAGGTTGCACTAACTCGACACGGGTTAACTTCAATTGCAGTCAAGCAATAGCATTTACTTTTAACTTGTAATACAAACCCAACCCAACAAGCGCAAAAAGCTTATTTCTAGTACAATCAACGTTCGAAGAGTGGGAGCATTAAAGTTGCTCTCTATTTATAACCTGGCCCAAAATATGCAATCCAAGTTCAATTTAATTATCATGCACCATATAATTAGTTATTCTAATTTATTTATAACATTTTGGTAATATGGTCATCAAAACTGTACACAACACTAATTAATAAAGTTGTATTAATAAATATTGTTTTCCTGTCCCTGTAATAGTGAACGGTCTATGTGACTAGTGGCACAAATTTGTTTTTCATTACAATCATTAGCAAACGATAAACCTAAAGTCACCACATTCACATCCCATTTTCTTACATGCCTTATGAAACACATCCTTAAAGGCAAACGGATGTATACAAGAAGAAAGGCCAATTGCAATTACAGGCTAAAGCATTTTCCACATAAAACTAAAAATGTAAAAACTTAAAAATATCCAATTACTCCAATATCAAAGCTATTTAATATGTCAAAAATCCAAATGAATTTTAACATTTTCTCATTATATTGTCACTTTAATTTAGTGGTAATAAATGTAGGTATGTCAAAAATTATACCAGTCATTTAAATGTTTTCATAAATTATTAAGAAAAAAGCCATCAGCTGCAGTTTAACAGTAAATTCTTCAAGATCATCGCTTATATATTTTTTCCAAAAAAAATAATAAAATAATTTTCTACGAGAAAAAAAAGGTTAATTTGGATTTTTTTCCATTATGACATTTTTTCAGAATTTCCATTTGCTTTCATTTACATTTCTTTTTTAGAACGTTAACCTTGCTTGACCAGTTGATTTATAATAAAATCAATATGCGCATTGTTCGTGTTCTCTTTTATTTTTAAGACTATTGAAATCTTTATATAGACTTACTTCTCTAATAATAGCATGCCTTCCATTCACGTTGTCGCTGTATTCATATCTGTAATCCTGACATCAATGGGCAAGTAGTCAAAAGAATAATTATGGCCTTAATACATAATCTGTGCAGCTTAGTTAACTTTTAGTTTATTAACGCTTAAGTGTAACTTTAAAAAATTTATGGCCAGATTACAAGTGGAGCACTAAATATTGCATCGCTAGGAAGCATTGTGCTTATGGCTTCAGCGCAGCAAAAGGAATAAGTCACGAAGCAATGGCAGCAAATTGTAAATATAAATGTATATGATTATATACATATAAATGTATGTGTTAATATGTGTATATACCTATACACATATTAACACATAAATATATATGTATATAAGCATATACATATATATTTACTGGAAACACACAGTTCCCATAGACTGCAATGTTAAGGAACTTTTTTTGAGTGCCGTTTTTTTTTCTAACACCCCACTCCCACCACCTTTAGCCCCAAAATACTGCCTAGTGCAGTTACTTTAATAAAAAATAAAGATGCTGGTATCTTCATTTTTAAATAAAATACGTTAGACTGTATTTTTTTGGCCATTTGGGGCACATTTATAAAATTAACCAGTAATCTGATCTCTGGTTAATTTTATAAGCGCTAATTGCTTCAGCGAGCACATGGTAGCAATAACCAGCCACTTGTAATGGTTGATTAATTATCACACTCCTGCAAACGGACAAAAATGCCCATTTGCGGGCGTGCAATAATTTAGCGCTTCACCTGTAGTCTAGCCCTTAATATATGTCACAGTGAATTCTCTAAATGTTAATATATCTAATCTCCATTGCAAAAAACAATTTATTTAATCAATATAAACAAATTAGCGCAAAAAAATCAAATGTATACATGTAGTGCATATTACTATTGCTACTTTGCAATCTTCATTAAATAAGCACTTACTAACACATTAGGGCCTAGATTTGGAGTTTGGCGGTAGCCGTGAAAACCAGCGTTAGAGGCTCCTAACGCTGGTTTTAGGCTACTGCCGGTATTTGGAGTCAGTCAGGAAAGGGTCTAATGCTCACTTTTCAGCCGCGACTTTTCAATACCGCAGATTCCCTTACGTCTATTGCATATCCTATCTTTTCAATGGGATCTTTCTAACTCCGGTATTTAGAGTCGTGTCTGAAGTGAGCGTTAGAAATCTAACGACAAAACTCCAGCCGCAGAAAAAAGTCAGTAGTTAAGAGCTTTCTGGGCTAACGCCGGTTTATAAAGCTCTTAACTACTGTGCTCTAAAGTACACTAACACCCATAAACTACCTATGTACCCCTAAACCGAGGTCCCCCACATCGCCGCCACTCGATTAAATTTTTTTAACCCCTAATCTGCCGACCGCCACCTACGTTATACTTATGTACCCCTAATCTGCTGCCCCTAACACCGCCGACCCCTATATTGTATTTATTAACCCCTAACCTGCCCCCCACAACGTCGCCGCCAGTAACCTACAATAATTAACCCCTAATCTGCCGACCGCAAAGAGCCGCCACCTACATTATAGCTATGTACCCCTAATCTGCTGCCCCTAACACCGCCGACCCCTATATTATATTTATTAACCCCTAATCTGCCCCCCTCAACGTCGCCTCCACCTGCCTACACTTATTAACCCCTAATCTGCCGAGCGGATCTCACCGCTACTATAATAAAGTTATTAACCCCTAATCCGCCTCACTCCCACCTCAATAACCCTATAATAAATAATATTAACCCCTAATCCGCCCTCCCTAACATCGCCGACACCTAACTTCAATTATTAACCCCTAATCTGCCGACTGAATCTCGCCGCTATTCTAATAAATGGATTAACCCCTAAAGCTAAGTCTAACCCTAACACTAACACCCCCCTAAATTAAATATAATTTAAATCTAACAAAATAAATTAACTCTTATTAAATAAATTATTCCTATTTAAAGCTAAATACTTACCTGTAAAATAAACTCTAATATAGCTACAATATAAATTATAATTATATTATAGCTATTTTAGGATTTATATTTATTTTACAGGTAACTTTGTATTTATTTTAACCAGGTACAATAGCTATTAAATAGTTAAGAACTATTTAATAGCTAAAATAGTTAAAATAATTACAAAATTACCTGTAAAATAAATCCTAACCTAAGTTACAATTAAACCTAACACTACACTATCAATAAATTAATTAAATAAAATACCTACAATTACCTACAATTAAACCTAACACTACACTATCAATAAATGAATTAAATACAATATCTACAAATAAATACAATGAAATAAACTAACTAAAGTACAAAAAATAAAAAAGAACTAAGTTACAAAAAATAAAAAAATATTTATATTACTGATCGGAACAGCCAATAGAATGCGAGCTCAATCTGATTGGCTGATCGGATCAGCCAATCGGATTGAACTTGATTCTGATTGGCTGATTCCATCAGCCAATCAGAATTTTCCTACCTTAATTCCGATTGGCTGATAGAATCCTATCAGCCAATCGGAATTCGAGGGACGCCATCTTGGATGACGTCCCTTAAAGGAACCATCATTCGTCGGGAAGTCGTCGGAGAAGAAGGATGGATCCGCGATGGAGGTCTTCAAGATGGAGCCGGTTCTCATCGGATGAAGATAGAAGATGCCGCTTGGAAGAAGATGGTTGCCGGTCCGGATCTACTCTTCTTCCCGGATAGGATGAAGACTTTGGACCCTCTTCTGGACTTCTTCAGCCGTCGGATGATGGATGTCTAGCCCCCCGCTTGGGCTTGGAGGAACATTTCGGAGCCTGGAACGATCGGTGATACCTGGCATGGTGAAGACAAGGTAGGAAGATCTTCAGGGGCTTAGTGTTAGGTTTATTTAAGGGGGGTTTGGGTTAGATTAGGGGTATGTGGGTGGTGGGTTGTAATGTTGAGGGGGGTATTGTATGTTTTTTTTTACAGGCAAAAGAGCTGAATTCTTTGGGGCATGCCCCGCAAAGGTCCCTGTTCAGGGCTGGTAAGGTAAAAGAGCTTTGAACTTTTGTAATTTAGAATAGGGTAGGGCATTTTTTTATTTTGGGGGTCTTTGTTATTTTATTAGGGGGCTTAGAGTAGGTGTAATTAGTTTAAAATTGTTGTAATATTTTTCTAATGTTTGTAAATATTTTTTTATTTTTTGTAACTTAGTTCTTTTTTATTTTTTGTACTTTAGTTAGTTTATTTAATTGTATTTATTTGTAGATATTGTATTTAATTCATTTATTGATAGTGTAGTGTTAGGTTTAATTGTAACTTAGGTTAGGATTTATTTTACAGGTAATTTTGTAATTATTTTAACTATTTTAGCTATTAAATAGTTCTTAACTATTTAATAGCTATTGTACCTGGTTAAAATAAATACAAAGTTACCTGTAAAATAAATATAAATCCTAAAATAGCTATAATATAATTATAATTTATATTGTAGTTATATTAGGGTTTATTTTACAGGTAAGTATTTAGCTTTAAATAGGAATAATTTATTTAATAAGAGTTAATTAATTTTGTTAGATTTAAATTATATTTAACTTAGGGGGGTGTTAGTGTTAGGGTTAGACTTAGCTTTAGGGGTTAATACATTTATTAGAATAGTGGTGAGCTCCAGTCGGCAGATTAGGGGTTAATGTTTGAAGTTAGGTGTCGGCGATGTTAGGGAGGGCAGATTAGGGGTTAATACTATTTATTATAGGGTTAGTGAGGCGGATTAGGGGTTAATAACTTTATTATAATAGTGGTGCGGTCCGCTCGGCAGATTAGGGGTTAATAAGTGTAGGCAGGTGGAGGCGACGTTGTGGGGGGGCAGATTAGGGGTTAATAAATATAATATAGGGGTCGGCGATGTTAGGGCAGCAGATTAGGGGTACATAGGGATAATGTAAGTAGCGGCGGTTTACGGAGCGGAAGATTAGGGGTTAATAATAATATGCAGGGGTCAGCGATAGCGGGGGCGGCAGATTAGGGGTTAATAAGTGTAAGGTTAGGGGTGTTTAGACTCGGGGTACATGTTAGAGTGTTAGGTGCAGACGTAGGAAGTGTTTCCCCATAGCAAACAATGGGGCTGCGTTAGGAGCTGAACGCGGCTTTTTTGCAGGTGTTAGGTTTTTTTTCAGCTCAAACAGCCCCATTGTTTTCTATGGGGATATCGTGCACGAGCACGTTTTTGAAGCTGGCTGCTTCCGTAAGCAACTCTGGTATCGAGAGTTGCAGTGGCGTTAAATATGCTCTACGCTCCTTTTTTGGAGCCTAACGCAGCCATTCTGTGGACTCTCAATACCAGAGTTATTTAAAAGGTGCGGCCAGAAAAAAGCCAGCTTTAGCTATGCGGGTCGTTACCGACAAAACTCTAAATCTAGCCGTAGGTTAGTACAACTAACTGGAAAATGTATCAAGATTGTAGTTCTCAAGTGTCTGCCTGTAGTCGCCAATTGTGATGCAGCATTGTGAGGCAAATGTTAAAGGAATATGGAATAAGGAATTTTCATGATTCAGATAAAGCATACCATTTTAAGCAACTTTCTATTTACTTCTATTATCATTTTTTCTCTTTGTTCTCTTGGTATCTTTATTTGAAAAAAAGCAGGAATGTAAGCTTGGGTTTAGCACCTGGGTAGCGCTTTCTGATTTCTGGCTACATTTAGATAATAGGAGTAAATTATAAAATTGCTTAAAATTGCATGCTCTTACTGAATCATGAACGAAAAAATGTGGGTTTCATATCCCTTTAACACTGCAAAAGAGTTATCTTGTGCAATGCTACCCCTACTCTCAGAAGAACGGGTTATGTCAATCACCCTGAACAAGTAATTGCCAAAAGAAGCAGTTTCTGTTTCTTAAATTTATGTTTACAGGATCACTCATGCTCACATGCACAGCAAAGCCTTGAAAGCCACTAAAGTAGCTTGATAAATATTCATCTATTCCTATTTATAAGTCCATTTAAAAAAACAATGCACTATTAAACAACTTTCCAATTTACTTCTATTATCATTTTACTATTTACTTCAAGAGCAGCAATGCACCAGTGGGAGCTAGCAGAACACTTCCAATGAGTCAAGTACAGGAGGTATATATGTACAGCCACCAATCAGAAGCTAGCTCCCGGCGGTGCATTGCTGCTTTTGAGTATACCTAGATATTCACTTGTAACAATTTCATGTTCTATCTACCATTCTGTTTTGCACATGTGCATAGCAAATATTCCCTTGTAAAACGTTTTGGGGTTAATAATTTGAAAAAAAAGTTGTTGTTTGGGTGTTTATCAAGTACTTTTAGTTGTGTAATTTGATAAGTAGAATATGACCCCATATGAAGAATTTAGATTGTGATCAGCCAGACAGAACTGGGACATGGTAAATATAGGAACAATTTTCCCCAAATCATTAATGAAAAAGACCTGCTGCCAATCAACAGTGAAAATGGCTAACTGGGATCACATAGACAATAGAAAGGGCTTATCTGTCATATCTGTATTAAACATTTGCTGCTACAATTGTTAAAATGTGACTGTGTTATAATTTCCTGTTATGATCTAATACTACTGCATTATTCCTTCCTCTTGATTCCTGATGAAATGCTATGTGAGCATGAAACATGTTGGATGAGCAGCTGACTGTTGTGCTGAAACAGTAAATATTCTCTTTTAAACTGACTCAATAAAAGGATGAAGTTTTAACTTTTCTCTTGAGCACGGACTGTTACTCTGCCAGTTTATATTTGGTGAGCGTTGTTCCTTCCCCACACAGCTCACTTCTATGGTGTTCACAAAACCTATTTTACAGAATTTACTTTTTGGCTTCTCTAGGGAGCAGGAAAAAGGAAAAGCACACTTTTTACACAAAAGCACAAAGTTTTTAATGTCCCTTTAATATCAAACACACCTTAAAGGGACGTTGTACTGTAAAATTGTCTCTTTAATGTGTTTCCAATGACCAATTTTACCTGCTGGAATGCATTACATTATATACAAATACATTTATTTTATTTTGTCATTTGAAATATATGTTTTTGCATTTAGAAACCACCACCTATTCTGAAAATATGAGTACTGCAGTATGTGCTTTAGAAAAGCTATTTAAAATAAGAGGCAAGATAGAGTTCAACCTATTTACAAAGGTTTTCCTGTAGCTGCTTGGAAGACAATTAATTCTCATCACCTGTGTACATTGTCCATTTAAGGTATTTGTTGCACTAATAAAATACACTGCATAAATATGTAAATATTTTAGAATTAGTATATAATAATGGAGTGGATAAAAAAAAAACATAACAAAAAAAACTATTTCATATGTCTTTACAGAGGTGTCTGATATGGCAGATCAGATTTATTATTCTGTACATGACAGCATCATTAACAGCAATTATTCAGCTGCAATCAGTGCTTTTTGAAGAGTTCTTTATCCTAAGATTGACTGCTATGTATCTATTTTTTACTCTGCTTGAGTCCTTGATAACACAGCCGCAGCAGAGGAGTTAAATGATTTGCAAAGTTGACTGTGTTAAAACTGCTGCCATGCTTGATTTGCATAATTCACAAGAACACTGACAAGTTGTGGGCATTCTATCCACAGGGACAGCACATTTTTTTCAATGCCTTGAAGTGTGATCATCCTCATGTGATCATGTGAAATGCATTTCACAAAGCCGCAGGCATAACATAGAAATACTTCCCATTGACAAAAACCATTTTGTAAACTTATGTCTTCTGTACTTATTTATCTTCAAACTTAATTGCCTACACTTTGCAAGTTAAACCCCATGAACCAGTTAAAATGATGTTTCCCTACAGAAGATCCTGACAGTTTACTCAACAAAGAATTGCTTTTTTAGGCTAATAAGAAAAGATGCCTGCTGGTGCATGTGTAATATGTGCACAGAGTGACACTTGTACAAAAGAAAAAAGTTGATCTATACTTTCCTTTTAAAGAAACTATAAATGTGCCCTATGATAAAACTGATTTTACAACAGCCTCTAGTCCATAATCACCAAAAATAAATTAATGAAGCATGAAAGTCTTTTGAGTTTTTTTTCTTTATATTTTGTTTATTGAGGTTTTAACTTGAAAACAGTTCAGGCAATGTATAAACACAGAACATTAAAAAATACATATGCTACTGAATAATTTTAGTACCTACACATCAGGAATAATATTCATAATAAACCGTAAGCACCCCAAAAATATGCAAATATCAGGTATTGTACCTGTCATTATGGCTAACCTCTATTTAAAGGGACAGTCAAGTCCAATAAAAACTTTCATGATTTAAATAGGGAATGTCATTTTTATTTTTTTTATTTGAGGTATGCAAAACACAAAAGGAAAAAGAAATTACAAATGTATTGCTGTTGAACAATTACAGACATACATGTACATACTTGTTAAGCAAAATAAATATTATGTCCCTCGATATAACATAATTTCCTTCATACATAGTAGTCTTAGAAAATTAACTAACAGTCCGGCAATATTCATACCTCAGTATTTTCTCTGTTATATTCTGTAGTTTTATTATCATTAGTACCCTTGACATGCAGGGAAGCTATTATAATCCAATGGGTGAGAAGGAAGGGGGAGGGGGAGGAAGAGAGAGGAGAAAAAAAAAGATCCGGAAGGGGAGGAGCTACACGCCGGTTGTGTGTGGCATTGCTCTAACGAAGGGATCGAGAAAACTATCCACCTTACCCCCACGTATTCGGCTTTTCCTTAGCACAGATAGTGCTGGAATACCTGCTACAGCCCACAAAGGACTGCGCAAGCCACCGCTGACTGCTGAGGCAGCAGTGTATGCTCCAGATTCATTGCAGGACGTTTTGTACAGCCAACCCCAGTTCCTTTTTGTTCCTCATGCATTGAGAGAACTTTAAGTTAAAGAGATAAAATATTTGACCATGCGTCACCATTATCCCAGGCAAATGCTGTTCAGGTGTCTCCTGTTGCAGATATGACGCAGCTTTCTCCTCAGTCTCCACATACAGTGCCCTGTGTTTCCTCTTGCAATCCTGTAGGATTTTCTCTACAAGACATTGCTTCCCAGGTATCCCTTGCGGGATCATCCCTTGCAGTATCTGAGGCCTTGTCAGCTTTCCCCATGTTGCAGGGAAGGAGTAAAGGAAATTTAAGGAAACAGTTAGTAAGGTTTCTGATCAAGTTCTGGCTATCTAGAGTGTCCCTTCCCATAAGCCTGAGGAGGAAGATATGTTGGTAGCATCTGAGGGGGAAATCTCAGACTCAGACAGTGTAATTCCTTCTTCTGATGCTGAAGTGGTATCCTTCGGATTTAAGCTAGAACACCTTCGCTTATTACTTAAGGAGGTTTTGTCTACTTTCGACGAGTCAGACACAACTATCGTAGTCAATCCTAAAAAGTCTAGTAAATTGAACAAATACTTTGATGTTCCCTCCGCGGTGGAGGTTTTTCCGGTTCTTGACCGTGCTGCAGAGGTTATTGCTGGAGAATGGGAAAGACCTGGTATTCCCCTTTCTCCATCTCCTATATTTAAGAAGATGTTTCCTATAGCGGATTCAATAAAGGAGTCATGGCAGACGATTTCTAAGGTAGAAGGAGTGATCTCCACTTTTGCCAAGAGGACCACAATTCCCACAGAGGATAGTTGTTCTTTTAAAGATCCAATGGATAAAAAATTGGAGGCTTTACTAAAAAAGATGTCCACCAGGGTCTACAATGGCAACCTGTGGTGTGTATCGCCACTGTTACCAGTGCTGCAGCTTACTGGTTTTATGTGTTGTCTGAATCTCTTCAGACGGATACCCCTCTTGATGAGATCCAGGACAGGATTAAGGCTCTCAAGTTAACCAATTCCTTCATTACAGATGCTTCCTTACAGGTTATTAAACTAGGAGTAAAAATTTCTGGTTTTGTGGTCCTAGCCCGCAGGTCCTTATGGATGAAGTCCTGGTCTGCAGATGTTTCATCTGAATCTAAGCTCATGGCTATTCTTTACAAGGGTAAGGCCTTGTTTGGACCTGGTTTGGTGGAAATTATCTCAGATATTACTGGAGGGAAGGGTTATTTTCTTCCTCAAGATAAAAAGAATAAGCAGAAGGGACGTCAGAGTAATTTTCATTCCTTTCGTAACTTTAAAGGCAAGTCTTCCTCCTCTTCCTCCAAGCAAGATCAAGCCAAGCCTTCCTGGAAGCCCAACCAGTCCTGGAATAAGGGAAAGCAATCTAAAAAGCCTTCAGCTGATTCCAAGTCAGCATGCAGGGTTGGCCCCCGATCCAGTAGCGGATCTTGTAGGGGGCAGACTCTCTCTTTTTTCCCAGGCTTGGATAAGAGATGTACCGGATCCCTGTGCGGTGGACATGGTCTCCCAGGGATACAAAATAGAGTTCAAATCTTTTCCTCCCAGAGGCAGGTTTCTCCTCTCCAGATTATCTGTAGACCAGATAAAAAGAGAGGCATTCTTACATTGTGTCAAGGACCTTGCCGCCCTGGGGGTAATAGTTTCCAGTTCCCTTTCAGGAAAGGGGTCTGGGATTTTACTCATATCTGTTTGTAGTTCCCAGAAAGGAGAGAACTGTTCTACCAATCCTAGATCTAAAATATTTAAACAAGTTTCTCAGAGTGCCATCCTTCAAGATGGAGACTATACGTTCCATTCTTCCCTTAGTACAAGAGGGTCAGTTCATGACAACCATAGACCTAAAGGATGCATACCTTCATGTGCCCATTCACAGGGACCATCACAAGTTTCTGAGATTCCCCTTTTTGGACAATCATTTCCAGTTCATGGTCTTTCCATTCGGCCTTGCCACAGCTCCCAGAATTTTTTCAAAGGTTCTGGGGGCTCTTTTAGCTGTGCTTATATCTCAGGGCATTGCAGTGGCACTTTATCTGGACGGCATTCTGGTTCAGGCACCGTCTTTTCAACAAGCAGAATCTCATATGGAGATCTTGTTGTCTTTTCTTCGATCCCACGTATGAAGGTGAATCGGGAAAAAAGTTATCTAGTTCCAGCTAAAAGGGTCGTATTTTTGGGGACCATAATAGACTCCCTGTTAATGAAGATTTTTCTGACAGAGGTCAGAAAAAGAAAGATTTTCGACTCTTGCCTTGCCCTAAAGTTCTCTCCATGGCTCAATGTATGGAGGTAATCGGTCTGATGATGGCTTCCATGGACATCATTCCATTTACTCGGTTCCATCTCAGACCTCTGCAGTTATGGATGCTCAGACAATGGAACGGGGACTATATAGACCTGTCTCCGCATGTAGATCTAGATCAGGTGTAAATAGACTCTCTTCTGTGGTGGCTTTCTCAGGATCATCTCTCCCAAGGTACTTGCTTCCGCAGACCCTCCTGGGTGATTGTGACCACGGATGCAAGCCTTCTAGGTTGGGAAGCAGTATTGGGCTCATTGAAGGCTCAGGGCTTATGGACCCAGGAGGAGTCAGTCCTGCCCATAAACATCTTGGAGCTGAGAGCAATCTTCAATGTTCTTCTGGCCTGGCCTCAGTTAGCCTTATCCCGGTTTATCAGATTCCAGTCGGACAACATAACCTCGGTGGCCTACATCAACCACCAGGGGGGAACTCGGAGTTCCTTGGCAATGACAGAGGTGGCCCGAATTATTCAGTGGGCGGAGACCCACAACTGCTGTCTTTCTGCAATCAACATCTCAGGAGTGGACAATTGGGAAGCGGATATTCTGAGCAGACAGACTTTTCATTCTGGGGAGTGGGAACTTCATTCAGATGTGTTTTCCAGCTTGACCCTCAAGTGGGGGCAGCCGGAGTTGGATCTCATGGCTTCTTGTCAGAATGCCAAACTTCTGAGATATGGCTTGAGGTCAAGAGATCCGCAGGCATTTCTGATCGATGCTCTAGCAGTTCCTTGAAACTTCAGTCTAGCATACCTGTTTCCTCTGTTCGCTCTCCTTCCGAGAGTCATTGCCCGAATCAAGCAGGAGAGGGCGTCTGTAATTCTCATAGCCACGGCGTGGTCTCACAGGATTTGGTATGCAGACATAGAGGAAATGTCATCCTTTCCACCTTGGAGACTGCCTCTAAGGAAGGACCTTCTACTTCGGGGTCCCTTCCTTCATCCAAATCTTGTTTCTCTGAAGCTGACTGCTTGGAGAGTGAATGCTTAGTTTTATCTAAGCGTGGATTTTCAGAGTCGGTCATTGAGACCTTGATTCAGGCTCGTAAGCCTGTGACTCGCAGGATTTACCATAAGATCTGGCGTAAATACTAGGATTTTGTCCTTTCTCCAGGATGGTCTGGAGAAGGGTTTGTCGGCAAGTACTCTAAAGGGTCAGATTTCGGCATTGTCTATTTTGTTACATAAGCACTTGGCAGATGTGCCAGATGTGCAATCGTTTTGTCAGGCCTTGGTTAGAATTCAGCCTGTGTTTAAACCTGTTACTCCTCCATGGAGTCTTAACCTGGTTCTTAAAGTTTTACAACAGGCTCCGTTTGAACCTATGCATTCTTTAGATATTAAGATGTTATCTTGGAAAAAAAAAATTTTTCTTGTTGCTATTTCCTCAGCTCAGAGGAAACTCTCTGCTTTACAGTGTGATTCCCCTTATCTTATATTTCACTCTGATAAGGTGGTACTGCGTACTAAGTTTGGTTTCCTGCCCAAAACAACAAAAATCCTGGTGTTGACTATCCCTTTAAACTACTATTGGAGCGTTGCTGTCCCCTGCCCACATTAAAACATGAAGGTCAGATATTTCCCTCAATGAATAAGAGATAGGTCACTCTGACCAATTTTAAATATATTTAGCACAGAGGGAAATACCACAGGTTCAGGTTGATCTTCATCCAAGAGAATGGCATCAAATTCCAAAAAAAATAAATAAAGAAAGAAAGAAAGAAATCTTATTGAAGTTGAAAAAAATCACTCACCCATTCTAACCTTCCATATTGATGAGCCATTTAATCAACTTGTGCTTAAATAAGCTTTCAGCTATTGCATTACTCAGGACTAAATTGGGCCTTTAATGATGATCTGAAAAGATAAAGAAAGATAGACCTATTTTTTTTTTTTTTTACTTTTATTTTTTCAATACCATTGAAAATAATACCAACAGATTACATACAGCAAAAGCAAAAAGATATACTGTATTCCAAATTTAGTAAACAAGTAATAATGTCCGAGATTCATTCTTAAACCTTGTTTTTCTATTGTATAGAAGACGGTGATAGGAAATAAACATATAGGAAACACACAATTTAGTAAAGTACCATCTAATGGGAGAAACCTACCTATGAGTTTTCCTGTTGTTGGTAAAAATAAATAATAAAAAAAACATTATACTTCACCTTCAGTTAGAAGCATCACTAAAAATAATCATACAAAATTAGAAAGAGTGAGTGAACATAACAATTATAATACTCAGAATAGTTTACTCAGCATTTATATCATTTCAAATGCATCATTATCAGACTTCTAAAGTCCTATACGGTATTCTATATAGAAATACTCAAAGTAAAGTGTAGTCAGAGAGCACTACACATGACACAAGCAAAACAAAGAAATAACAAGTGACAAGTTATATAATCAGCCTCTGAAGCAAACATACAATACCTCATGTATCTCTAACCTACCCCCAACTCAATTGTCAGATGAAGAGGTAATATGCAATGTCCAGTATTACTCTCAAAAAGAAAGTCCTAAAGAGAAAGAGAGTGATGTATCACAGTAATAGGTACAAATGGAGCATTAAACTCCAGTATACCCTTGTGAAATAGGTTTGTAGGGATTTCCCCTTGCCCCTTGTGCAGCTGGCTAAAAGCATGACCAAGCCCCTGAAAACAGCTTGATGTTATTCTAACTCATTATGAGAGTAGTATATATCAGTGGAGACCAATATAGGTTTGCCTCTGGATAGGCCAAATTTTTAGGGCACAGCCTAGGGCCTCAACAGTCCAGATCCAGGCTGGAAGTTAATAAATACAGCAGTCCAGTGCTAAGACAATTCAGAAGAGCACGAACCATCTATAGCTAGTAATTTCAAGTAGGGATGCTCCCAGGAGACATAATATTTTGGTTAATCATTTTAGAAATAATGATTGACCCTTAAAGACTGTTCACCTCGTTTACTTCTATGATCTTTGAAAGTGAGGTAAATCACCAGTATAGAGACTGCTTTTTTTAAAGGCAGGATCTTTCACTATTATGATTACTTAATGAATAATATCTGGAATGCTGGACTCTTCCAATCACATTTCCATCTTCTAATTGATTCTTCAAAGTAATAACAACCATTTGAAGACTTAAAATGGCATATTTACTAGACTGTATTTTTCAGTATACCTGTAATAAACTCAATAACACTTTTTTCCTACTCCCATAGCGTAGCTTAAAGGCACAATCTAGGCCAAAATAAACTTTCATGATTCAGATAGAGCATGTCATTTTAAACAATTTTCCAATTTACTTTTATCACCAATTTTGCTTTGTTCTCTTGGTATTCTTAGTTGAAAGCTTAACCTAGGAGGTTCATATGCTAATTTCTTAGACCTTGAAGCCCACCTCTTTCAGATTGCATTTTAACTAGAGGGTGTTAGTTCACATATTTCATATAGATAACACTGTGCTCGTGCACGTGAAGTAATCTGGGAGCAGGCACTGATTGGCTAGACTGCAAGTCTGTCAAAAGAACTGAAAAAAGGGGCAGTTTGCAGAGGCTTAGATACAAGATAATCACAGAGGTTAAATGTATATTATTATAACTGTGTTGGTTATGCAAAACTGGGAAATGGGTAATAAAGGGATTATCTATCTTTTAAAACAATAAAAATTCTGGTGTAGACTGTCCCTTTAAGATAAAATCTTGCTCCACAGAAATTGAACGTGATGAATTGACATAGCCAATTGTATCTTTTGTGAGAGAAGTGTTGGCTTTAGGTATTAGATGTTGATCTTTTATCATAACCAATCAAAATCTCTTATATTATATGTAAACTAAAAAGTTTCTGCATACACTGTTGAAGGGTAATTTATACTCTCAATACAATTGTAAAAATCAATGTATATACTGTTAAAGAATAAATAGACACCTATGTATAATGATACTTGCAATGAATGGCATCCAAATAAAAAATAATGACAATTATATAAAATAGATAAGGAGATATTTTTAGTCAATATGCCACCTCCAAATTTACATTACAATATGAACAAAAGTATGGATGTTTTTGTATTTATACAAACAGGTGTAATTTAGGGAGAGAGATAGTGTTTACTTAGCAACAACTGATGTCATTAGAACATATAAGAAGCTAATTGGATAGCATCCAGTTAAGACACACTTGGTAAGATGTATTTACTTAGCAATATCTGATGTAATACAATAGTAAAGACAACATGAATTGGTTAGCACTCCAATATGCAATTTCAGGTTGGTCTAACTAAACAAATGCAGGGAGGATTGTAATAGTTTTTTATAGATACAAACAGGCCACTTTAAAATAGGGGATGACAGTAATCCTACAAGTATGAAAAGCCAAGTGATTGATTGGATCCCTCAAAGTATATAAAACAGGTTGTTGAAACTTTTACAACAAGAAGCTTATTGGATAAAAAGGCACAACTGTCTACACCCTAAATAATTTAATATAGAGCTAAATATCCAGGCATTCCTTTAGAGTTGTAAAATTATTATTATTATTTTTAAATGTTTTTAATAGATTTATACTTGTTGTGAAAATTACCTATATGCTAAGTTCTCTAGGTTTGTATATGTATTATTTATATGCATTTATATATATGTTACAATATTAAACTGTGGATAATGAGTATTTATTGTTTTCAAAAAAGATTGGTAATTAGAGTCATATCCTCTTGGTAAAGTCTGGACAGTTTTCAGATGAAACATGTAGAGGAAGCAATGAGGCAGGCAGAGCATGTCCTAACCAACTTCAACATATTGAGAGGTGTACTGACCTGCTTCTCTTTTCAACATTTGTTGGAGGTGCTATCAATGGAACAATCAGCCAAACAGTAAAATAATTCCAGTTTGAAAAACTTAGATCCAAGTTTTAAGTGTACAAGCATGAAATAAACAGAATATGGAATACATGTAAATCACTTAAGTCATAATAATATTTTGTGGTTTAGATTTATATACTCAAATTACCACCTAATCTCAAGGCCTGTATTATCACAAGAGAAAACCCTGTGGGTGGGAAAAAGGGCCTGTAATCATCTAAGGATCTAACATTAGTTTTAATGACTTATTTAGCAATCTGCTCTAAGTATCCTTCGCATCTGCAACTTAAACATATCAACTAGTAGGAAGTTGCACTTTCTCAAGCAAACTAGAAATGTAAACCAAAAATAACAGAATTTATGTTTACCTGATAAATTTCTTTCTCCTACGGTGTATCCGGTCCACGGCTTCATACTTACATGTGGGATATTCTCAATCCCTACAGGAAGTGGCAAAGAGAGCACACAGCAGAGCTGCCCATATAGCCCCCTCAGGCTCCGCCCCCCAGTCATTCGACCGACGGTTAGGAGAAAAACATAATTTATGTAAGAACTTACCTGATAAATTCATTTCTTTCATATTAGCAAGAGTCCATGAGCTAGTGACGTATGGGATATACATTCCTACCAGGAGGGGCAAAGTTTCCCAAACCTCAAAATGCCTATAAATACACCCCTCACCACACCCACAAATCAGTTTAACGAATAGCCAAGAAGTTAGGTGATAAGAAAGGAGCGAAAGCATCAAAATAAGGAATTGGAATAATTGTGCTTTATACAAAAAAATCATAACCACCACAAAAAAGGGTGGGCCTCATGGACTCTTGCTAATATGAAAGAAATTAATTTATCAGGTAAGTTCTTACATAAATTATGTTTTCTTTCATGTAATTAGCAAGAGTCCATGAGCTAATGACGTATGGGATAATAAATACCCAAGATGTGGAACTTCCACGCAAGAGTCACTAGAGAGGGAGGGATAAAATAAAGACAGCCAATTCCGCTGAAAATAATAATCCACAACCCAAAACAAAAGTTTTAATCTCAATACTGAAAAAAACTGAAATTATAAGCAGAAGAATCAAACTGAAACAGCTGCCTGAAGTACTTTTCTACCAAAAACTGCTTCAGAAGAAGAAAACACATCAAAATGGTAGAATTTAGTAAAAGTATGCAAAGAAGACCAAGTTGCTGCTTTGCAAATCTGATCAACAGAAGCTTCATTCCTAAACGCCCAGGAAGTAGAAACTGACCTAGTAGAATGAGCCGTAATTCTTTGAGGCGGGGATTTACCCGACTCTACATAAGCATGATTAATCAAAGACTTTAACCAAGACGCCAAAGAAATGGCGGAGGCCTTCTGACCTTTTCTGGACCCAGAAAAGATAACAAATAGACTAGAAGTCTTTCTAAAATCTTTAGTAGCTTCAACATAATATTTCAAAGCTCTTACTACATCCAAAGAATGTAAAGATCTCTCCTTTGAATTCTTAGAATTAGGACACAATGAAGGAACAACAATTTCTCTACTAATGTTGTTAGAATTCACAACCTTAGGTAAAAATTTAAATGAAGTCCGCAACACTGCCCTTATCCTGATGAAAAATCAGAAAGGAGATTCACAAGAAAGAGCAGATAACTCAGAAACTCTTCTAGCAGAAGAGATAGCCAAAAGGAACAGAACTTTCCAAGAAAGTAATTTAATGTCCAGAGAATGCATAGGTTCAAACGGAGGAGCTTGTAAAGCCCTCAGAACCAAATTAAGACTCCAAGGAGGAGAGATTGACTTAATGACAGGTTTGATACGAACCAAAGCCTGTACAAAACAATGAATATCAGGAAGATTAGCAATCTTTCTGTGAAAAAGAACAGAAATAGCAGAGATTTGTCCTTTCAAGGAACTTGCAGACAAACCTTTATCCAAACCATCCTGAAGAAACTGTAAAATTCTAGGAATTCTAAAAGAATGCCAGGAAAATTTATGAGAAAAACACCAAGAAATTTAAGTCTTCCAGACTCGATAATAAATCCTCCTAGACACAGATTTACAAGCCTGTAACATAGTATTAATTACTGAGTCAGAGAAACCTCTATGACTAAGAATCAAGCGTTCAATTTCCATACCTTCAAATTTAATGATTTGAGATCCTGATGGAAAAAAGGGCCTTGAGATAGAAGGTCTGGTCTTAACGGAAGAGTCCAAGGTTGGCAACTGGCCATCCGAATGAGATCCGCATACCAAAACCTGTGAGGCCATGCTGGAGCCACCAGCAGTACAAACAAACGTTCCTTTAGAATTTTGGAAATCACTTTTGGAAGAAGAACTAGAGGCGGAAAGATATAGGCAGGATGATAATTCCAAGGAAGCGACAACGCGTCCACTGCCTCCGCCTGAGGATCCCTGGATCTGGACAGATACCTGGGAAGTTTCTTGTTTAGATGAGAGGCCATCAGATCTATTTCTGGAAGTCCCCAGATTTGAACAATCTGAAGAAATACCTCCGGGCGAATGGTCCCTTCACCCAGAGGTAACGTCTGGCGACTGAGATAATCCGCTTCCCAATTGTCTACACCTGGGATGTGAACCGCAGAAATTAGACAGGAGCTGGATTCCGCCCATACAAGTATCCGAGATACTTCTTTCATAGCCTGAGGACTGTGAGTCCCACCCTGATGATTGACATATGCCAAAATGTTGATTGGTAATCTCGCCTCCTGAGATTCCCAAACCCCCTGCGCTGTCAGAGATCCCCATACAGCCCCCCAACCTGACAGACTCGCATCTGTTGAGATCACAGTCCAGGTTGGATGAACAAAAGAAGCCCCTTGGACTAAACGATGGTGATCTATCCACCACGTCAGAGAGTGTCGTACATTGGGATTTAAGGATATTAATTGTGATATCTTTGTATAATCCCTGCACCATTGGTTCAGCATACAAAGCTGAAGAGGTCGCATGTGAAAACAAGCAAAGGGGATCGCGTCCGATGCAGCAGTCATGAGACCTAGAATTTCCATGCATAAAGCTACCGAAGGGAATGATTGAGACTGAAGGTTTCGACAGGCTGAAACCAATTTCAGATGTCTCTTTTCTGTTAGAGACAAGGTCATGGACACTGAATCTATTTGAAAACCCAAAAAGGTTACCTGAGTCTTAGGAATCAATGAACTCTTTGATAAATTGATCCTCCAACCATGTCTTTGAAGAAACGACACAAGTTGATTCGTATGAGATTCTGCAGAATGTGAAGACTGAGCAAGTACCAAAATATCGTCCAAATAAGGAAATACCGCAATACCCTGTTCTCTGATTACAGAGAGAAGGGCACCGAGAACCTTTGAAAAGATCCTTGGAGCTGTTTGCTAGGCCAAACGGAAGGGCCACAAACTGGTAATGCTTGTCTAGAAAAGAGAATCTCAGAAACTGAAAGTGATCTCGATGAATCGGAATATGAAGATATGCATCCTGTAAATCTATTGTGGACATATAATGCCCTTGCTGAACAAAAGGCAGAATAGTCCTTATAGTTACCATTTTGAATGTTGGTATCCTTACATAACGATTCAATATCTTTAGATCCAGAACTGGTCTGAAGGAATTCTCCTTCTTTGGTACAATGAATAGATTTGAGTAAAACCCCAGACCCTGTTCCAGAACTGGAACTGGCACAATTACTCCAGCCAACTCTAGATCTGAAACACATTCAGAAATGCCTGAGCCTTCACTGGGTTTATTGGAATGCAAGAGAGAAAAAATCTCTTCGCAGGCGGCCTTACCTTGAAACCTATTCTGTACCCTTGTGAAACAATGTTTTGAATCCAAAGACTGTGAATCGAATTGATCCAAAATGTCTTTGAAAAATCGTAACCTGCCCCCCTACCAGCTGTGCTGGAATGAGGGCCGCACCTTCATGTGGACTTGGGAGCTGGTTTTGACTTTCTAAAAGGCTTGGATTATTCCAGATTGGAGAAGGTTTCCAATAGAAACTGTTCCTTTAGGGGAAGGGTCAGGCTTCTGTTCCTTATTCTGGCGAAAGGAACGAAAACGATTAGCAGCCCTATATTTACCTTTAGATTTTTTGTCCTGAGGCAAAAAAGTTCCTTTCCCCCCAGTAACAGTTAAAATACTAGAATCCAACTGGGAACCAAATAATTTATTACCTTGGAGAAAGAGAAAGCAAAGTTGACTTAGAAGACATATCTGCATTCCAAGATTTAAGCCATAAAGCTCTTCTAGCTAAAATAGCTAAAGACATATTACCAGACATCAACTCTAATGATATCAAAGATGGCATCACAAATAAAGTTATTAGCATGTTGAAGAAGTTTAACAATGCTATGAGTATTATAGTCTGATACTTGTTGTGCTAAAGCCTCCAACCAAAAAGTGGAAGCGGCAGCAACATCAGCCAAAGAAATAGCAGGCCTAAGAAGATTACCTGAACATAAATAAGCTTTCCTTAGAAAGGATTCAATCTTCCTATCTAAAGGATCCTTAAAGGAAGTACTATCTGCCGTAGGAATAGTAGTACGTTTAGCAAGAGTAGAGATAGCCCCATCAACTTTAGGGATTTTGTCCCAAAACTCTAATCTGTCAGATGGCATAGGATACAATTTCTTAAACCTTTGAGAAGGAGTAAATGAAGTACCCAGATTATTCCATTCCCTAGAAATTACTTCAGAAATAGCATCAGGAAAAGGAAAAACTTCTGGAATAACTATGGCCTAGATTTGGAGTTTTGTCGGTAACGACCTGAAAAACTAACGCCGGCTTATTTCTGGCCGCACCATAAAAATAACTCTGGTATTGAGAGTCCACATAAAGGCTGCGTTAGGCTCCAAAAAAGGAGCGTAGAGCATTTTTAACGCAGCTTCAACTCTCGATACCAGAGTTGCTTACGGACGCGGCCAGCCTCAAAAACGTGCTCGTGCACGATTCTCCATAGGAAACAATGGGGCTGTTTGAGCAGAAAAAAAAAACAAACACCTGCAAAAAAGCAGCGTTCAGCTCCTAACGCAGCCCCATTGTTTCCTATGCGGTAACCCTTCCTACGTCTGCACTTAACACTCTAACATGTACCCCGAGTCTAAACACCCCTAACCTTACACTTATTAACCCCTAATCTGCCCGCCCCCCGCTATCGCTGACCCCTGCATATTATTATTAACCCCTAATCTGCCGCTCCGTAAAACCGCCGCTACTTACATTATCCCTATGTACCCCTAATATGCTGCCCTAACATCGCCGACCCCTATATTATATTTATTAACCCCTAATCTGCCCCCCACAACGTCGCCTCCACCTGCCTACACTTATTAACCCCTAATCTGCCGACCGGACCTGAGCGCTACTATAATAAAGTTATTAACCCCTAATCCGCCTCACTAACCCTATCATAAATAGTATTAACCCCTAATCTGCCCTCCCTAACATCGCCGACACCTAACTTCAAACATTAACCCCTAATCTGCCGACTGGAGCTCACCGCTATTCTAATAAATGTATTAACCCCTAAAGCTAAGTCCTAACCCTAACACTAACACCCCCCCGAAGTTAAATATAATTTAAATCTAACGAAATTAATTAACTCTTATTAAATAAATTATTCCTATTTAAAGCTAAATACTTACCTGTAAAATAAATCCTAATATAGCTACAATATAAATTATAATTATATATAGCTATTTTAGGATTAATATTTATTTTACAGGTAACTTTGTATTTATTTTAACCATGTACAATAGCTATTAAATAGTTAAGAACTATTTAATAGCTAAAATAGTTAAAATAATTACAAATTTACCTGTAAAAGAAATCCTAACCTAAGTTACCAAATAAACCTAACACTAGACTATCAATAAATTAATTAAATAAACTACCTACAATTATCTACAATTAACCTAACACTACACTATCAATACATTAATTAAATACAATTGCTACAAATAAATACAATTAAATAAACTAGCTAAAGTACAAAAAATAAAAAAGAACTAAGTTACAAAAAATAAAAAAAATATTTACAAACATCAGAAAAATATTACAACAATTTTAAACTAATTACACCTACTCTAAGCCCCCTAATAAAATAACAAAGCCCCCCAAAATAAAAAAAATGCCCTACCCTATTCTAAATTACTAAAGTTCAAAGCTCTTTTACCTTACCAGCCCTGAACAGGGCCCTTTGCGGGGCATGCCCCAAGAAATACAGCTCTGCCTGTAAAAAAAAAACATACAATACCCAAGCCCCCCAACATTACAACCCACCACCCACATATCCCTAATCTAACCCAAACCCCCCTTAAATAAACCTAACACTAAGCCCCTGAAGATCATCCTACCTTGTCTTCACCTCACCGGGTATCACACCGATCCGTCCAGAAGAGCTCCTCCGATGTCCTGATCCAAGCCCAAGCGGGGGGCTGAAGAGGTCCATGATCCGGCTGAAGTCTTCATCCAAGCGGGGCAGAAGAGGTCTTCCATCCCGATTGAAGTCTTCATCCAAGCGGCATCCATCCGGAGCGAAGCGGCAGCATCCTGAAGACCTCCACCGCGGAACATCCATCCTGGCCGACGACTGAACGACGAATGACGGTTCCTTTAAATGACGTCATCTAAGATGGCGTCCCTCGAATTCTGATTGGCTGATAGGATTCTATCAGCCAATCGGAATTAAGGTAGGAATATTCTGATTGACTGATGGAATCAGCCAATCAGAATCAAGTTCAATCCGATTGGCTGATCCAATCAGCCAATCAGATTGAGCTTGCATTCTATTGGCTGATCGGAACAGCTTATTTGTAACTTAGGTTAGGATTTCTTTTACAGGTAAATTTGTAATTATTTTAACTATTTTAGCTATTAAATAGTTCTTAACTATTTAATAGCTATTGTACATGGTTAAAATAAATACAAAGTTACCTGTAAAATAAATATTAATCCTAAAATAGCTATAATATAATTATAATTTATATTGTAGCTATATTAGGATTTATTTTACAGGTAAGTATTTAGCTTTAAATAGGAATAATTTATTTAATAAGAGTTAATTAATTTCGTTAGATTTAAATTATATTTAACTTCGGGGGGGTGTTAGTGTTAGGGTTAGACTTAGCTTTAGGGGTTAATACATTTATTAGAATAGCGGTGAGCTCCAGTCGGCAGATTAGGGGTTAATGTTTGAAGTTAGGTGTCGGCGATGTTAGGGAGGGCAGATTAGGGGTTAATACTATTTATGATAGGGTTAGTGAGGCGGATTAGGGGTTAATAACTTTATTATAGTAGCGCTCAGGTCCGGTCGGCAGATTAGGGGTTAATAAGTGTAGGCAGGTGGAGGCGACGTTGAGGGGGGCAGGTTAGGGGTTAATAAATATAATACAGGGGTCGGCGGTGTTAGGGGCAGCAGATTAGGGGTACATAAGTATAACGTAGGTGGCGGTCGGCAGATTAGGGGTTAAAACATTTTTTTTCGAGTGTCGGCGATGTGGGGGGACCTCGGTTTAGGGGTACATAGGTAGTTTATGGGTGCTAGTGTACTTTAGAGTACAGTAGTTAAGAGCTTTATAAACCGGCGTTAGCCCAGAAAGCTCTTAACTACTGACTTTTTTCCTGCGGCTGGAGTTTTGTCGTTAGATGTCTAACGCTCACTTCAGAAACGACTCTAAATACCGGAGTTATAAAATTCCATTGAAAAGATAGGATACGCAATTGACGTAAGGGGATCTGCGGTATGGAAAAGTCGCGGCTGGAAAGTGAGCGTTAGACCCTATTTTGAGTGACTCCAAATACCGGCGGTAGCCTAAAACCAGCGTTAGGAGCCTCTAACGCTGGTTTTCACGGCTACCGCCAAACTCCAAATCTAGGCCTATAGGAGGTATAAAAAAACAAATTTAAATGCTTAGTAGATTTAGTATCAAGAGGACTAGATTCCTCCATCTCTAATGCGATTAAAACTTCTTTAAGTAAAGAGCGAATAAATTCCATTTTAAATAAATATGAAGATTTATCAGTGTCAATATCTGAGACAGAAACCTCTGAACCAGAAAAATCCTCATCAGAAACAGACAAATCAGAATGATGACGGTCATTTAAAAATTCATCTGAAAAATGAGAAGTTTTAAAAGACCTTTTACGTTTACTGGAAGGGGGAATAACAGACATAGCCTTCCTAATAGATTTGGAAACAAATTATTTTATATTAACAGGAACATCCTGAGTATTAGATGTTGAGGGAACAGCAACAGGTAATGGTATATTACTAATGGAAATACTATCTGCATTAACAAGTTTATCATGACATTCATCACAAACTACAGCCGGAGGAACAGTTACCACAAGTTTACAACAAATGCACTTAACTTTGTTAGAACCAGCATCAGGCAGCGTCTTTCCAGAAGTAGATTCTGATCCAGGGTCAATTTGAGACATCTTGCAATATGTAAAAGAAAAACAACATATAAAGCAAAATTTATCAAATTCCTTAAATTACAGTGTCAGGAATGGGAAAAAAATGCCAATGAACAAGCCTCTAGCAACCAGAAGCAATGAAAAATGAGACTGAAATAATGTGAAAAAAAGGTGGAGACAAGAATGACGCCCACAATTTTTTAGCGCCAAAAAAGACGCCCACATTATTGGCGCCTTAAATTTATTTATTTTTTGCCGCCAAGTATGACGCCACATCCGGTGATGCCGACACTTTTGGCGCAAAAACGTCCAAAAAATTTCGCAAACACGAACAACTTCCGGCGTCAAGTATGACGCCGGAAATGACAAAAAAAATGTTTGCGCCAAAAAAAGTCAGAGCCAAGAAATGACGCAATAAATTGAAGCATTTTCAGCCCCTGCGAGCCTAACAGCCCACAGGGAAAAAAAGTCAATTGAAACAATTTTAAGGTAAGAAAAAAATTGATTATTCATATGCATTATCAAAAATAATGAAACTGACTGTCCTGAAATAAGGAATATTGATCATCCTGAATCATGGCAAATATAAGTTTAAAGACATATATTTAGAACTTTATATATAAAGTGCCCAACCATAGCTTAGAGTGTCACAAAAAATAAGACTTACTTACCCCAGGACACTCATCTACATATAGTAGATAGCCAAACCAGTACTGAAACGAGAATCAGTAGAGGTAATGGTATATAAGAGTATATCGTCGATCTGAAAAGGGAGGTAAGAGATGAATCTCTACGACCGATAACAGAGAACCTATTAAATAGATCCCGTAGAAGGAGACCATTGAAGTCAAATAGGCAATACTCTCTTCACATCCCTCTGACATTCACTGCACTCTGAGAGGAAAAACTGGGCTCCAGCCTGCTGCGAAGCGCATATCAACGTAGAATCTAGCACAAACTTACTTCACCACCTCCACGCGAGGCAAAGTTTGTAAAAACTGAATTGTGGGTGTGGTGAGGGGTTGTATTTATAGGCATTTTGAGGTTTGGGAAACTTTGCCCCTCCTGGTAGGAATATATATCCCATACGTCACTAGCTCATGGACTCTTGCTAATTACATGAAAGAAAAGGAGAACCATAGGGTGCAGTGGTGACTGTAGTTTACAAAAATAAAATTTAAACCTGACCAAATGCCAGGGTGGGCCGTGGACCGGATACACCGTAGGAGAAAGAAATTTATCAGTGTCGTCCCAAAACAAAATTGCTTAATATTCCTTTCAAGGGTAAGACCCTATTCGGGCCAGAGTTGAAAGAAATTATTCAGATATCACTGGGGGAAAGGACCATGCCCTTCCACAGGATAGACCTTTTAAAGCTAAAAATAAGTCTAATTTTCGTTCCTTTCGCAATTTCAGGAACGGACCGGCTTCTACCTCTACAGCCACTAGGCAAGAGGGTAACGCATCCAGCCCAAACCAGCATGGAAACCATTGCAAGGCTTGGAACAAGGGTAAACAGGCCAAGAAGCCTGCTGCTGCTACCAAGACAGCATGAAGGGGTAGCCCCCGATCCGGGACCGTATCTAGTAGGGGGCAGACTTTCTCTCTTTGCTCAGGCTTGGGCAAGAGATGTTCCGGACCCCTGGGCACTAGAAATTGTCTCTCAGGGGTATCTTCTAGAATTCAAGGACTTTCCTCCTAAGCAAAAAAGTTGTGGGTTTAGTGGGGGCCCTGGCGGGGGTCTGTCGCTGTGAGGGCCAAGGAGTGTGGGGTCTGGCCCAGGGGGGTTGGGTGCCCTTTCTTTGGTCCTTAATGTTGGCGGTACTGGCTCTGGAGGTTGAGGGGCCTGTTGGGGGCAGGGCAGGGAGGCTACCATGTTCATTTGCATAAAATTGAATACATTTTGGTCAGTGTGAGACAGTGTTCCTGTGGCCTGATTGGTATAAGTCTGCCCCTGGTGTGCAGTGGGGTAAGAGTGTTGCAGTGGGGGGCATGACAGGTCGGGGCCCACCATCAGGGCTATCACGGCCCGGTACTGGGCCATGGCCCGGCTGTTGAGAAACCAGGTCCTATAACCTATAAGCACCGCTTTATGTGCATGACAGAGTTAATGTGCAGACTAGATATGGTAAAATAGTAAGTCTTCACATATGCCAGGACAATTCACTGCGCAGCATATTGTATATCTTGTTTTATTTGTTTTTGCACTTCTAGTTTTAAACGGGACATTTTGCTCCTTTATTATTATTTTTTTATTTATCACCCATATGTTTTGGGCTTTACTGTTATAAGCTGGTTGACAAATATAGACAGTAATTATGTTTATTTTTGTTTTCTGGGGCCAAGCCAAATACGCGGCTTTTGGGAGACACACTTTGTTAATAACAAGCTATTGGAATCAGATTGTACTCAGCCATCTATATGGAATGTCTCATTTATTCCAGTAATTATGCTGTTATTTTGTGGGTATGTGTATTTATCTAGGTATTCATGATAGTATTAATCCCTTATATCTGTGCAAGCTAATGTACTTTAACATGCAAGGCAGGCACTGAGGTAGCATACTTGGGTTCCTATACACATTACAAGATCATATGACCAAAACAATATAGCCTTCAGGCTACATATCTTCATTACTATGATAGGTTGACTATCTTAGAAGGAAGTTAGAAAATTCAACACTTTTCAGGTACTGCCAAGTACCATTTACATCATTATGCCTGCATTTAACCTGTAACCTTATAGATATTCTAGCTAGGCCGCTCTGAAGCATTAGGTAACATCCCCTTTGCTCAGGCTTGGGGCAAGAGATGTTCCGGGACCCCTGGGCACTAGAAATTGTCTCTCAGGGGTATCTTCTAGAATTCAAGGACTTTCCTCCTAAGCAAAAAAAGTGTGGGTTTAGTGGGGGCCCTGGCGGGGGTCTGTCGCTGTGAGGGCCAAGGAGTGTGGGTCTGCCCGGGGGGTTGGTGCCCTTCTCTGGTCCTTAATGTGGCGGGGTAACTGGCTCTGGAGGTTGAGGGGGCCTGTTGGGGGCAGGGGCAGGGAGGCTACCATGTTCATTTGCATAAAATTGAATACATTTTGGTCAGTGTGAGACAGTGTTCCTGTGGCCTTGATTGGTATAAGTCCTTGCCCCTGGTGTGCAGTGGGGTAAGAGTGTGCAGTGGGGGCATGACAGGTCGGGGCCCACCATCAGGGCTATTACGGCCCGGTACTGGCCATGGCCCGGCTGTTGAGAAAACCAGGTCCTATAACCTATAAGCACCGCTTTATGTGCATGAAAGAGTTAATGTGCAGACTAGATATGGTAAAATAGTAAGTCTTCACATATGCCAGGACAATTCTCTGCGCAGCATATTGTATATCTTGTTTTATTTGTTTTTGCACTTCTAGTTTAAACGGACATTTTGCTCCTTTATTATTATTTTTTTATTTATCACCCATGTTTTTGGGCTTTACTGTTATAAGCTGGTTGACAAATATAGACAGTAATTATGTTTATTTTTGTTTTCTGGGTGCCAAGCCAAATACCCGCCTTTTGGGAGACACACTTTGTTATAACAAAGCTATTGGAATCAGATTGTACTCAGCCATCTATATGGATGTCTCATTTATTCCAGTAATTATGCTGTTATTTTGTGGGTATGTGTATTATCTAGGTATTCATGATAGTATTAATCCCTTATATCTGTGCAAGCTAATGTACTTAACATGCAAGGCAGGCACTGAGGTAGCATACTTGGGTTCCTATACACATTACAAGATCATATGAACCAAAACAATATAGCCTTCAGGCTACATATCTTCATTACTATGATAGTTGACTATCTTAGAAGGAAGTTAGAAAATTCAACACTTTTCAGGTACTGCAAAGTACCCCATTTACATCATTATGCCTGCATTTAACCTGTAACCTTATAGATATTCTAGCTAGGGCTCCGCCTGAAGCATTAGGTAACATCCCCAGTGAACAATGTTGTTGCAGGTATATAACAGTTATACGCGCTCAGTGATATATTTTCACAGCACCCACATCCATTAGAAGTTATAACTACTAACCTTAAGATGTCAAGTTCATCACCCCATTGTCAATACTAACAAGCTCCCAAATCTCTTGCAATCCCATATGTATTTAAGCTAAACCACGGCAGCTCTCTACTGGTTCCCATAAAAGTGTATAGTTCCGTTTTATTTCTATATAGCAGGGTATACATAGTTCATATTTGCTTTATATTGCAGAGTTGTATACCAAAAAAAGAAAAGAGTGAGATTAACCATTCGAGATCCTCAAGTGGTCACACATTGTTCATGACTGCCCCCTGTACCACTATGCTTCCAATAGAACTAGGAGGTCCAAAAAGAGGCCTCAGCTGCTAACTAGAGGGCATATAGTTTAAGTGGTAAGGCACTATGTTTATGAACATTGTTGAATATGGTCATATAAACGTACTTTGTCAATTGTGTTTTGATATATAAGTCAAATATTTTTGTAACTGTTTCTTTGTACAGATTTTATGACTATGTAATGTTTTCTTGTCCTGTTTTGAATCTCAATAATAAAAATATATTTAAAAATAAATAAAAAATAAAAAATCTATTAAATTATTTACATAAAATGATGGGGAAAACAGGAGAACTTAAAGGGACAGTAACCTTAAAATAATGTTTATATAATTCTGCACATAGTGCAGAATTATATAACATATTTAAGTGCTATAGTTCTAAAAACCCTTTTTTACCTTTTAATATATAAAAATTATGACGCTTTTACAGACCCACTCTCTGCTGAGGCGGGGTCTGGTAATATTTAGTCAGCGCATCGGGCCAGCTGTATAGTCACAGCCCGGCCCGAACCGCGCCATAGCACTAAGTGCAGCTCGCTCCTGTCACAGGAGTGAGCTGCACTTAGGTCTTATGGCGCGGTCGGGCCGGGCTGTGACTATACAGCTGGCCGATGCGCTGACTAAATATTACAGACCCGCTCAGCAGAGAGCAGAGAGCGGGTCTGTAAAAGCGCCATCATTTTTACATATTAAAAGGTAAAAAAAGGGTTTTAGAACTATAGCACTTAAATAATGTTATATAATTCTGCACTATGTGCAGAATTATATAACATTATTTTTAAGGTTTACTGTCCCTTTAATATCACTACATAATAATTATAAAAAAGCTTGTACATCTAGGTCAATATAGAGACCCCTAGGATATAAACTCTTGTTTTTTTTGTATCCATAAAGTCTCTCGTTGTCTCAATTTTAAAAGTCTATTTTCTATATTAGGAGGAATCCAATCGATTACCTGTATAGTAAGACCCCTCTCACATTTCCCATGTATTATTTTGAAGTGATTGGACACACTATGACTGGAATCCTCTTGATATTGTATAGGTGTTCACTAAATATTTTCTTTATCTTTCTTTTTGGTGCGACATATGTAGATTAAATTACATCCACATTTAAGAAGATACTCTACAAAAGTGGATTTATACGTACATCTGCAATTGATTTCATATTGTTCTGTATTATTAAAAATTGTGAAAATTATTTCCCCTAGAGACGTATTTGCAAATATTGCATTTCTTTTTATTACATTTATAGGTAACCTTTGGTATTGCCAGCCAATTACTCAGAGTTGTACTTATGTGTGCATTTTCACCCTTAGTAGTAATAACTGGTCTCAGTTTTCTAGGTGCTAAATGGTTTTTTCAAATTTGTATTCCTTTTATAGGTTATACATTTTTTTTCCCAACTACTTCCCTAAGTATTGGGGTCAGCTTTAAAAATACCCCAGTGTTTATTAAGATGTTTTTTTAGATCATTCCTGCTCCTTCTTTATACGTAGTGATAAACCTAATCTGATCTTGAGTTTTTATTATTTTTATATTCAATTCTCCTACCACACCCTCTAGCTCCTTATTAAGTAATGATTCTCTATTTCTCTCCCTAGCCTATCATATCTTTTATCAAGGAATTTGCTTCCAAGATATCTGGCCTCTCTCTCAACAGTCTTTTTAGTGCAATTTCGTCTAAATCTAAGATATTGTCCCTAAAGGGATATTTCTTTTCCAAATGGGCGAAGTGTGCACTCTCTGAGTTTACAAAACTATTCTTATCAATGGGTTATCTATAGTTACAAAACAGAAACCAAATTATCTTCATTATAGAACAATAATAAATCTAAAAATTATATTTCTACTCTTGAATGTTTTTCAGCGTGAGGGTCAGATTATAATTATTTGAATTAAGATGTTCAGAGAAAACAGGTAATAGATGTTTCATCCCCTTTCCAAAGAATAATAATATCATCTATGTACCTGAAGTTTTTTATTAGATGATTCTTAAAAGGATTTCCTTCCCAGACATAATTATTCTCAAAGTCATCCATAAAAAAGATTTGCATATGATGGGGCAAAAGAGTTCCCATCGCCATCCCTTTGATCTGCTGGTAATACCTTTCCTTGAATTTAAAATAATTTATGGGTGAGAATAAAGATAATTGACTCTAAAAGTAAATGTTATTTGTACCCTCTTTTATGTTAGGAATAATTAAACGCTTATTTTAATGGATTCTAATCCTTTGTTATGAGGGATATTAGTATTATTATTATTATCGGTTATTTGTAGAGCGCCAACAGATTTCCGCAGCGCTAAAGTATACAGAGAGGACACATCAAAAAGTGATCCATCAATAGTCCTCTCCCATAGGATACCCTCAAATTTTTAAATCACTTCCGTAGTGTCTTTGACATATGATTTGGCTGTTTTTTACTGACGGTTGGAGATAATAATTCGCATACTTGGATAAGCTATGGCAGATAGAACCTATCCCCGAAACGATGGTCTGCCTGGGGGGATTTATCAGGTTTTTATGGACCTTCGGTAGATGATAAAAGGTGGAAACTATAGGATTGAGTGGTATAATAAATTTCATTTCATCTACTGTACATTCAATACTCCATTATATTTTGCTTGATTAGTTAAGGTATTCAGTTCCTTATTGTATATAATGGTAGGGTTGGTTTTCAAGATTTTTTAGGTTTTTTTTATCATTAAGGAAAATATTGATTCTTTTAAATAATTCCTGTCTGTTCTGGATGACTAGATTCCCACCCTTATCTGCTGCCCTGAAAATAATTTCTCTATTAGATTTTAAATTATTAAGGTCAGGTCTTTCTTCATGTTATGTTATCATTGTGCCTATATAATTTTACATCAAGAAAATTGTTTCTCTAGAGCCTCACTAACTAGTCTTATTAAACACTGGGATTTGGTCTACTTGCATTCCCACAGGCTAAAAGGTCGATTTACCTTTAAAATTAGTGTGTTGTATACTTAACTCTTCCTCATATATTGAAAGATCTAACAAATCTGTCTGTCTTAAAATGTTATTATCATCTTCTTGAATGTTATTATCTAGGACATCTAAACCAGATTCTCTTTCCAATGATTTTAATATTTTTGTTGTCTCCAAATCTTTCCATTCTAAAAAACGGGTAGTTTCATATCTGTACATTGTGCTTGTTGTTTGGTATAATACCTTTTTAAAGTAAGCTTCGCTCACAAAGTTTCTGAACATCCATTATACATTTCTAGTTTATTAGGTTTCGATTTAGGGGCATAGTTCAACCCTTTGCCTAATAGTCTGGTTTCATTTCTGGTATGGTTTACACTAGAAAGATATATGATATTTATTACATAGAATCTATCTGTCTCTTCTTATATTTTGTCTTTTGTATTTTTGCTCCTTCCGGATTTACTCGTCTAGTTCTAAACCTCTCTTTTCCCCCTTCAACTCTTTCCATATAATTATCTCTATTGCTCTTATAACTATTATTAGTATTATAATGATAGTTGCTCCTCAGAGCAGAATATCTGTTGTTCGAATGGAAGGTATTGGTAGTGTTATAAATATTACTTCTTCATCATAACCTTCATACCTATTTCTATAATTCCCTGATTCTATAAATTCTCTTCCTATCCCCCTGATGTGTTGGATCAGTTCTATAATTCTGCCTTCTGTGTTGGAACTCTCCCTGGGACAGTCTTTTTATTATTGGAATTGATATAATCATTTCTAAGGATTAACATTATTTCAGATATAAAATGATTCTTCCCTTCATGTGTAAACTTTCCAGAATTACTCTGATAGTTAGTGTCCTGTTTTGGGAAGAGTTTCTTTCTGTTTAAAGGGAAAAGTTGTCTATCATTGTTATTATAATTATTATTACTATTTCCTTTTTTATGTCCCTTAGATCCATTTGTTTATGTTTCTTTTCTAAGAATATATTTTATTTTCCTTAAAATCTTCCAAATCTCTGTTTAATTTTTTCTGTTTTAATAATTTAATTTCACTTTCTAAATTTGCCATTCTACTTTTGATATTATTGTTTAATGTTCTCCATTTTTCTTCTTTTTCAAATGGTTGTTTCTATTTCCTCATTTAGTTTTGAGAGTCTATACTCTCTGTACTTAATTAAAATCTTTATAAGAGTGATTGAACGGATATGGAATGCTGTTTCCAATCAGTAATAAATTCTACCTCATCAAGTCTAAAGATAGTTTTTTTTATAAACACGTAATCCCCTGGGGATAATACCCATGTAATATAAAGTTATCTAACAGGATTAAATTGTTGCCACTCCTTGAATCTTTTTGTAGTAAATCCTCTGATTCTTAAATAAATCCCTTGGATTGGTAGTATTTTCTGTAACAATTTCGTCTATAGTTCCCAGTCATACGTGTCCAATCACTTTAAAATAATACATGGGAAATCTGAGAGGGGTCTTACTATACAGGTAATCGATTGGATTCCTCCTAATATAGAAAATAGACTTTTAAAATTGAGACAACAAGAGACTCTATGGGATACTCTATGGAAACGCAAGAGTTTACATCCTAGGGGTCTCAATATTGACCTAGATGTACAAGGCTTTTTTTATAATTTATTATGTAGTGAAGTATTAAGTTCTCCCTTTTTTTCCCCATCATTTTATGTAAATGATTTAATGGATTTTTTATTGTTCTAAAAAAAATTAGTTATTCATGTTTTAAAATTATTAATTCATAGTTTTAAAATATATTTACCTTTGTTCAAAATACTTTTTTATGTTTTTCATTTAAACAATATTATCATCTTTTTAATTGTATAATATAGTGATATTTAAAGACAATGGTTTTATCTGTAGTTTGCAATGTATATTTGTTTTATCTAGGAATTAATAAATTATTAAAGTATTCTATGAATACATCCGATACGCAGGTTTCAAGTTGGTTGTACTTTAATTATATTTTGCCATTCTCAATTATATTGTTGTGTGGAGGTTTGGCAATTGAAACCAATCCATGGGTATTTCAACAATTTTAATATCAGATTTCTTATATTAGGTTTCTAGCCATTATTATGTTTTTAATGTGGCAGTTTATTGATAGTTTAAAGACAATGGTTTTATCTTGAGATTGCAATGTACATATCTTTTTATCAAAGAATAAATCATTTATTAATTTATTCTATGAATTCCATTCCGATATGTAGTTTTGAAGTTGTTTGTATTTTCAAATGTATTTGCCATTTGTAATTATTACTTATATGTTATATTGGAGGTCTGGCTATTTGAACCAATCAAAGGGGCAAACAGACTTTAAAAGGCACCTCCTATTAACACTAAAGTTATCCATTGATAAAGTTTGGACGATACCGGAAGAAACATGTTGGGATAGCAGTTTTTTTACCATTACTTGGAGCCGAGTTGGATCTCAGGAGGAAGGCGGGGTATTCAAACTCACAGTGGCATTCTCTCCGACACCTCAGCCGACGAGTCCTGAAGACTAATCACGGCCAACATACCTCTTTTAGGAGGGATCTTTTATGTGCCTGTTTGACACATACTTTGAGTAAGTGGGTTTTTACGTTGAGTGTGAGTTGTACATACAGCAGCACCTACTGAATGAAAATTACTAGCATATCACTGATCTGTTTTATGAACTAAACACCGCTTGGAACATTAAAAAGTACTGATCAATCTTGTTTTATTTACAATTTTTGCAATTTTGTAACAAAAACTGATTTTTACTAAGGCTTTTTGGAAGTTTCTCTCTGTGCTCCGTATTGTATAGGGGCGGTTGCTATTATATTAATATATATTATATTAATCATTTTTATATAAGCCATTTTTAATTTTTGTTGATATAAATATTTTACATATTAATTTGATACACGTCTATTAGGGGTTTATACTAGTAGCGCCGAATATCTTTTCTTTGCTGATTCTGTTTGTCACTAATAAAATCTAGACCCATCTTTCTTCAAAAGGAATATACTTAATAAGGCCACCCCTTTCTGATGAAGCCAGTTGTCGTCTTTTGGGCTCATTGCATTTAAACGTTAATTATAAAAATAAATATATAAAATCGTGTTTATTCCGCAGACCAGGTTTTTCTTTTTTTTTTCTTTTTTTTTCTTTTTAGAAAATAGCTTTAGTTTGGTATAAATACCCAAATATAAGAAACAGCAGCTGGCAAACGAATAACAATTTGTGCGTGTAATTTTCTATAGAGAACATGGTAACTGCATGAGAGTCATTATTTTCCTAAATGTTTTCAAATGCAACACTTTATTGTTCCTCATTTATCATTGGCTCTATTGCAAATCATAAAAAAATATTAGGATTATAATTTGTGTTATTTATTTAAAAAAAGTAATTATTTGAAAATTAGCAAATAAAATTTATATCACTTTGGGCATAAGTAGCAATTTCTAACTTTAAAAATTAGATAAAATATTCAAACTACACAAAATTAATGATTTCTCACAGGGTGACAACTCATGTTTTTACACTTACCCCATGGTTAAACATTTATTTGAATGGCAAGCATTTGTGTATTGGCTCAAAGAAAACAAGGATCTATGCCATAAAATTAACAACACAGGGCTAGATTACGAGTGAGAGCAGTACTTAGCGCTCCTGCTAGTGTGTATAACTTTGCTAGTCGAAGGGCTTTTTGCAAGTGTTGGGTAGAGGCGCTCTAAAGAGCCTAACTTTGAATATCTGGACCTGGTTAACTATTCCCCCATAGAAAAAGAAAGCACACTGAATTGCCAAATGCGCATACTCGACATGAAATATTCATATTTCACTTTGTCAATGTTCTTCACATAGAAGAATATGTTCTATTTATTCATAAATAAAGGTATTTCTATATATATTTTCTGATGGTTTTGTAGGTAAAAAAAAAATATATATATATATATATATATATAAAAAATAATACACACACACACACACATAATATATATATACACAATTATAGACATGTATATGATATTATTTCTATGTTATAGCCCCTTTGACTTGGTTTAAGACTTAAGCTTGTTTGTGGACTCTGTATTTGTTAATGAGTTTGTGCCGCTTTTCCCTGTGAGACCTTGACACAGACTATCTGACTTAGATTAACTATAACCCTGTATTCCTCTGCTATCAAAAGATTTGCATTTAAGTAACAGTATGCATGTTTATATTTGTCTGAATAGTGAAACAAAACTTTTACAAACATATGCCATTTCTTTGACATTTGAATTTATAAACTTTACAGTTACTTTATAGTACTTAATGTTGTTTGTTTTTGTAGGAACTGATTAAAGTACAGTGAGAGTTCAGCTACTAAATTTTGTCTTATTGCTTCTTAACCCAGCCTATGTTTGAACACTGTGTTTACATCAAGTGCTCTAGTAAGGGGATTGTGGTGAGCTGGGGCACTCAGCCATTGATTTCAGCTTGTTTTATTCTGAAAACATACAGAAACTCCACCTGACACAGAAAACACATGCTCTAGACAGGAAAGCGGTTTTCTGTTTGTTACACAGATTAAGCACTAACTTGTTGCAGCAAGTTAAGACTATGGGGCCTAGTTATCAAGCCGTCAACCTTAAATACGCTGGAATTCCGCAGCGTATTTGTGGCGAGGCTGATTCGCCTTAGTTATCAAAGTGCTAGATAACCGGCAAAAGTATGAATTTTTTGACGTAAGCTTCGATCCGCCGGACTCAGTCCGACACAGATCGATTCTTACGTCACTCCAGATGTTCCGCACACAAGTGCGGCACAATCTGACTACTTTTGCTAGTTATCAAAAAACTAGCAGGTACACTCGGCACTTTTTCCGGCCCAGGCGTACCTGGTTTTCAATCCCGCCGCCCTGGAGGGCAGCGGAATCCCATTAGGAGATCAATGGGAGTCTGAACCATAGCGAGAAGGTACAAAGTTCGCTGCTGGGCCAGACATCCCATTTAATTTCTATTGGGAGCTGGTCTGCACCTAACACCCTAACATGTACCCCGAGGTCTAAACACCCCTAAGCTTGTCCCCCCCTACATCGCCGCAACTAAATAAAGTTATTACCCCCTAAACACCGCCGCTCCCCCGGACCCTGACGGCAACCTATATTAAACTTATTAACCCCTAAATCTGCCCCCCCTACACCGTCGCCACCTATAATAAATGTATTAACCCCTATCCTGCCCCCCCTACACCGCCGCCACTGTAATAAAATTATTAACCCCTAAACCTAAGTCTAACACTAACCCCCCCCCTAACTTAAATATTAATTAAATAAATATAAATAATATTTCTATTATTAACTAAATTAATCCTATTTAAAACTAAATACTTACCTTTAAAATAAACCCTAATATAGCTACAATATAAATAATAATTATATTGTAGCTATCTTAGGATTTATTTTTATTTTACAGGCAAATTTCAATATATTTTAACTAGGTACAATAGCTATTAAATAGTTATTAATTATTTAATAGCTACCTAGCTAAAATAAAGAGAAATTTACCTGTAAAATAAAAACTAACCTAAGTTACAATTACACCTAACACTACACTATACTTTAATAAATTATTTCTATTTAAAACTAAATACATACCTGTAAAATAAACCCTAAGATAGCTACAATGTAATTAATAATTACATTGTAGCTATTTTAGGATTTATATTTATTTTACAGGTAACTTGGTATTTATTTTAGCTAGTTAGAATAGTTATTAAATAGTTATTAACTATTTAATAACTACCTAGCTAAAAAAATACAAAATTACCTGTAAAATAAATCCTAACCTAAGTTACAATTAAACCTAACACTACACTATCATTACATTAATTAAATAAATTAACTACAAATAACTACAATTAAATACAATTACATAAACTAACTAAAGTACAAAAAATAAAAAAAGCTAAGTTACAAAAAATAAAAAAAATAAGTTACAAACATTTAACAAATATTACAACAATTTTAAGCTAATTACACCTAATCTAAGCCCCCTAATAAAATAACAAAGCCCCCAAAATAAAAAAAATGCCCTACCCTATTCTACATTTTAAAAGTTCAAAGCTCTTTTACCTTACCAGCCCTTAAAAGGGCCTTTTGTGGGGCATGCCCCAAAGAAAACTGCTCTTTTGCCTGTAAAAGAAAAATACAACCCCCCAACATTAAAACCCACCACCCACATACCCCTAATCTAACCCAAACCCCCTTAAAATAACCTAACACTAATCCCCTGAAGATCATCCTACCTTGAGTCGTCTTCACTCAGCCGAGCCACCGATGGAACTGAAGAGGAGATCCGGAGCGCCAGAAGTGATCCTCCAAGGAGCGCTGAAGAAGTCTTCCATCCGGGCGATGTCATCTTCCAAGCGGCGCTGAAGAAGTCTTCCATCCGGGCGATGTCATCTTCCAAGCGGGGTCTTCAATCTTCTTATTCAGGATCCATCTTCATTCCGCCGACGCGGAACATCCTTCTTTCCCGACGGACTACCGACGAATGAGGCTCCCTTTAAGGGACGTCATCCAAGATGGCATCCCTTCAATTCCGATTGGCTGATAGGATTCTATCAGCCAATCGGAATTAAGGTAGGAAAAATCTGATTGGCTGATTGAATCAGCCAATCAGATTGAAGTTCAATCCGATTGGCTGATTGGATCAGCCAATCGGATTGAACTTCAATCCATTGGCTGATTGGATCAGCCAATCGGATTGAACTTCAATCTGATTGGCTGATTCAATCAGCCAATCAGATTTTTCCTACCTTAAATTCCGATTGGCTGATAGGAATCTTATTATTTTAGCTAGGCAGCTATTAAGATAGTTAATAACTATTTAATAGCTATTGTACCTAGTTAAAATAAATTGAAAGTTTACCTGAAAAAATAAAAATAAATCCTAAGATAGCTACAATATAATTATTATTTATATTGTAGCTATATTAGGGTTTTATTTAAAGGGTAAGTATTTAGTTTTAAATAGGATTAATTAAGTTAATAATAGAAATATTATTTAGATTTATTTAATTAATATTTAAGTTAGGGGGGGTGTTAGGGTTAGGTGTTAGGGGTTAATAAATTTATTACAGTGCGGCGGTGTAGGGGGGGGGCAGGATAGGGGTTAATAAGATGTATTATAGGTGGCAACGTGTAGGGGGCAGATTAGGGGTTAATAAGTTTAATATAAGGTTGTGTCAGGGTCCGGGAGTGGCGGTTTAGCGGTTAAACTGTTTATTTAGTTGCGGCGGCGAGGTGCGGGATCAGCAGGATAGGGGTTAATAACTTTATTATAAAGGGCGGGGCGGTATAGGGGGGCAGGAATAGGGGTTACTAGGTATAATGTAGGTTGCGGGCGGTGTCCGGGAGCGGGCGGTTTAGGGGTTAATACATTTTATAAGAGTTGCGGCGGGGTCGAGGAGCGGCAGTTTAGGGGTTAGGTAACTTTATTGAGTTGCGCGGGGGGCACCGTATAGGGGGGTTAGAACAGTGTAGTTAGTGGTGGGTGCTTAGTGACAGGCTAGCAATAAAGCTGTAAAAAAGCCAAAGAGCAACGAGATCGGATGAGTGATAACTCTCACAGTCCGCTGCTCATCGCCCCATACTTGGTGCTTGGCTTTTTGACAGATTTATTGATAACTTAGGCGAATTTTTTCAGGTCCGCGGGTGGCGATGGTAGGCGAGCTTAGGCAGGAGGCGTTTTGGGCCGGCGAAGGCAGGAAAGTTGACACGTTGATAACTAGGCCCCCATGTCACAACATAATAAAAAGAAATGTAAACTAATTGTGCAGGCAAAGCATACTGTTATGGATCATTTCAAAGCCCATATTGAACCAGATCAAGTACTTTCCTTTCTGAGAAAGACAACCCTTGTTTGCCAGATTTTCCAGAAAATAATGACCATTTGCAATTAAGTCAAGCTATACAGCATAAGAACTTGCATGCTGAACTTCCTAATTATGCAGTAGATGCCATTAAATCAGTTTTTGATTGTCACCATGCTTCTTTTTCTAAAAGGTTTGAAAAAATAAAGAGATAATTTAGTGGCCTTATGCAAGATTTTGCATCTATTAATAAAAAAACATAATTTATGTAAGAACTTACCTGATAAATTCATTTCTTTCATATTAGCAAGAGTCCATGAGCTAGTGACGTATGGGATATACATTCCTACCAGGAGGGGCAAAGTTTCCCAAACCTCAAAATGCCTATAAATACACCCCTCACCACACCCACAAATCAGTTTAACGCATAGCCAAGAAGTGGGGTGATAAGACAAAAGTGCGAAAGCATAAAAAATAAGGAATTGGAATAATTGTGCTTTATACAAAAAAAAAACATAACCACCACAAAAAAGGGTGGGCCTCATGGACTCTTGCTAATATGAAAGAAATTAATTTATCAGGTAAGTTCTTACATAAATTATGTTTTCTTTCATGTAATTAGCAAGAGTCCATGAGCTAGTGACGTATGGGATTATGAATACCCAAGATGTGGATCTTCCACGCAAGAGTCACTAGAGAGGGAGGGATAAAATAAAGACAGCCAATTCCGCTGAAAATAATCCACACCCAAAATAAAGTTTAAATCTTATAATGAAAAAAACTGAAATTATAAGCAGAAGAATCAAACTGAAACAGCTGCCTGAAGTACTTTTCTACCAAAAACTGCTTCAGAAGAAGAAAACACATCAAAATGGTAGAATTTAGTAAAAGTATGCAAAGACCAAGTTGCTGCTTTGCAAATCTGATCAACCGAAGCTTCATTCCTAAACGCCCAGGAAGTAGAAACTGGCCTAGTAGAATGAGCTGTAATCCTTTGAGGCAGAGTTTTACCCGACTCGACATAAGCATGATGAATCAAAGACTTTAACCAAGACGCCAAAGAAATGGCAGAGGCCTTCTGACCTTTCCTAGAACCGGAATAGATAACAAATAGACTAGAAGTCTTTCGGAAATTTTTAGTAGCTTCAACATAATATTTCAAAGCTCTAACTACATCCAAAGAATGCAACGATCTTTCCTTAGAATTCTTAGGATTAGGACACAATGAAGGAACCACAATTTCTCTACTAATATTGTTAGAATTCACAACCTTAGGTAAAAATTAAAAGAAGTTCGCAACACCGCCTTATCCTGATGAAAAATCAGAAAAGGAGACTCACAAGAAAGAGCAGATAAATCAGAAACTCTTCTAGCAGAAGAGATGGCCAAAAGAAACAAAACTTTCCAAGAAAGTAATTTAATGTCCAGTGAATGAATAGGTTCAAACGGAGGAGCTTGAAGAGCCCCCAGAACCAAATTCAAACTTCAAGGAGGAGAAATTGACTTAATAACAGGTTTTATACGAACCAAAGCTTGTACAAAACAATGAATATCAGGAAGACTAGCAATCTTTCTGTGAAAAAGAACAGAAAGAGCAAAGATTTGTCCTTTCAAGGAACTTGCAGACAAACCTTTAACCAAACCATACTGAAGAAACTGTAAAATTCTAGGAATTCTAAAAGAATGCCAAGAAAAATGATGAGAAAAACACCAAGAAATGTAAATCTTCCAGACTCGATAATATATCTTCCTAGATACAGATTTACGAGCCTGTAACATAGTATTAATCAGAGAGTCAGAGAAACCTCTATGACTGAGAATCAAGCGTTCAATCTCCATACCTTCAAATTTAAGGATTTTAGATCCTGATGGAAAAAAGGACCTTGTGATAGAAGGTCTGGTCTTAACGGAAGAGTCCACGGTTGGCAAGTAGCCATCCGGACAAGATCCACATACCAAAACCTGTGAGGCCATGCTGGAGCCACCAGCAGAACAAACGAGCACTCCTTTAGAATCTTGGAAATTACTCTTGGAAGAAGAACTAGAGGCGGAAAGATATAGGCAGGATGATACTTCCAAGGAAATGACAATGCATCCACTGCCTCCGCCTGAGGATCCCTGGATCTAGACAGATACCTGGGAAGCTTCTTGTTTAGATGAGAAGCCATCAGATCTATTTCTGGAAGTCCCCACATTTGAACAATCTGAAGAAATACCTCTGGGTGAAGAGACCATTCGCCCGGATGTAACGTTTGGCGACTGAGATAATCTGCTTCCCAATTGACTATACCTGGGATATGAACCGCAAAAATTAGACAGGAGCTGGATTCCGCCCATACCAGAATTCGAGAAACTTCTTTCATAGCCAGAGGACTGTGAGTCCCTCCTTGATGATTGACATATGCCACAGTTGTGACATTGTCCGTCTGAAAACAAATGAACTACTCTCTCTTTAGAAAAGGCCATGACTGAAGAGCTCTGAAAATTGCACGGAGTTCCAAAATATTGATTGGTAATCTCACCTCCTGAGATTCCCAAACCCCTTGTGCTGTCAGAGACCCCCAAACAGCTCCCCAACCTGTCAGACTTGCATCTGTTAAAATCACAGTCCAGGTTGGAAGAACAAAAAGAAGCCCCCTGAACTAAACGATGGTGGTCTGTCCACCACGTCAGAGAGTGTCGTACAATCGGTTTCAAAGATATTAATTGAGATATCTTTGTATAATCCCTGCACCACTGGTTCAGCATACAGAGCTGAAGAAGTCGCATGTGAAAACGAGCAAAGGGGACCGTGTCCAATGCAGCAGTCATAAGACCTAGAATTTCCATGCATAAGGCTACCGAAGGGAAAGATTGAGACTGAAGGTTTCGACAAGCTGAAACCAATTTCAGACGTCTCTTGTCTGTCAGAGACAGAGTCAAGGACACTGAATCTATCAGGAAACCTAAAAAGGTTACCCTTGTCTAAGGAATCAACAAACTTTTTGGCAAATTGATCCTCCAACCATGTTCTAGAAGAAACAACACTCATAAAAGACTGGAAAGGTTCTTTCTAGTTAAAATGAGCAAAGGGAATTGAATCCAATGCTGTGGCCATAAGACCTAAAACTTCTGTGCATATATAGCAACTGAAGGAAATAATAGAGACTAAAGGTACCAACAGACGGAACCCAATAGAATTATCCCTTGTCTGATAGAGACAAAGACAGTGACACAAACTATCTGGAAACCTAAAAAATGTGACCCTTGTTTGAGGAATCAAGAGCTTTCGAAAAAAAAAAGATCCTCTAACTATGTCCTGAAGAGCAAGTGGATCATATGAGATTCCGCATCCTCAGAAAATAATCTGAATGAAAACAGAAAAAAGAAAATATGCATTTATTGTATCTAAGGAAAACAAATAATGCTATCAATGACCATAAAAAGGCAAAATAGTTTGAATAAAACTCCAAACCCGGTTCCTAAAAAAGGAACTGGAAGAAATACCCCAGAAGATTCCAGGTCTGAGCAGTGCATGAACCCCATGGGTGCCCAGCCATGCTTCAACAATATCCAAAATATATAGGACAGAAACAAACTTAAAGAAAGTGTTAGCCTTACTGGAATAAAATCAAAGAAATTTGGACAAAATAGAACCAAATAAATTTCAAAGAAGTCTTAACCTGCCCCTTACCAGCCAAGCTGGAATACGGCACGTACATCGCAATATTAGGGAGCTGATTTCGAACCCCAATTAAAAACATGTTACTCTGGGAAAGAACTCAGGAATTCATTCCGTAATAAGAACAACCAAACTAGTATTATCTTAAAGTTTTAGTCTTAGAACTCAATCTTGAAGCCCAGAGTAACAGTTAAGAATTGAATCCAATTATAAAACAAATAATTGATTATCTTAGAAAAAGAAATATGTTTTTTTTTTTATTTATTTTTTAAAAAATCACAAATTTCTTCTAGCTAAAATAGCTAAAGACATAGATTAACCCCATCTTTGCGAAAATATTCAATAAAATGGAAGACACAAATTAAATTATTAGCAAGATAGTCCAGTTAAAAGGACCAGTCAATACAGTGGACTTGCATAATCAATAAAATGCAAAACAACAAGACAAATGCAACAGCACCTAGTCTATAAATGTTGTCCCTTAACAATGCTAAAATAAATCATAATCTGATACTTGATCTTAAAGTGAACAGAAAAAATGAAGCAATTGCAATATCCAAATAAAGCACAGGACCAAGAAAAGTACCTGAAACTAAATAATTTTCCATAAATAAGATACATCTATCTAAAGGAAAATAAATACTATTTTGGCTATAAGAAACAATAGCATATTAGTAGAAGTAGAGATAGCCCCAATAAATTGGAGAACCCTCCAAAATTGAATTTAACTGCTGCAAAGAAAATAGTTTAAAAACCTTTGAAGAAGGAATAAAAGAAAATTCTCAGCCTATTCCATTCCCTAGAATGGGGAATTGGAAAGAAAACCTCTGAAAACACAGAAGAAATAAATAGCAGAAATAGTGTCAGCTAGTCTTAAAGAACTAGTTACCTTAATATCCAAAATAATCAACAACCTTTTCAACAAAGAACAAATGTATTTTATATATAGAAAAATAATAAAAAAAGTAGATTTGTTAGTGTCAATATCTGATGAAGAAAAATTTCAGAAGAGAAAAAACATCATCAGAGAAGGATAAATCAGTACGTTGTTGGTCATTTGAAACTTCAATAATTAAAAAGAAGTGAAAATGACCTAAAAAAGTTATTAGAAGCACGAAGTCAGACAAAGCCTTTAATAATAGAATCAGAAAAATATTTCTTATAAATCTTCTAAATATTTCTTGTACATAAGATGTAAGAAGGGAAATATATAAAGCATAAACACTAATGGATTCTGCATGTAAAAGTATATCATAATAACTTATTACAAACCATAGCTAAAGATAAACATTTCTAACATTTTAAATAAATGAACTTAGCTTTGGTAGAACTGAAACTCAGTTAAGCGTTTTTCCAGAAGTGGGCTTCTGATTCAAGGTCAATCTGAGACATCTTGCAAGTATGTAATAGAAAAAACACATATAAAGCAAAAAGATCACATTCCTTAAATGACAGTTTCAGAATGGGACAAAAATGCCAATGAACAAGCTTCTAGCAACCAGAAGCAATAAATAATGAGACTTAAATATTGTGGAGACAACAAGTGACGCTCAAATTTTTTAGCGCCAAAAAAGCCGCCCACATTATTTGGCGCCTAAATGCTTTTGGCGGCAAAAATGGCGCCACAATCGGTAACGCTGACAGTTTTTTTGGCGCAAAAAACGTCAAAAAAGATGACGCAACTTCCGGCGACACGTATGACGCCGAAATGACAAGAAAATTTTTGCGCCAAGAAAAGTCCCGCGCCAAGAATGACGCATATAAATGAAGGCATTTTCAGCCCCCGCGAGCCTAACAGCCCACAGGAAAAAAGTCAAATTTTAAGGGTAAGAAAAAATGGATTTATTCATATGCATTATCCCAAATATGAAACTGACTGTCTGAAATAAGGAACGTTGAACATCCTGAATCAAGGCAAATTAAATGTTTAAACACATATATTTAGAACTTTATAAAAAAGTGCCCAACCATAGCTTAGAGTGTCACAGAAAATAAGACTTACTTACCCCAGGACACTCATCTACATGTAGTAGAGAAGCCAAACCAGTACTGAAACGAGAATCAGTAGAGGGTAATGGTATATATAAGAGGTATATCTGTCGATCTGAAAAGGGAGGTAAGAGATGAATCTCTACTACTGAATAACAGAGAACTTATGAAATAGACCCCGTAGAAGGAGATCATTGAATTCAAATAGGCAATACTCTCTCACAATCCCTCTGACATTCACTGCACAACGCTGAGAGGAAAACCGGGCTCCAACCTGTTGCAGAGCGCAATACAACGTAGAAGCTAGCACAAAACTTACTTCACCACCTCCACAGGAGGCAAAGTTTGTAAAAACTGATTTGTGGGTGTGGTGAGTGGGGTGTATTTATAGGCATTTTGAGGTTTGGGAAACTTTGCCCCTCCTGGTAGAATGTATATCCCATACGTCACTAGCTCATGGTCTCTTGCTAATTACATGAAATGAAAACAAATACCATAGAAAGGAAACAGAAGATTTGATAGCTGACCATGCACATTAGGTCAACTATTAATCAAAACGTGGCCACCCAAATATTTACGCTGGAGATGAAGTTGGTTGGAAGACTTGGATGACTGTACAAGGAAGAACAATATTAGAATCCGAGGGGATCCGAGTTTGGTTCCCTGGAACCTTAGAGATTTTTGCTAAGGTGCTCTTCTGCTAACTCAATGGGTCTCAGCGGAGTGAACACAGTAGAATTGACAGAACTCATGGATCTGCCAGACCTCTGCATCAACCAGCTGAAAAAACTTGAGATGTCATTGCTTTTTTGTACTATTATGAACTTTAAGGGAATGTATATTGAAGGCAGCATTCAAGAAGACATAATTAACAGGCAAATATGAAGAATTACAGCTATTTCCCCGGATTTGTCCTCTCATTATTTTGACACTTTTTTTCTGAACATACTCGTTATTATGTTAAATCCCTGTTTTTTACTTTTTAGGAGAGGTCCCTGCAAGCTTTCCTTAAGGTTAGAACAATCATTATTAAAAGGAATGAGTAATCTTCAAATATATGGTTATATGTAGGGTGACCATATTGCTTCTTTAAAAGGGGACACATGAAAAATATCATATGTCAGGGTTCTTATACAAAACATTTCTTTAAAAAGCCCCAGAAAACAGCCCTGACATATGTATTTTTCATATGTGTCCCTTTTTAAAGCGGCAAAATGGTCAGCCTAGTTATATGAAAATACAGGTGAAACTCGAAAAATTAGAATAATCGTGCAAAAGTTCATTTATTTCACGTAATGCAAACTTAAAAGGTGAAACTAATATATGAGATAGACTCATTACAATGCAAAGAAAGCTAGTTCAAAGCCGTGATTTGTCATAATTGTGATGATTATGGCTTACAGCTCATGAAAAACCCTCCAAATCCACAATCTCAGAAAATTAGAATATTGTGAAAAGGTGCAATATTCTAGACTCAATTGTCACACTCATAATCAGCTAATTAAAGCCATAAGACCTGCAAAGGGTTCCTGAGCCTTTAAATGTTCTCTCAGGTCTGGTTCAGTAGGAATCAAAATCATGGAAAGACTGCTGACCTGACAGTTGTGCCAGAAAACCAACATTGACACCCTCCATAAGGAGGGAAAGCTCAAAAGGTAATTGCAAAAGAAGTTGATGTTCCCAAAGTGCTGTATTAAAGCACATTAATATAAGAGTTATGTGGGAAGGGAAAAGTGTGGAAAGAAAAAGGTGCACAAGCAGCATGGATGACCGCAGCCTGGAGAGGATTGTCAGAAAAGGCCATTCAAGAAGTGTTGGGGAATTTCTCAAGAGCCACCACACACAGGTGGATCCTGGACATGAACTTCAAATGTCATATTCCTCTTGTCAAGCCACTCCTGAACAACAAGACAACGTCAGAAGTGTCTTATCTGGGCTAAAGAAAAACAGACCTGGTCTGTTGCTCAGTGGTCCGAAGTCCTCTTTTTCTGATGAGAGCAAATTTTGGTATCTCATTTGGAAACCAAGACCTAGAGTATGAGGGAAGAATGGAAAGCACATACTGCAAGATGCTTGAAGTCCAGTGTGAAGTTTCCACAGTCTTGTTGATTTGGGGAGCCATGTCCATCAGCTGGTGTTGGTCCACTGTGCTTCATTAAGTCCAGGGTCAATGCAGCTGTCTACCAGGAGATTGTGGAGCATCTTCATGCTTCCTTCCACATGAAGAGCTCTATGGGGAAGCTGACTTAATTTTCCAGCAGGACTTGGGCACCTGCCCACACTGCCAAAAAGCACCAAAACCTGGTTCAATGACCGTGGGATTTACTGTGCTTTGATTGGCCAGCAAACTCGCCTGACCTGAACCCCATAGAGAATCTATGGGCCATTGCCAAGAGAAAGATGAGAGAAAAGGGGCCCAAACCAAGTACTAAGTGCAGACAGTATACATGCTTATACTTTTGACTTTTCAGAGGTCCGATATTGTTCTACAGTATGTATAAAACTTGTTTTTATTGATTGCATGTAATATTCTAATTTGCTGAGATTGTGGATTTGGGGTTTTCAGTAGCTGTAAGCCATAATCATCACAATTATGGCAAATCACGGCTTGAAACTATCTTTGCATTGCATGTAATGAGTCTATCTCATATATTAGTTTCACCTTTTAAGTTGCTTTAGTGAAATAAATGAACTTTTGCACGATATTCTAATTTTTCGAGTTTCACCTGTATATTTATCTTGTTTGCAAACCCTTCTTACCACCTTTGGTGTGTAGTTTTTTTCCCATCAAACAATTATTCTTTATTTGTATATGTTAAACGTTTTCATAGATATCTTTTTGACAACTTGTGTATCTTATTCTACCCACTTGCTTCCCCCCCACTCCAGTGCTTGCGCCATCTTGCCAAGTCACTCGCACTACAAATCAACAGAGGTGGTATACCCCTAGACCTTGATAACTAACTGAGCTTAAAGTAAAAAAGATTGCAGCCACATAAACACGCATATTACTATTTGATAGTAAAAAAGGGCTTCAGATATTGCACACTGAAAAAAAACTATTAGCTATCGCTACAGGCACTAACCTGACATTGCGCTAAACCCGAAGGTATTAGAAATACTTTACATTCCATGTTCTTCACATAAAAGAAAATGCTCTTTTTATTTTTCAATTTATATATATATATATATATATATATATATAGTATATATATATAGCATATATACATATATACTTACATACACTGTGTGCAGAATTATTAGCAAATGAGTATTTTGACCACATCATCCTCTTTATGCATGTTGTCTTACTCCAAGCTGTATAGGCTCGAAAGCCTACTACCAATTAAGCATATTAGGGTGGATGTGCATCTCTGTAATGAGAAGGGGTGTGGTCTAATGACATCAACACCCTATATCAGTGTGCATAATTATTAGGCAACTTCCTTTCCTTTGGCAAAATGGGTCAAAAGAAGGACTTGACAGGCTCAGAAAAGTCAAAAATAGTGAGATATCTTGCAGAGGGATGCAGCACTCTTAAAATTGCAAAGCTTCTGAGCGTGATCATCAAACTATCAAAGCGTTTCATTCAAAATAGTCAACAGGGGTCGCAAGAAGCGTGTGGAAAAACCAAGGCGCAAAATAACTGCCCATGAACTGAAGAAAAGTCAAGCATGCAGCTGCCAAGATGCCACTTGCCACCAGTTTGGGCCATATTTCAGAGCTGCATACATCACTGGAGTGCCCAAAAGCACAAGGTGTGCAATACTCAGAGACATGGCCAAGGTAAGAAAGGCTGAAAGACGACCACCACTGAACAAGACACACAAGCTGAAACGTCAAGACTGGGCCAAGAAATATCTCAAGACTGGATTTTTCTAAGGTTTTATAGACTGATGAAATGAGAGTGAGTCTTGATGGGGCCAGATGGATGGGCCCGTGGCTGGATTGGTAAAGGGCAGAGAGCTCCAGTCCGACTCCCGCCAGCAAGGTGGAGGGTGAGTACTTGGTTGGGCTGGGTATCATCAAGATAAGCTTGTGGGGCCTTTTTCGGGTGGAGTCAAGCTCAACTCCCAGTCCTACTGCCAGTTTTCTGGAAGACAACCTTCTTCAAGCAGTGGTACAGGAAGAAGCCTGCATCCTTCAAGAAAAACATGATTTTCATGCAGGACAATGCTCCATCACACGCGTCCAAGTACGTCCACAGCGGTGGCTGGCAAGAAAGGGTATAAAAGAAGAGAAATCTAATGACATGGCCTCCTTTGTTCAACTCCGATCTGAACCCCATTGAGAACCTGTGGTCCATCATCAAATGTGAAGATTTACAAGGAGGGAAAACAGTACACCTCTCTGAACAGTGTCTGGGAGGCTGTGGTTGCTGCTGCAACGCAATGTTTATGGTGAACAGATCAAAACACTGACAGAATCCATGGATGGCAGGCTTTTGAGTGTCCTTGCAAGAGAAAGGGTGGCTATATTGTCACTGATTGTTTTTGTTTTGTTTTTGAATGTCAGAAATGAATATTTGGTGAATGTTGAGATGTTATATTGGTTTCACTAGTAAAAATAAAATAATTGAAATGGGTATATATTTGTTTTTTGGGTTAAGTTGCCTAATAATTATGCACAGTAATGTCCACCTGCACACACAGATATCCCCCGTAAAATAGCTATAACTAAAAACAAACTAAAAACTACTTCCAAAACTATTCAGCTTTGATATTAATGAGTTTTTTGGGTTCATTGAGAACATGGTTGTTGTTCAATAATAAAATTAATCCTCATAAATACAACTTGCCTAATAATTCTGCACTCCCTGTACATACATACATACATACATACATACATACACACATATATAGATGATTTCTATATATACAGTATCCCACAAAAGGGAGTACACCCCTCACATTTTGTAAATATTTTATATCTTTTCATGTGACAACACTGAAGAAATGACACTTTGCTACAATGTAAAGTAGTGAGTGTACAGCCTGTATAACAGTATAAAAATTTGCTTTCCTCCCTCAAAATAACTCAAACACATAGTCATTAATGTCTAAAACCGTTGGCAACAAAAGTGAGTACACCCCTAAGTGGAATGTCCAAATTGGGCCCAATTAACATTTTCGATCCCCGTGTCATGTTACCGCGTTAGTGGTCTCGGGTGTGAATGGGGAGCAGATGTGTTAAATTTGGTGTTATCGCTCTCACACACTCTCTCATACTGGTCATTGGAAGTTCAACATGTCACCTCTTGGCAAAGAAACTCTCTGAAGATCTGAAAAAAAACATAATTTATGTAAGAACTTACCTGATAAATTAATGTCTTTCATAGTGGTAAGAGTCCATGAGCTAGTGGACGTATTGGATATACATTCCTACAAGGAAGGGGCAAAGTTTTCCCAAACCTCAAAATACCTATAATAACACCTCCCACCACACTCATAACCTTAGTTTAAACGTATAGCCAAGTAGTGAGGGTGTAAAAATTAGTAAAAAAGAGGAACTGGAAAAAATAATGTGCTTTTATATCAAAAAAACCCATAACAAACCAAAAAATAGGGTGGGTCCTCATGGACTCTTGCCACTATGAAAGAAATGAATTTGATCATGGTAAGTTCTTACATAAATTATGTTTTCTTCATGTAAGTGGCAAGAGTCCATGAGCTATTGACGTATGGGATATAATACCCAAGATGTGGAAATCCACAGAGTCACTAGGGTGGGATGAAATAAAAATGGGCTATTTCCGCTAAAAAATTAAATCCAAATAATAATCAAGTTTTCTTAAAAAATTTCAAAAAACTCAAATCTTAGGCAAAGGAATCAAACTGAGATAGCAGCCTGAAGAACTTTTCTACCAAAGACTGCTTCAGAAGAAGCAAATACATCAAAATGGTAAAATGTAGTAAATGTATGCAAAGAAGACCAAGTTGCTGCTTTGCAAATCTGATCAACTGAAGCTCCATTCTTGAAAAGCCCAATAAGTGGCAACTGAGGTAGTAGAATGAGCTGTAATTCTCTGAAGCGGAGGCTGCCACCACCTCCAAATAAGCCTTGTGAATCAAAAGTTTCAACCAGAGATGTCAAAGAAATGGCAGAGGGCTTTCTGACCTTTCCTGGAACCAGAAAAAATAACAAATAGACTAGAAGTCCTTCTGAAATCCTTAGTAGCCTCAACATAGTTATTTCAAAAGTTTTAAAAACCACATCCAAAGAATGTAGAGATCTCTCAAGAGAATACTTATGGTTAGGACACAAAGAAGGAACAACAATTTCCCTACTATTGTTGTTAGAATTTACAACTTTAGGCAAAAATTTCAATGAAGTCCGTAAAACCGCTTTATGTTGATGGAAAATCAGAGTACAGGAGACTCACAAGAGAGAGTCGACAACTCAGAAACTCTTCTAGCAGAAGAAATAGCCAAAAGAAATAACACTTTCAAAGAAAGTAGTTTAATATCCAAAGAATGCATAAGCTCAAAAGGAGGAGCCTGCAAAATCCTTAAAACCAAATTGAGACTCCAAGGCGGAGAAATAGACTTAATAACAGGTTTGATACGAACCAAAGTCTGAACAAAACAGTGAATATCAGGAAGTTTAGCAATCTTTCTATGAAATAAGACAGAAAGAGCAGATATTTTTCCCTTCAAAGTATTTGCAGACAAACCCTTATCCAAACCATCCAAAAGAAACTGTAAAATCCAAGGAATTCTAAAAGAATGGCAGGAAAAATTATGAGAAGAGCACCATGAAATATAGGTTTTCCAAACCTGATAATAAATCTTCCTTGAAACAGACTTATAAGCCTGTAACATAGTGTTAATCACTGAGTCAGAGAAACCTCTATGACTAAGAACTAAGCGTTCAATTTCCATACCTTCAAATTTAGAGATTTGAGATCCTGATGGAAAACGGCCCTTGAGAGAGAAAGTCTGACCTTAAAGGAAGTGGCCAAGGTTGGCAACTGGATATCCAGACAAGATCCGGATACCAAAACCTGTGAGGCCATGCTGGTGCTATCAGAAACAAATGAGATTGTTCCATTATGATCTTGGAAGAAGAACTAGAGGTGGAAAAATGTAAGCAGGTTGGTAAAACCAAGGAACTGCTAAAGCATCCACCATTTCTGCCTGAGGATCCTTGGATCTGGAAAGATATCTGGGAAGTTTCTTGTTCAAACGAGAGGCCATCAGATCTATTTCTGGAAGACCCCACATCTGTACAATCTGATGAAACACATCTGGATGGAGAGACCATTTCCCCAGATGCAAAGTCTGATGACTGAGATAAACTGCTTCCCAATTGTCTACAGCTGGAATATGAATTGCAGAAATTAGACACGAGTTGGACTCCGCCCAAGAAAGTATTCGAGATACTTCTTCCATTGCTAAAGAGCTGTGAGTCCCTCCCTGATGATTGACATATGCCACTAGTTTTGATAGTGGTCTGTCTGAAAACGAATGAAAAGTTCTCTCTTTAATAGAGGCCAAGCCTGAAGAGCTCTGGAGATAGCACAGAGGTTCTAAAATATTGATTGTAACCTCGCCACTTGAGGTTTCTAAACCCCTTGTGCTGTCAGAGACCCCCCAACAGCTCCTCAACCTGTAAGACTTGCATCCTTTGAGATCACAGTCCAGGAAGGATAAAACAAAAGAGGCCCCTCTACAGAGAGAGTTTGAATGTTTGAGATTTAAGTAGTAGTCCAGTGATTAAGCATGCAAAGTTGCAGAGGTCTCATATGAAAATGAGCAAAGGGGATCGCCGTCGATGCTGCAGTCATAAGACCTAAAACTTCCATGCACATAGCCACTGAAGAGAATGATTGAGACTGAAGGTTTAGACAAGCTAAAACCAATTTCATTCACCTCTTGTCTGTTAAAGACACTGGGACACTGAATCTATCTGGAAACCTAAAAAGGTGACCCTTGTTTGAGGAATCAAGAAACTCTTAAGTAAAGTGATCCTCCAACCATGCCTTTGAAGAAACCACACTAGTTGTTTTGTGTTAGATTCTGCTAAATGAAAAGACTGAGCTAGTACCAAGATATCGTCCAAATAAGGAAACACTGCAATACCCTGCTCTCTGATTACAGATAGAAGAACGAGAACCTTCTAAACGATTCTTGGAGCTATCGCTAGGACAAATTGAAGCGCGACAAACTGGAAAAGAGAATCTCAGAAACCGATAGTGGTCTGGATGAATTGGCATATGAAGGTAAGCATCATGTAAATCTATTGTGGACATAAAATGCCCTTGCTGAACAAAAGGCAGAACAGTCCTTATAGTCACCATCTTGAAAGTTGGGACTCTAACAAACCGATTTAAAAATTTCAGATCCAGAACTGGTCTGAAAAAATTCTCTCCTTGGGACAATGAATAGATTTGAATAAAACCTCAAACCCTGTTCCTGTAGAGGAACTGGAACAATCAACCCTGAAAGCTCTAGATCTGAAACACATTGCAGAAAAGCCTGAGCCTTCACAGGATTTGTTGTTACATGAGAAAGCAAGAATCTTCCACCGGAGGACTTATTCTGAAACCTATTTGATACCCTTGAGACACAAAATTCTGAATCCACTGATTCTGAACAGAACCTGACCAAATTTCCTGAAATAATTTTCAATCTGCCCCCCACCAGCTGAACTGGACTGAGGGCCATACCTTCATTTAGTCTTGGGGCTGGATTTGTTTTCTTATAAGGCTTGGTCTTATTCCAATTTGAAGATGGTCTCCTATTAGAACCAGAGGCCTTAGGGGAAGGAGTCGTTTTTTTGTTCCTTATTCTGACGTAGGAACGAAAACGATTAGGAGCCTTAAATTTACCCTTAGACTTTTTATCTTGGGGTAAAAAAACTCCCTTCCCCCCAGTGATAGTGGAAATAATAGAATCCAATTGAGAACCAAATAAATTCCATACTGAAGCTGATAGTCTGCAAAAAAAGGGAAATATACATAGACCTGACTCATGGCAAATATAAGCAAACACATATTTAAAACTTTACAGTATAATATAAAGTGCCAAACAAAGCTGAGAGTGTCTTAAAAATGATACATACTTTTCAGAAGACACCCATCCACATATAGCAGACAGCCAAACCAGTACTGAAAAATATCAGCAGAGGTAAGGGTATAGGAGTATAAAGTCGATCTGAAAAGGAAGGCAGTAAATGAATCCCTGTGACCGATTACAGAGAGCCTTTGAATAGATTTCCCATGGTGAAACCATAAAATCAATAGGCAATACTCCCTTCACATTCCTCTGACAAACACTGAACTCTGAGAGGAATTATGCTTCAGAATGCTTAGAAGCGCCTATCACAGAAGAAATCAAGCACAACTTACATCGCCACCTACATAGGAGGCAAAGTTTTTAAAACTAAGGTATGAGTGTGGTGGGGGGTGTATTTATAGGCATTTTGAGGTATGGGAAACCTTGCCCCCTCCTGGTAGGAATGTATATCCCATACGTCACTAGCTCATGGACTCTTGCCACTTACATGAAAGAAAAAATTGTTGCTCTACATAAAGATGGCCTAGGCTATAAGAAGATTGCTAAGAACCTAAAACTGAGCTGCAGCATGGTGGGCAAGACCATACAGTGATTTCATAGGACAGGTTCCACTCAGAACAGGCCTCGCCATGATCAACCAAAGAAGTTGAGTGCACGTGCTCAGCATCATATCCACAGGTTGTCTTTGGGAAATAGACATATGAGTGCTGCCAGCATTTCTGCAGAGGTTGAATGGGGTTGGGGTCAGCCTGTCAGTGCTCAGACCATATGCCGCACACTGCATCAAATTGGTCTGCATGGCTGTCCGTCCAAGAAAGAAGTCTCTTCTTAAGTTGATGCACAGGCAAGCCCGCAAACAGTTTGCTGAAGACAAGCAGACTAAGGACATGGATTTCTGGAACCATATCCTGTGGTCCGATGAGACCAAGATAAACTTATTTGCAGGGATAGGCACAGACAAAGACTGTGGCGGACATTTTTCTAAAGTATAGACCTTAGTGAAGGACACCAAGGTACATTTGAAATTAAAAACATTATTTAACGTGCTTGTTGTTATTATACTGATGCAGATACCACTTATCCTATAACCATCCCTCCTCTGGCTATACCCATGAACCAGTGTCACTACTGTGTCTTTGTATAGTGCTTGGTGTTATTATACTGATGCAGATACCACTGATCCTATAACCAACCCTCCTCTGGCTATACCCATGAACCAGTGTCACTACTGTGTCATTATATAGTTGTTGGGTGCTATTATACTGATGCAGATACCACTGACCCTATAACCAGCCCTCCTCTGGCTATACCCATGAACCAGTGTCACTACTGTGTCTTTGTATAGTGCTTGGTGTTATTATACTGATGGCAGATACCGACTGATCCTATAACCAACCCTCCTCTAGAGCTATACCCATGAACCAGTGGTCACTACTGTGTCATTATATAGTGCTTGGTGTTATTATACTGATGCAGATACCACTTATCCCTATAACCAGCCCTCCTCTGGCTATACCCATGAACCAGTGTCACTACTGTGTCTTTGTATAGTGCTTGGTGTTATTATACTGATGCAGATACCACTGATCCTATAACCAACCCTCCTCTGGCTATACCCATGAACCAGTGTCAATACTGTTGTCATTATATAGTGGTGGGTGTTATTATACTGATGCAGATACCACTGACCCTATAACCAACCCTCCTCTGGCTTATACACACGTGCCAGTGTCACTACTGTGTCTTTGTATAGTGCTTGGTGTTCTTATACTGATGAACATACCACTGATCCTATAACGAACCCTCCTCAGGCTATACCCATAAACCAGTGTCACTACTAGTGTCAATATATAGTGCTGGGTGTTATTATACTGCTGCAGATACCACTGACCCTAAACCACCCTTGTCTGGCTATACAGCATTGTGCCAGTGGCACTACTGTGTCTTTGTATAGAGCTGGGTGTTATTATACAGATGCATATACACATCCAGTATTTCACTCAGGCTTTACCCAATATCACTAGCAGTCTCTTGACAAGTCGCTAACTTTATTCACACTACATATTTTTTTCAATTCCTATTATTTAATCAGAAAGAAAAGATATACTAAGGTTGTGGCGGACACTGCAAGGGCTAGTCACGGACACCAGTGTCCATATAACGGACACCTTGCCGTATCCCTGCTTATTTGGTTCAGTGTGTCTTGCCTACAATCATGCATGAGGTGGGGGGTGTCATGGTCTGGGCCTGCATGAGTGCTGCTAGCACTGGGGAGCTACAGTTCATTGAGGGAACCATGAATGCCAACATGTACTGTGACATACTGAAGGAGAGCATGATCGCCTCCCCTTCGGAGATTGGCCGCAGGGCAGTATTCCAACATGATAACGACCCCAAACACACCTCCAAGATGACCACTGCCTTGCTAAAGAAGCTGAGGGTAAAGGTGATGGACTGGCCAAGCATGTCTCCAGATCTAAACCCTATTGAGCATCTGTGGGGCATCATCAAACGGAAGGTGGGGGGAGTGCAAGGTCTCTAACATCCACCAGCTCTGTGATGTTGTCATGGAGGAGTGGAAGAGGGACTCCAGTGGCAACCTGTGAATCTCTGTTGAACTCCATGCCCAAGAGGGTTACGGCAGTGCAGGAAAATAATGGTGGCCACACACAATAATTTACACTTTGGGCCCAATTTGGACATTTCCACTTAGGGGTGTACTCACTTTTGTTACCAACAGTTTAGACATTAATGGCTGTGTGTGGGTTATTTTGAGGGGACAGCAAATTTACACTGTTAACAGGCTGTACACTCACTACTTTACATTGTAGCAAAGTGTCGTCACATGAAAAGATATAATAAAATATTTACAAAAATGTGAGGTGTGTACTCACTTTTGTGGGATACTGTATATATGTATATACAATATATCTCTTTAACCCCTTAACAACCGTGACGTACCCTGTACGTTGCTGGTCATTAGGGTTTTTCAGGTCATAGTAGTGCAAGTCTTGCCACGAACAGCGAGGACCACGCTACTATGACCTTCCTTCCAGCTTACAGACTTTGTGGAATACATTCTTTTAAGGGCCTGGCCGTAATTTAAGCGGCAAGGTTTTGAATATCAGTGTTAAAAAGAAATGTGCACCAAACACAACATAATTACAGTACTTTAGAATAAACTGTTACCCTCATATATACCAAATTAGTTTTAATTAATTCATATTTTTATAAGGTTTAAAAGGTATATGGTATATGGCAAAGTATTTGAATGGAAAGGGCTATAATGTATACATATATGTCTAAATATGTGTATGGGTGTTTATATATATATATATATATATATATATTATATATATATATATATATATATATATATATATAATATATATAATATATATATATATGTGTGTGTGTGTGAGAATTTATATGCATATATATTGGTCATTATGGTATTTACATATGTAGATAAATACATACTGTATATATACACACACACACACATATATATATATATATATATATATATATATATATATATACTATATATATATATATATATATAAATAAATAAACCCTTTTAATGCACTCACTCCCCTCAGGCCGTAGCTTATCCAGTGCCTGGGTGACTCCTTAAAAGCCATGTACAAAAATCCTCCAAATGAAAGTCCACTCACAGGACTTGACAAAGGAAAATATCTTTATTGCATATAAATCAACATAAAGTGTCAGTCGAACATTTCGGCTACAGTTTTCTAGCCTTTTTCAATACAATCTAAAAAACATAATGTATACAACAAAATTAATATTTAATTCATACAAAATGTAAAACTCTTTAACATTTATCATAAAATACACAAAAATACATACGCTTAGATTATGAGCCTTACGTTAGCCTTAAAAAGCAGCGTTGAGAGGTCCCAAAACGCTGCTTTTTAACGCCTGCTGGTATTATGAGTCTGGCAGGTACAGGTGTACCGCTCACTTTTTTTCCCGCGACTCGAGCATACCGCAAATCCACTTACGTCAATTGCGTATCCTATCTTTTTACTGACCCGGTATTACGAGTCTTGGAAAAAGTGAGCGGTACAGCCTCTCCTGTCAAGACTCCTACCAGCATTTAAAAGTTAGTAGTTAAGAGTGTTATGGGCTAACGCCGTAACGTAAAACTCTGTAACTAAAGTGATAAAAAGTACACTAACACCCATAAATGACCTATTAAAGGGACAGTCAAGTATAAATTAAAACTTTCATTATTCAGATAGGACTTTTAATTTTAATTGACTTTCCAATGTACTTTTATCATCAAATTTGCTTTTTTCTCTTGGTATTCTTAGTTTAAACTAAACATAGGTAGGCTCATATGCTAATTTCTAAGCCTTTGAGGGCTGCCTCTTATCACATGCTTTTTAAATCTCTTTTCAAACACATAGAGACAGAAAGTACACATGGGCTATATAGATAAACACTGTGTTCAGGCACAGAAAGTTATTTAAGATCTAGCACAATACAATGCTAAAATTTAAGACAATAGATAATAAACAGTCACAGTCATGTGATCAGGGGGCTGGAAGAAGGTTCCTAGATACAAGGTAATCACAAAGGTAAAAAAGTACATTAATATAACTGTGTTGGTTATTGCAAAACTGGGGAATGAGTAATAAAGGGATTATCTATCTTTTAAAACAATAACAATTCTATGGTTGACTGTCCCTTTAACCCCTAAACCGAGCCCCCCCCCCCCCCACATTGCAAACACCTAAATACATTTTTTAACCCCTAATCTGCCGACCGGACATCGCCGGACACCTACCTACATTTATTAACCCCCTAATCTGCTGCCCCCAACGTTGCCGCAACTATATTAAATTTATTAACCACAAAATCTAAGTCTAACCCTAACCCTAACACTCCCTAACTTAAATATAATTTAAATAAATCTAAATAAAATTACTATTATTTACTAAATTATTCCTAGTTTAAAACTAAATACTTACCTATAAAATAAACCTAAGATAGCTACAATATAACTAATAGTTACAGTTGTAGCTATCTTAAGATTTATTTTTATTTTACAGGCAAGTTTGTATTT